>NC_063356.1:42385942-42406103 GCF_021869965.1 Rhincodon typus | reverse complement strand
CTGCAGGAACCTTGTGTGGTTCTGCAGGGATTTTGTCCGTTTCATTGGGGGTTTTGACTTGTTCTGCAGGAACCTTGTGTGGTTCTGCAGGGATTTTGTCTGGTCCTGAAGGAACTTTTTCTGGTTCTGCAGGAACTTTGTCTGGTTCTGTGGGGATTTTGTCTGGTACTACAGAAAGTTCAACGGGGACATTCACTGACACTGTTGGGACTTTGACTTGCTCTGTAGAAAGTTTATCTGGAGCTGCAGGGACTTTGATTTGTTCTGAGGGAACTTTGTCTCGTTCTGCAGGGACTTTTTCAGGTTCTGCCGAAACTTTATCTGGCTCTGCAGGGACTTTGTCTGATTCTGCGGGAACTTTGTCTGGTTCTGTGGGAGCTGTGTCTCGTTCTTTGGGGACTTCTTCTGGTTCTGCGGGAACTTTATCTGGTTCTGCGGGAACTTTATCTGGTTGTGCCGGAACTTCATCTAATTCTCTGGGGGCTTTGTCTGGTGCTTCAGGGACTTTGCCTGGTTCTGCAATTTCAATTAATGGTCCGATTCCCAATATACTTTTGAATCCTTCTGCATTCATGAAAGATGATTTTGGCACTTCATGGTCTCCACAGCTAGCTTCAGGTAGGGTTGTTGAAGGCAGAGTTTCAGGAATGGGGTCAACAAGATCTCCAGCAAGTTCCTGCAAGCAGAAATAAATTACAAATGATATTTTTTTCTAAAACTCATTCAAACAAATTTTTGCAGAAATTAAAAATTTGGTTGTCAATGGCCTCGGATTATTAATGGGAGAAATAGAATCACCAAACAATGGGTAAGGGAGTACCCTGAACAGGCTGTCAACATGTCAGCCTTACTTAGAGCCATGATGAGGATGTACACATTTGCAAACAAAAGCAGAGACACATGTTCATATGCACATGAGTGTGCATGGATGCTGGCAGCATGGTGGCTCAGTGGTTAGCACTGCTGCTTCACAGCGTCAGAGATCTGGGTTCAATCCCACCTGGGGGGCGACTGTCTGTGTGGAGTTTGCACATTCTCCCCGTGTCTGTTGTGTGTTTCCTCTGGGCACTCCGGTTACTCCCACAGTCCAGAGATGTGCAGGCTAGGTGTTTTGGCCTTGCTAAATTGCACATTGTGTCCAAGGACGTGCAGGCTAGCTGGATTAGCCATATGAAATTCAGGGCTACAGGGATAGGATAGGGGTTGGGTCTGGGTGGGATGCTGTTCGGAGTGTTGGTGTGGAATCAATGGGTTGAATGGCCTGCTTGCACACTGGCAATTCTATGAGTTGAGAAGTCATGTTGAGGCTGTAGAGAACATTGGTGAGGTCTTTTCTGGAGCACTATGTCTAATTCTGGTTGCCCTGTTATAGGAAGGATATTATTAAGCTAGAGTGGGTTCAGAAGAGATTAGCTGCATGTGGACGGTTTGAATTGTAAAGAAAGGTTGGATAGACTGGGAATTTTTTCACTGGAGCTTGGGAGGTTGAGAGTTGACCTTATAGAGGTTTATAAAACCGTGAGGAGTAATGTTAGGATTAATGGTAGATGTCTTTTCCCTAGGATGGAGGATTTCAAGACTAAGGGACATATTTTTAAGGTGAGAGGAGAGAGATTTAAAAAAGACTTAAGGGGTAAATTTTTTTACACAGAGGGCGCTACGCATGTGGAATGTACTTTCTGAGGAAGTGGTGGATGTGGGTACAGTTATAATGTTTAAAAGACATTTGGATAAGTACATGAGTAGGAATGGCTTGGAGGGATATGGGCCAGGAGCAGGCAGGTGGGACTGGTACAGTTTGGGATTATGTTCAGCATGAACCGGTTGGACTGAAGGATCAGTTTCCATGCTGTGTAACTCTATGAATACTTCTCATCTGTATTCACAAAGGAGAAAGTTATTGTAGCCCGGAATTTTATTTGAGATGATAAGGTTCTAGAATATGTTAAGATTAATAAGGAGGAGGTATTAGATGTTTTAGCAGGTATGAAGGTGCATAAATTCCCAGGGCCTATTGAAATATATCTCAGGTTGCTATGGGAAGCAAGGGAGAAGATTGCTGGGGCTCTGGCGGAGATATTTAATACTTCAGTGACCAAAAGTGAAGTGCCAGATGACTGGAGGATAGCTAAATGTGGCTCCTTTGTTTAAGTATGGAAACAGGGATAGGCCACGTAATTAGTCTCATGTCAGTGGTGAGGAAGTTATTGGAAAAAATTCTGAAAGACATATCTAATCAATACTTGGAAGAGAGTGATCAAAGAAAGCATGGATTTCTTAGAGAGAGATCCTGTCTTACTGATTTAATTCAGTTTTTTGATAAGTTGACTAAATACATTGATGGGGGTTTATATGGACTTCAGTAAGGCCTTTGACAAGGTCCCAATTGGAAGGTTTGTTCAGAAGGTAAGAGTCCTTGGTATCCAAGGCAAGTTAACAAAATTGGTTCACAAGTAGGAGGCAAGGGGCAATGGTGGAGGGTTGCTTTTGTAACTGGAAGCCTGTGGCCAGTGGTGTACCATAAGGATCAATGCTGGAACCCTTACAGTTTGTTATGTACATTAACAACTTGAATGAATGTAGAAGGTATAGTTAGTACAGTACATTTGCAGATGACATGAGCGTTGGTGTTGCTGTTGATAGTGAGGAGGATGGTCTCAGGCCACAGTCTGATGTTCAGCTGGTAAATTGGGCAGAGCAGTGGCAGATGCAAATTAATCCCATTAGCACAGGTAGACAGCATGGTGAAGAATGCTTGCCTTCATTAGCCAGGGCATTGAATACAGGAGCAAGCAAGTCTTATTACAACTTCATAAAACATTGGTTATGCCAGAGATGGAATACTGTACGTAGTTTGGGTCTCCACATTATCTGAATGGTGTGATTGGGAGAGTGCAGAGGTGGTTCACCAGGATGTTTTCTAAGAGGAAGGGTCTCAGTTATGAGGAGAGACTGATAGGCTAGGTTTGTTTTCCCTGGAGCAGAGGAAGCTGAAGGTGGGATCTGATTGAGGTATACAAAATTATGAGAGGCATAGACGGAGTAGATCATGAGACTTTCTTCCCTATGGCAGACATGTCTAAGACCAGAGGGCATAAGTTTAAGGTGAGGAGTGAGTGGTTTAAAGGAGATCTGAGGAAACAAGAATTCACCCAGAGGGTGGTAGAAATATAGAACATGCTGTCTGAGAAGTTGGTGGAGGCAGGTACATTTAAAAAGGATCTGGCTGAGTGCTTAAAATGCAAGTGTATAGTAGGCTATGGACCAAGTGCAGGTAAATGGGATTAGTGTGACCTGGTATTTATTAGATAGCATAGACATGATGAGCCAATTGGTATGTTTCTATGCTGTATAACTCTTTGATAGATATCAATTTGACAGAAGGGTTACAGGCAGAGAGAATGAGGATGAAAAGTAGATTTAGCAGTTCTGGCTTTTAAAGCTGCTACAGAGGGACATAAAATCATTACATGCTTTAGGTATGGTGATGACAGCACAATAAAGTCACTAAAAGAGAATAACCATTTCATATAAAATAATTAGGGTCAGCCATTTTATAATATAGTCTCCAGTGAGATTCTTATGCTGTTCAGCAACCTCTTTGCAAAAAAACCCAAGCGAAACTTGACATGGAGCCTAATGAGACAGTTATCTTTCAAAAGTCAGTGGATCTGCAGTTAGGGAATTATTGTAACCCCTTAGCAAAACTTGATGTTTCTTTTCAGAGTTTGAACAAGTTAGAAAGATATCAGGTGGTAAGAATCAGAGAGAAAAAATGAGCAAATTTGCCTAAAGCCACATTGACAATTTGTCTATCCAACTTGTCAACCATTAAAAATCCTGCTAAACGATGCCCACGTGGTTGAGGGAGAGTATACAGGACTAATAGAAAAGATTACTGAGACATTTCAAATCTGAAAAAGTATCAGAGAAATGGACCAGATCTTATTGTTAGCCTTCCATTGGCACCTGATTTCAGTAAGATAGTTGCCACGGATCTAAAGATTTGGGACAAAGCTACATATGCTTTCATTCCGGGTGCTGTACTCTTGGCAATCAGATTTAGTTTGCTTCCAATAATATTTACATTGACAAAAAAAAAATCTGTAATGAATGCACCATGTATAGCAAACTTAGCAAGTTAAGGATGGTTTCAAGGACAAGTTGTACACCAGATGATTGGGCCCATCTTTAAAACCAGCAAAGGATGATCAAAAGCAAAAGAAGGAGACATTAGAACATGAGGGTAAACTTTAAGTGATCATAACACACAAGGTAAGGTTATCACATCCACAGGTTATCTAATTACCCAGACCCTGTTCTCTGATGACAAATTACAGAGACGTCCGGTAAATGAAGAGATGCAATAGTTGTGGGTGTGCAAGAAAAGCTAATAGTAGGTTGGTAGCCACGAGAGAGATATCAGGATTTACAGAATAGCTTGAAAGAGTGGAGAGGGTTCTTTAGGCAAAACAGGGCAGGACTTATAAACTTAATGGCAAGGTCATGGGAGTGTTGTCGAACAAAGAGATTTTGGATTGCAGGTTCATTGTTCCTTCAAAGTGGAGTCGTAGGTAGATAGAATAGTGAAGAAGGCATTTGGTATGCTTGCCTTTATTGGACACTGCATTAAGTATAGGAGTTGGGAGGTCATGTTACGGCTGTACAGGACATTGGTTAGGCCACTTTTGGAATACTGTGTGCAATTCTGGTCTCTCAGCTATAGGAAAGATGTTGTGGAAATTGAAAGCATTCAGAAAAGATTTACAAGGAGGTTGCCTGGGTTGGAGGGTTTGAGCTATAGGGAGAGGCTGAATAGGCTGGGGCTATTTTCCCTGAAGTGAAACCAGATGGAGCACCTGACACTAACTAAGGCATCAGTCCTGTCAACCCTTCAAAGTCCTCCTTCTTAATGCTCGAGTGTCTGTAAGGTATGTTTCCATGGGAATGGCTATGTCAGGCAGCACCATCACCATCCATTGGTTTGTTGTGACACACCTGCAGTACAGATCCAGCAGAGATGGTAACACTGTGATAGGCAGGAGGAAGGAAGTTGCCCTGGGAGTCGTCAACATTGTCTCCAGATCCCATGAAAATCTCAAAACATCATGTCAAATAATGACTAGGAAACCTGCTGATAATCTAGTCCTGTTCCCCCTCAGCTGATGAATCGGTACTCGTCCATGTTGAACACCACTTGGAGGAAGCACTGTGGCTGGCAAGGGCACAGAGTGTACTCTGGGTGGGGGATTTCAATGCCCATCACCAAGAGTGGCTCGGCAGCAGTATTACTGATCAGGCTGGTTGAGTCCTAAAGGACACAGCTGCTAGGCTGGGTCTGTGGCAGGTGAGGGAAACAACATGAGACAAAAACCATACTGGATCTCATCCTCACCAAACTGTCTGCTGCCAATGCATCTGTCCATGAAAGCATCAATGATTGGTGACCACTGCATTGTTCTTCAGGAGACCACCTTCACACTGAGGAGAGCTTCAGTGGTGCAACCACTGTGTTAAATAGGATAGATTCCAACACTCAAAACTGGGCATCCATGAGATGCTGTGGGCTACCAGAAGTGCTGAGTTTCTCCAGCACTTTTTTTTTGTTTTAATGGAAATGCCCTTATTCTTGTACTCTATGTCCCTATTAATAAAGCCCAGGATATAAAAACTTCATTAATGGCTAAATTTTGCCCATGTGGAGAGTAAACACCAATATGAGTTAGATGAAATGAATGGCCTGTTTTTATGATGTAGATCCTATGTATTAGGAAGATTATTATCCACAGCAATGTAAATGACTGAATTATACTGCATAAAACATCCTACTTACCAAAGGTGACTGAATGACGATCACACCTTGAGACGTTTTGTTCAGTACATTAGAGGCACTCGATTTACTGTTTCCCATCTTGTCTTTCTGAAAAGAGAGAGAAAATACACTTAGCTAAATGGGCTAGCTATTTGTAAAAGGGCTCCTGTTAACTTTTGTTTGACATTAATCCCAGAGCACTCACAGTTTCATTCCATTTCTGAGTCTCTCATTGGCTACGATTGTTCCTTGTTGGAGCCGGTGCTGCAAAGTGAAGGGAGCTAAAGTTAATAATGCAAACTGATTGGCAAAACTCTGTGAGATGTTTGATGATAAACTATCAGCAGTTTCCTATCAATCATCATCTGAAGAGGATAAGATGTTAGAGCAAAAGGAAATTATATAGCCCATTGAATCCACATCACGCACTTTCTCTCCTATTGTTGTGACATTTGCAAAATTAGCAATAGTATATTCACTTCCCTCAGCTAAGTCATTAATATATTTTCTAAATTTGGCCTCATCACTGATCCTACAGTGCTCAACTAGTTACGGGTTGCCATCCTAAGTATGTACTTTCCATTAATCCACCTCTCTGTCTTCTATTAGTTAGCCAATACTCTATCCTTCGTAATATGCTACCTAAACAGCAGGTGTTCATATCTTACTAAATAGTTTAACTCATTGAACACGTTTCCAAATTTAAATATATCACATTTACTGGTTGCCCTTTATTTGTCTCATTCATTACCTCCTCAAAAACATTCTAAAGAAAATTCATAGAATCTTACAATGCAGAAAAAGGCCATTCAGCCTACATCAACACTACAAAGACCATCCCCTAACACAGCATTTACCATGCCCAATTCACTTAGCCTACACCCCTCTGGAGAATTTAGCATGGTCAAGCCACCTGACCTGCACATCTTTGGATTGTGGGAGTAGATCAGAGGAGAGAGAGAATGTGCAAACTCTACATAGATTATCACCCGAAGGTGGGATTGAACCCAAGTCCCTGGTGATATGAGACAGTAGTGCTAACCACTGAGCCACCATGCCACCCTATTTGTCAGGCATGATTGTCCCTTCGTGAAACCATGCCAACTCTGCTTCATTACATTATGCATTTTTAAATACTTTGCTACTTAATCCTTTACAATAGACTCTAACTTTCTTCCAAAGACAGATGTTAAGGTAACTGGCCTATAGTTATGTTTTTTGTCTCTCTCCCTTTCTGAATAATAGTGTCATACTGGCAATTTTCCAATCCTCTGAGACTTTTCCGGAATCTAAGCATTCATAGAAGATTGTTACCAGTGCAACCACACTCTTTTAAAACCCTAGGTTGTAATCCATCAGGTCAAGAATGACTTTTAGCTCCATTAGTTTCCTTGGCACTTTTTCTCGAGTTGATTGCTTTTGTATTCATTGTAAAGACTGTATATATTTAATGCATTTTAAAATTACTGACTGAAATGATGAATAGCTGTTTTAAAAACAATGATGCATATTTTGAAAATTATTTTAACAGCTGATTGAACATGCAGAAACTGAAGTGGTTGCAGACCATCTGGAGCTGAGGGGCTATGTATAGATGCAGCTGGATAACAACAAGAAGTTGGTTGGTCTATGAACTGGCGACCAGTTAGTGATGACAAAAGCCTTTTCTGTACCAACAACTGTGATTGGTTCTCAAGTTACTGAACAGCTCGGGGCTGGGAAAAAGATGGAAAGAAATGATGTGATCACCACAGCCTCAGGAGCTGTCTGTCTGGTCTATGCATCTAAATCTATTTTAGGTCTGAATAAAAGCTGAAAATCTCCTTCAGCAATTGTTGTATCCAGTGACTTTCAACTGTTAAGTTAGAGACCTTTTATTAGAGCACCTAGCATCTCTTGCAAATCAATGAAAGCATCTGATAAAGACATCGCAAAGCAATGCTCTGACCAGCATAAAACACAAAAGGAATATCTCAGTAATTTGTGAGATTACAGAACTATCGTGTATGTGTGTGTGTGTGTGTGTGTGTGTATGTGTGCGTGTGTGTGTGCATGCGTGTGTAAGTGTGAGTGCGCACATGCACGTGTGTGTGTGGCTGTGTTTGTATGTGTGTGTGTGTGTAAGAGAGAGTTCATTACAGTGTTAGAGTTTTAATTTGTAGTGCTATACGCTAATGTCCTCATTAGCTCCTGGTTTATCTTCAAGCCTACAGTCTAGTGATTGCTGGGGGTTAGGTGGTTGCTATCGATTGTTCCCACCAGTGTTTTCTTCTCCTGGTCATTTTTTACCTCCACCCATATGGATTCTACATCTTCCAATCCAGGATAATCCCATGCTATCGTACTTATTCTACCTCATACCAACAAAGCTATCCCACCAACCTTTCCTTCCTGCCTGTCCTTTTCAAAAGTCACATACCTGTGGATGTGTAAATGCCAGTTTTAATCTTCTTGTAACCATGTCTCTATAATGGCTATGAGATCATATCCATTAATGTATTATTTTGCTATTAATTCAGTAATTTTGTTTTAAATACAATGTGCATTTAAGAGCCATCTATTTTGCCCTTTTTGCCGTTTTTTCTCCTTCAACCATATTTGCTATTTTTTATATATTTGTACACTCTACACCTTCTATATCACACTTCATTACATAAATAGCTGCCCTACAATCGTGCCATTGCCCTTTGCTTTGTAAGCTTTGTATCCCCTCTCCAGAACATCCCCCCCAACCAATGTATGTTTAGTTTAAAGCCCTCTCTACAGCCCTAGTTGAAGCTGATGAAAATATTTGCGATTTAGCACAAAGCAGATTAACTTGAGTTGTAGATAACACAGTGTGGAGCTGGAGGAACACAGCAGGCCAGGCAGCATCAGAGAAGCAGGAAAGCTGACTTTTCGTGTCGGGACCCTTCTTCAGTGTTCCTCCAGCTCCACACAATGTTATCTCAGACTCCAGCATCGGCAGTTCTTACTATCTCTTAACTTGAGTTGTGTCTTGTCTTAACTATTCCAGCACAGACTCATCTCCATTGCTTCGCCTTCACTGCCAACTCTAATCCCACACCCACTGGGAAGTCAACAATAAAAAAGATTGACCTACAAAGGTCTTCCCTTTCTCAATTTCCTCACATTGTCACAAACTCCATAAAATGTTAAGGATTCTCCTTTGAGCTGTAACTGTGTTCTTTAGTGGTGATCTGAGTAATAATTATTGCTGAATAATCGGTCTTACCAAACAAAATTAACTACACTGAACGGAACATTATTAATCATCCCCACGCCATTAATTTCCAGTTTTTTAAAACTCAAATTTTAAAATTTTAATTTTAATTTTAAAATTAAATTTAAAAAAACTTTGTTCATGACACTTTAGCTTTCAATTTCATCTGCCCCAAAATTCATTTTGCTCTTTGATTTTGTTTAATAAGTGGTTAATTATGTATGTTGTTCATTTCCTGTGTTGTCTGTAACAATACATCCGTGTGATTTGCCGTTGAGACAAGTCGCTGACTTGTAATCATCCTGGCAGTATTTGATGGGGACAATGCAGCTATTGCAGCTACCTGTGCATATTTCTGCCAGAGAATCTGCTGCCATGGCATGCCATTTCTGGAAAAAACATTTACTCTGTATCTAATCCCATGTTGTCCCTGTCCTGGGAGTGTTTGATGGGGGGGGGGACAGTGTAGAGGGAGCTTTAGTCTGTATCTAACTGTGCTGTCACTGTCATAGGAGTGTTTGAAGGGGACAGTGTAGAGGGAGCTTTACTCTTTATCTCACCCCATGCTGTCCCTGTCCTGGGTGTGTTTGATGGGGACAGTATAGAGGGAGCTCTACTCTGTATCAAACCTTGTGATGTCCCTGTCCTGAGAGTGCTTCTTTTAATTTTTTTTGTGGGATTTGGGCATCGCTGGCTGGGCCCAGCATTTGTTGCCCAAGGTGCCCTTGAGAAGGTGGCAGTGAGCTGCCTTCTTGAACCGCTGCAGTCCTCCTGCTTTTGGTGACCCACAATGCCATTAGGGAAGGAATTCCAGGATTTTGACCCAGCAACAGTGAAAGAATGGCGATATATTTCCAAGTCAGGATGGTGAATGGCTTAGAGGGGAACATGAGGGTGGTGGTGTTCTACTGCCTTTGTCGTTTTAGATGGAAGCGGTTGTGGGTTTGGAAGGTGCTGTTTGAGGATCTTTGGTGAATTTCTGCAGTACATTTTGTAAATAGTACACACTACTGCTACTGAGCGTCGGTGGTGGAGGGAGTGGATGTTTGTGGATGTAGTGCCAATCACGTGGGCTGCTTTGTCCTAGATGGTGTCGAGCGTCTTGAGTGTTGTTGGGGCTGCACCCATCCAGGCAAGTGGGGAGTATTCCATCACACTCCTGACTTGTGCCTTGTAGATGGTGGACAGGCTCTGGGGGGTCAGGAACTGAGTTACTCACTGCAATATTCCTAGCTTCTGACCTGTTCTTGGAGCCACTGTGTTTATGTGGCAAGTCCAATTCAGTTTCTATTCAATCCTAACCCCAGGATGTTGATAGCGGGGAATTCAATGATGGTGACACCATTGAATGTAAAGGAGTGTTGATTAGATTGTCTCTTATTGATGATAGTCATAGCCTGGCATTTGTGTGGGGTGAATGTTACTTGTCACTTTTCAGCCTAAGCCTGGATATTGTCCAGATCTTGTTGCATTTGAACATGGACTGCTTCAGTATCTGAGAAGTCACAAATGGCACTGAACATTGTGCAATCATCAGCGAACATCCCCATTTCTGTCCTTATGATGGAGGGTAAGTCATAGATGAATCAACCAAAGATTGTTGGGCCTAGGACTCCACCCTGAGGAATTCCTGCAGAGAAGTCCTGGAGCTGAGATGAATGACCTCCAGAAACCACAACCATCTTCCTATGTATCAGGTATGGCTCCAACCAGCGGAGAGTTTGTCCCCTGATACCTATTGATTTCAGTTTTGCTAGGGCTCACTCTTGATGCCACACTCAGTTGAATGCAGTGTTGATGTCGAGGGCTGTCACTCTCACCTCACCTCTGGGATTCAGCTGTTTTGTCCATGTCTGAACCAAAGTCATAATGTGGTCAGGAGCTGAGTGGCCCTGGGGGAACCCAAACTGGGCGTCACTGAGCAGGTTATTGCTGAGCAGGTGCTGCTTGATAGCACTGTTACTGACACCTTCCATCACTTTACTGATGATTGAGAGGAGACTGATGGGGCGGTAATTGGCCGGGTTGGATTTGTCCTGCTTTTTATGTACAAGAGATATCTGATTTGATTTGATTTGATTTTCCACATTGCCAGGTAGATGCCAGTATTATAACTGTCCTAGAAGAGCTTGGCTAAGGTAGCAGCAAGTTCTGGAGCACATGACTTCAGTACTATTACCAGAATGCTCTCAGACCCCATCACCTTTGCAGTATCCAGAGCCTCCAACCAGTCCTTGATATCTCGTGGAGTGAATTGAATTGACTGAAGACTGGTATCTGTGATGCTGGTGACCACTGGAGGAGGCTGAGATGGATCATCCACTTGGTGTTTCTGGCTGAAGATTGCTGTGAACGCTTCAGCTTTATCCTTTGCACTGATATGCTGGGCTCTTCCATCATGGAGGATGGGGACATTTGTGGAACCTCCTCTTGTAGTGAGTTGTTTAATTATGCACCACGACTCACAACTGGATGTGACAGGACTGCAGAGCTTAGATCTGATCCGTTGGCTCTGAGATCGTTTAGCTCTATCTATCATAGAAATCATAGAATCCCTACAGTGTTGAAATAGATCCTTCGGCCCAACAGTCCACACCAACCCTCCAAAGAGCATCCCACCCAGACCTATCCCTCTACCCTTTCCCTGTAACCCTGCATTTCCCATGGCTAACACACGTAATCTCTGAAGAAGGGTCTAGGCCCGAAACGTTAGCCTTCCTGCTCCTCTGATGCTGCTTGGCCTGCTGTGTTCATCCAGCTCTATACCTTGCTATCTCACACCTAATTTACACATCCCTGATAACTATGGGTAATTTCTCATGGCCGATTAACCTAACCTGCACATCTTTGGACTGTGGGAGGAAATCGGAGTGCCCGAAGGAAACCCCATGCAGACGGGGGAGAATGTGCAAGCTCCACACAGCTTGAGGGTAGAATCCAGCCCAGATCCCTGGCGCTGTGTAGCAGCAGTGCTAACCACTGAGCCACTGTGCCGCCATAATTTGCTACTTGTGCTGTTTGGCATGTAAGTAGTCATTTTCAGGTATGCCTGGGGCTGCTGCTGGCATACCCTTCTGCACTCTCCATTTAACCCAATGTGATCCCCTGACATGATGGTAAGTGGGGTATATGTCAGGCCGTGAGGTTACAGATTGTGCTGGAGAATAATTCTGCTGCTGTTGATGGCCCCCAGCGCCTCCTGGATGCCCAGTTTTGAGTTTCTAGATCTGTTCAAAGTCTGTCCCATTTAGCACGGTGATAGTGCCACACAACATGGTGTAGGTTGTTCTCAATGTGAAGGCAGGACTTTGTCTCCTCAAGAAATGTGCGATGGTCACTCTTACCGATACTGTCATGGACAGATGCAACTGCAGCTGGCAGATTGGTAAGAATGAGATCAAGTATATTTTTCCCTCTTGTTGGTTCCCTCACCACCTACCACAGACCCAGTCTAGCAGCTATATCCTTGAGGACCTGACCAGCTCGAACAGTAGTACTGCTGCCGAGCCACCCTTGGTGGTGAACATTGAAATCTCCCACCCAGAGTACATTTTGTGCCCTTGCCATCCTCAGTGCTTCCTCTAAGTGTTGTTCAACATGAGGAGTACTGATTCATCAGCTGAGAGAGGATGGTATGTGGTAATCAGCAGGAGGTTTCCTTGTCTGTGCTTAATCTGAAGCCATGAGACTTTATAGGGTCTGGAGTCAATGTTGAGGACTCCCAGAGCAACACCCTCTCGACTGTATACCACTGTGCTTCCCCCCTCTGCTGGGTCTGTCCTGCGGTGTAACAGGACATATCCAGTGATGGTGGTGTGTGGGACATTGTCTGTAAGGTATGATTCTGTGAGAATGACTATGTCAGGCTGTTGCTTAGCTAAGCTCTCCCAATGTTGGCACTAACCCCGAGGTGTTAGTGAGGAGGACTTTGCAGGATTGATAGGGCTGTTTCTGCCGTTGTCTTTTCCCATGCCTAGGTCAATCCCAGGTGATCTGTCTGGTTTCATTTCTTTGAGACTTTGCAGCGATTGATACAACTGAGTGGCTTGCTAGGCCATTTCAGAGGGCAGTTGAGAGTCAACCACATTGCTGTGGTTCTGGAGTCACATGTGGGCCAGACCAGGTGAGCATGGCAGATTTGCTTCCCTCAAGGACATTATTGAACCAGATGGGTTTTCCAACAATCGACAATGATTTCAAGGTCATCGATAGATTCTTAATTCCAGGGTTTTTTTTGTTCAATTCAAATTCCACCATCAGCCACAGTAGTATTCAAACTCAGGTTCAAATTAGCTGAGTTTCTGGATTAATAGCCTAGTGATAGTACCACCATGTCATCACCTCCCATGAAAGGACTGTACCTGACCTTCAGTGCTTGATGGGGACAGTGTAGAATTAGCCTTACTTTTAGTCTCAAAGAGTAGAGTCTCAGTTAAAAAGAGTAGAGGAGCTTTACTCTGTATCTAAACCTATGCTGTCCCTATCCTGGGAGTGTTTGATGGCCACAGTGTAGAGGGAGCTTCACTTTCAGTTTACTTTCAGTTTGAAAGAGTAGAAGAAGATTTACTGTGTGATCAACCAGGTGCTGTATCTGTCTTGGGAATGTTTGAGGGTCAATGTAGAGAAAGCTTCCCTTTGCTTCAAAACCCATGCTGTCCCTGTCCTGATAGTGTTTGATAGAGACAGTGCTTAGGGACATTTATTTTCTGTTTAAAAGAGTAGAAATATCTTTACTTTTACTAGGGGGAGGTGATGGCCTAATGGAATTATCGCTGGACTGTTAACCGAGAGACTCAGATAATGTTCTGGGGACCCAGGCTTGAATCCCACTATGGCAGATGGTGGAATTTGAATTCAATAAATATCAGGAATTAAGAACCTAATGATGACCGTGAATCCATTGTCAACTGTTGGGAAAAACCCATCTGGTTCACCAATGTCCTTTAGGAAAGGAAACTGCCTTGAATGGCCTACATGTGACTCCAGACCCACAGCAGTGTGATTGACTTTTAACTGCCTTCTGGGCAATTATGGATGGGCAATAAATACTGCCTGGCCAGTGATGCCTCAACCTGTGAATGAATAAAGAATAAACTTTGTATCTATCCTCATGCTACACGTGTCCTGTGAGTATTTCATGGGGATGATGTAGAGGAAGCTCTACTCTGTGTCTAACCCCATGCTCTCCCTGTCCTGGGAGTGTTTGATAGGCACAGGGTCGGGGGAGCTTCAGTTCCAGTTTAAAATAGTAGAAAGAGTATTGAAGGTGCTTTACTCCATATCTAACCCTGCACTGCATGTGTCCTGGGAGTGTTTGCTGCAGACAGTGTAGAGAGAGCTATACTCTATGTCTAACTCCGTTCTGTCCCTTTTCTGGGAGTGTTAATTTTGGATCATTACTCTGTATTTAAGCCTTATTACATGCTGTGGGAGAGTTCGGCTATAATTCCAAACCTCACCACCTCTTCCGCCAATATCTAGGAGCGGGTTGGCAGGCAAAAGGTTTAACATCAGGGGCACAGTGGAGTGGATGAGATTGCTTGCAGTGGTTATGCCCTTCACCTCCCCACTTCTGCTAGAGTGTACCAGTGACATTGTGGGTCAGGTTTATATTAACAACCAGTAATGAGCTTCCTCTCGCCGGTATTTTACCAGCTGTGGGGATGCCCATTTTGCAGGGCCATGCCAGGTGACATGTGGTGCCTTGGCTGTGAAATCCTCCTGATTGAGTGCCTATTTTTGCCACCAAGATTCCTCTCCACTGACCCTGCTTGCTCACTACTGTCAGCCTCCTGGTCACCTTAGTACCTCACCTCATACCCCTCAGGCTACCTACCTTCCCCACTTAGCTGGCTGCAGTCTGTGCTGCTGATGGTCATTCTGATTAACCAGCACCTCTAGGAAGCAGGACACCCTCCCAGATAGGGATAATACCTTGACCTCCAACAGTTAACAATCTGACCACTGCCAACTTCACACTAGCAGCAAGGACTCAGCCAGATACTTTGCTGGTGCAGGGCCAGTGCTGCCTCAGAAAATGCCATCTTTTGATCCTATGATTCAATGCATGAAATTGAAAGTGTTCCGTTGGCAGTAATGAGTTTGATATATAAAGTGAAGTCTTACACATTTTAATCTAACATGTTCACCTTCATGAATTGATGCTAGGCTTACTAACCGTGACTCCTTCTTGGCTCACATTTCGGATCTCCCATAGTTGAGCTGGTCAGTCCTGTTGGTGAATTAAGAAACAGCAGGCAGTTAGACTGGGAATAGCCATAGGCCACACAGTAGATTGTGCTTCATTGGAATTTGCCTCCCCTTTAGAACATCTTCTTCGCAGCTGGTGAACAGAGTTAAATTTAATTAAATTGATATCTGCAAACTTTACTGACTATCATTTCAACTTCTGATTGGAGAGACAGAAAAGTGCTGTTGAAGAGATGCTGACTGATAGGGAGGATGATTGATGGACACTGACTGATAGTGACGTTGACTGAAAGCAATGTGATTTTGCCAAGGAAAGAAAGTTTTACCTGATGCAGCAATGCTTCTAGTATCTCCCGTAACTTATGAAACTGGATATGGATACTGTGGTATTGGAGAATCCAATACATATTTATTATAGCTAACTATTATACACAAACATCACATTCCTCCAGCTCCTAAGTGTCTGGGTGGCTCTTACGCCACTAAATTACAGCGGAGAGCAGCATAATTCCAGTAATGTGTCATGGTTTCCAATGAACCCAGAGTAAGATGAGGTATGATATCTTTTTACTGGTAGGTCACATGCAATGATACTGCGATGATATCATGAGTATATCTCTGAAAAGTATACAACATAATGACCATGGGGTATAACACAACATACTCCTTTCCCAAAGATAATAAATTATCCCAAACAGATATACATGGTCAACAAAAGGCACGTGTTGTGAATTTGATCATTCTAGAAATAATTAAAAGTGAGTTTACAAGCCCATTTCTGAAGAAGGGTCCTGACCCAAAACGTCAGCTTTCCTGCTGCTCTGTGTTCTCAGCCCGCTACGGTACTCCCTGCACACCCATAGCTGTGTAGCCAAATTCTGCACAAGCACCATTTACAAACTGTGGTAGGCTGGATATCAAACAACCATGAGTTAGAATACAGGAAGGAGGTAGAGTGCTCGGTGTCATGGTGCAATGAGAACAATCTTTCTTTCAATGTTGGCAAAACAAGAGAACTGATCATTGACTTCAGGAAGAAAAGAAAAGGACACACCCCCTCTACATCAACAGAGCTGAGGTGGGGAGGGTGGAGAGCGTCAAGTCCCTAGGAGTGACAATAACCAACAATCTGTCCTGGACTTCCCATGTAGATACAACGGTCAAGAAGGCACAACAACGCCTCTTCTTCTTCACGTGGCTCAGGAAATTTGGCACATCCATAAGGAGTCTTTCTTGTTGCTGTGGAAAGGCTGCCAACATAATCAAAACCCCGTCCCACCCCGGTAATGCTCCCTTCCAACCTCTTCTGTCAGGCAGAAGATACAGAAGCTTAAATACATGCACCAACAGGTTCAAGAACAGCTTTTTCCCTGCCGTTATTAGACTGCTGAATGGATCCCTTTAATTTCAAATTATGTTGATCTTGTTAATGCTGATCTTGCTTTTGTGCACCTCTTGTGCAGCCGTAACCTTGTATACCTCGCTCTGTCTAAGCACCCTATGATCTGTATGTCCTTGTTTGCTATGATCTGCCTGCACTGCTTGAAAAACAATACTTTTCACTGTACTTAATACACATAACTACAATAAATCCAATCCAATCAAATCAAATCAAATTGAATGTCCTGAGGAAAGAATCCCAGTCTGTAAGAAATGTGTAAATATTTCTAGGAGCCCGCTGAAACTGTTTGCATTAGCAAGTGACTTCAGAATTCAAATAAGATATACAGTTCTACTTTCTTGTGAATATTGTCCAAGGATTTCATGAAGGCCAGGTATCCATCATCAGAAAATGTTAATTGAACTGGCAAATTACAATTTTTTTTATTTTCTTTTAATTTGTCCCTTAACTGTCTTTGTCTGTATTCTCTGTGTGTGTGTGAGTGGGCATTACGATCAAAATAAAATTTGGGCTTTAGATCACTGACATTGTTTAGATTAATTGTTGCTTATCTGTGTTCTGCCCGTGTTCTGTCAATTTTTGTTTCAGTTATAAATTTGGTGTCCAAGAGTTGTTATTCATCAAGTCTGGTTTGGAACAATTGAGTTGATGAAGTTCATCAGTTCTATTGAAGGACTTGAGACATTAACTCTGCTTTCTCTGCCAGATCTGCTGAGTTTCTTCAGCAATTTTTGTTTTGGTTTCAGATCTCCAGCAGCCACAGTTCTTTGTTTATTTTATTCAAGTTATGCTGGGTATGATGATCCCTTCGTCATTAGTGTTGTACAAAAACGCAGTGATGCAATATGAAAATCTTACATTCTGGCTCAATATTTAAGGATCATTGATTTAATAATGCCTACCAGGCATTCAGCTGGACCCCAAGAGCGAGGTTATTAGGATAGTGATGTGATATGAGTCACTCCCCTCTTAGTACACAGGTCATGAAGTGGTTTGAGAGGGCAGTGGTCACTGTTGTTCAATGGTCTTGTGGTGGCAGGAAAAGGCTGCATTGGCATGAAGATTGTTCAGCCAAGTGTGCAGAATTCTATTCCTGCAGCAAGGCGGCACACTCTAAAATTGTTTGTCACAGTAAAAATAGTGAAAATCAAAATCAAAAAGAAAAGAAAACACCAGAACAAGTAACAGTAACATTCAAAAGCCTAAAAAACAAAGATGTTACATTCCTAGGAGAAGTAGTAGAATCTAAGGAAAATTAATGGAATAAGTATTAAAATAAATGGGCACAAAACAAATATCAAGTTGGATACTGGAGACAATGCATCAGTCCTTTCAGACACAGAAATGTGGCTAAAACAAGATTTCCTCAAGGTATCCAACAGTTGACTCCAAGGGCCAGGAGACATTCAAATCAGTCAGTTGACTGTAATACTGTGGTATCAACAAACTAAAATCACAAAAACCCAACACGTGCTTCAAAATCAAGAGTGTCCATGCTAAACTGGAAAGGTTTCATAAAGTTGATAAAGTTGACCGATTGGAAAAGCAGAGAGAATGAGAAGGATTCAGAGCAAAATTTCCAAAATTGTCCAACGGCCACGGGAAGTTAAAAACAGCTAACCGTATCACGTTGGGATCAGATGTGAAACAAATATTTTTCATTCACTTCAAGGAAAGTTTTATGTTTACCTTTGAAGAAAGTGAAGCATGAAATTAGGCCAATGTTACATCAACAAGTGACCTCGCCAGTGACAAAACCAACTAATTGGCATTCTGGCATGGTGCCCCTGCCAAAACTGAACAACTCACGATAAATTTGCATTGATTTCATCCAATTAAACAATGTAGTCGAGAGACAGATCAATGGGTGAGATGCTGGTTGAACTCACAAAAAGCACAACTTTTACCAAACTTTATGTTACCAGTGGCTTTTGGTAACTACCTCTGGACAAAGAATCCAATCTTCTAACAATGTTCATCACACCATTTAGAAGTTATTGCTTTAATCATCTACCTGTTGGCATTATGTCAGCAGCAGAAATGTTTCAAAGAACAATGAGAGACAACCCAGAGGATTAGAAAGAGTTATCTGCCATATCAATAACATTCTAATTCATGGTTCAGCCACATCTGAACATGACAAAACTGAGAGCAGTGTTGAAAACATTGCAAGAAGCAAGATGTGAATGTAAAATGGTGCAGGGCTGGATGAACACAGCAGGCCAAGCAGCATCATAGGAGCAGAGAGGCTGATGTTTCGGGCCTAGACCCTTCATCAGAAAAGGGGGAGGGGAAGGGGGTTTTGAAATAAATAGGGAGAGAGTGGGAGGCGGATAGAAGAGGGATAGAGGAGAGGATAGGTGGAGAGGAAACAAACATGTTGAAGAGGCGGGGATGGAGCCAGGAACGCCCTCAACCGTGTCTCCCACATCTCCCGCACCTCATCCCTCACACCCCGTCCACGCAATAAAAACCAAAAAAGAATCCCCCTCGTCCTCACGTACCACCCCACTAACCTCCGGATCCAACGCATCATCCTCCAACACTTCCGCCATCTGCAATCCGACCCCACCACCAAAGACATCTTTCCCTCCCCACCTTTATCTGCTTTCCGGAGGGACAACTCTCTCCGTGACTCCCTTGTCCGCTCCACACTCCCCTCCAGCTCCACCACACCCAGCACTTTTCCCTGCAACCGCAGGAAGTGCTACACCTACCCCCATACCTCCTCCCTCACCCCCATCCCAGGCCCCAAGAAGACTTTCCACATCAAGCAGATGTTCACCTGCACATCTGCCAATGTGGTATACTGCATCCGCTGTACCCGGTGTGGCTTCCTCTACATCGGGGAAACCAAGCGGAGACTTGGGGACCGCTTTGCAGAACACCTACGCTCGGTTCGCAACAAACAACTACACCTCCCAGTCGCGAACCATTTCAACTCCCCCTCCCATTCCTCAGACGACATGTCCATCCTGGGCCTCCTGCAGTGCCACAACGATGCCACCCGAAGGTTGCAGGAACAGCAACTCATATTCCGCTTGGGAACCCTGCAGCCCAATGGTATCAATGTGGATTTCACAAGTTTCAAAATCTCCCCTCCCCCCACCGCATCCCAAAACCAGTCCAACTCGTCCCTGCCTCCCTAACCTGTTCTTCCTCCCACCTATCCCCTCCTCCCACCTCAAGCCGCACCTCCATCTCCTACCGACCAACCTCATCCCGCCCCCTTGACCTGTCCGTCCTCCCTGGACTGACCTATCCCCTTCCTAACTCCCTACCTACACTCACCTTTCCTGGCCCCATCCCCGCCTCTTCGACCTGTTTGTTTCCTCTCCACCTATCCTCTCCTCTATCCCTCTTCTATCCGCCTCCCACTCTCTCCCTATTTATTTCAAAACCCCCTTCCCCTCCCCCTTTTCTGATGAAGGGTCGAGGCCCGAAACGTCAGCCTCTCTGCTCCTATGATGCTGCTTGGCCTGCTGTGTTCATCCAGCCCTGCACCTTGTTGTCT
>NC_063356.1:42376739-42380942 GCF_021869965.1 Rhincodon typus | reverse complement strand
TGCTTGGCCTGCTGTGTTCATCCAGCCCTGCACCTTGTTGTCTCGGATTCTCCAGCATCTGCAGTTCCTACTATCTGTGAATGTAAAATGACAGCTTTCACAACTAACCATTAAATCATTGGTGTACATTGTTCATGCAACAGTCGGAGGTGATGGTCTAATAGTAATATTGCTGGACTGTTAATCCAGAGACCCAGATAATGTTCTGGGGACCCAGATTCGAATCCTGCCATGGCAGATGGTAGAATTTGAATTCAATAAATATCGAGAATTAAGAATCTAATGATGACCATGAATCCATTGTTCATTGTCTGGGGATAAAAACCATTTGGTTCATTAATGTCCTTCAGGGAAGGACTCTGCCATCATTACCTGATCCGGCCTACATGTGACTCCAGACCCACAGCAATGTGATTGACTTTTAACTGCCCTCTGGGCAATTAGGGATGGGCAATAAATGCTGCTTAGCCAGTGATGCCCTCATCTCGTGAATGAATGAATAAAGGAACAGGCATTAGGGCTGAATTTCAAAGATTAAAACTAGCAGAGGTTACCTCATGGAATTGCAGAGACTGAGAAGGAAGCACCACCAGAACATAGAATCCCTACAGTGTGAAAGCAGGCCATTTGGCCCATTGAGTCCACACCGACCGTCCGAAGAGCATCTCACCCAGACACACCCCATCCCCTGAACTTTCCACCCTAGACATTATGAGTAATTTAGCATGGCCAATCCACCTAACCTGCACATCTTTGGCCTGTGGAAGGCAACCAGAGCACCCGGAGGAAACCCACGCAGACATGGGGAGAATGTGCAAACTCCACACACACTGTCACCCGAGGGTGGAATCGAACACCGAACATAAGCATGTGAAAAAAAGTTCAGATTTTGCCTTGGGTTTGTATTCTACCACTGAGACAAGTCACAAACCATTGTTAATGCCAACTAGCCGACAAAGACGTCACTGAGAGTACAAAGATTGTGATTAAGTTTAATGATGTGCACCGGTCTAGTCAGTATGTACAGGAAACCATTAAACTACAATTGGCACATTAGACTGAAGCTTACCAGAAATCTTACCAGGCTAAGTGTAATCTTCATCAAGTTTTACAAAGGGGTTTCTCACTATGAAGTCCAGTGAGTTTTCCCACACTATTAACGCAAACTCTCCTGACTAACTTGATACAATGTCCCTCCGGTGCCCTGTATATCCAATGCTTGCCTCTGCCAAGATATCAAGTGAACGCTGGTATCGGTGCCATCTTTAAAACCCATCGGTACATGGTCAATTGTTGGCAACCTGGAGTTGCCCTTCACTGTGCATGTAGAGACACAGAAGCCAAAAACCAATGCTTCTCATGGCTCAGATGCCACTTCCTGCTGCCTGAATACCAGGGCATCCAGCTTAGACAACCTTATCACATCCCATCATATTACACTGTCTGAGTCACTACTACTCTTTCCCCAAGTGTGCAGTGTAGCCCAGCAGCTTAGCATTGTTCAATATAGAACCATTACATACAAGGGAAGCCTTCAAATGCTTCAAAAGCAACAGAAAACAAATATTTGTCTCATGGAACAGAAACAGATTGCTTGCCTTTGAGTATCAACAATTTTACAGCAACTGAAATGATCACTGAACCCAGCTCAAAGCTACTTTAATCAAGTAATTCAATGAAGTCCTGTCTGGTGAGGAGTAGCCCTTGCTGCTGTCCTTTGTCATACAGAAGGTGATATTCCTCCTGTTTAAAGTGCCCATCCTCCTCCTCTGAAGATCATTCCTGATCTCCCAACTCATTATCCTCCATCATTTCCCCTCTTTGCCTGCTCCAGTTGTGTAGAGTACAATTTGTAAAAATAATGCTGCACTCTGCCCAGAATCTACTATGAGGGTTTTCAGACGAATCCAAACAGCTAAACCATATCTTCAGCAGGGCTTGTATCTGCTGCACCATGGCCCTGGTTGAAGAATGGGCAGGACTGGATCTACCCTTGACCTCAGTCAAGCATTTATGTGATGGAATAAAGGCACCTGGTCCCTGTAATATAGCAGGGACAGGAGAGTTCTGAAGGATATATGGCAGCTCCCAGAGTACCTGGTGCAATCTTTGAAAATGTGGTACTACTGATCACAGATCATTTGTACATTGATGGAATAGAATATGTTTCTATTGATGAATCTGCTGAGTTATGATGTGGTCTCGATGTGTACATTCTCTAACACCCTGCCCCTGGGGCAGACAGGGAAATTGGGAGAGCCTACTGAACCCAGAATGAGCAGGCTGCAGTACTGACCTCGTCACGGGGAAATGAGATGAAGCGTGCGATCTGGCACAAGTTGCTTTGGCAACAGCCTTGACACGTTCGTGGATGGGCAATTGAGAGATCTGTCAGAGGATCATTGGAAGGAGTCAATCACATTAAAGTTCGATGAAGTTGTCACTTTGAGGGCTGCTGGGATAGGATGGCTACCCCTATCCTTCATTTTGCAGGTCTTATTCCAGCAGAGTTCTGTGACAGTATCTTGAGTCTGGGATCTCACTGCAGCTTCCTCATCTGGAGGAAACAGCATTGAGGATGATAAACTCTGGGCCTCCTCTGCATTCTGAGAGGACCGTCAGCTGAAACTTCTCCATGCGGAGGCTGTATAACATCTGCTGGAAGTTGCTGCTAGTCCTGGGCCTGCTGGAGCATCTGGTCTTCCTCCATTTCTCTCAACAGTGACTGGAACCCCAGCTGCGGGTAGAGCTATCGGTCACAATGGCTGTGACCCTGTCAGGGAATATAAACAGAACAGGTCCTCAGTGATATGAGTGCTCAGTATTCGCAACACATTCATACAGTGGATTAGCACAGTCCTCGGTACTGTGGGACATCAAGGACTCTGATCATGAGAGCCATGGAATACCTGTCCGTGCAACTTTGATGTTGCATCTTTTACCAATGAATGCAGAACAGTCACAGGAAACTTTAGGAGATTATAAGTGCTGTATCAGGACTGAGACTTCACCCTGGATGCCACACCTCACCCAAGTAAAGATATAGTTGTATGTAAGAATACACTGCATGATACTTAGTGTACAAAATTATCTGCAGGCAATGAGATTTTCCATTATCTTCATGTTTTTTGGCTCACACTTTTGGCTCACATTTCATGCAACCACTTTTCAGGTTGCCTGGGATTAATTGTACTTCACAGGGATAGCTATCTTCAATCTTCAAGGACCAATAGCATGGTCAGGATTAGCAAGGACCTATAGCATGGTCGGGATTGCTTGTAAGCAGCATTTACCCCTCCCAGTTGGACACTGTGTGCATTTCACATACACCATGTTATTATTTACAGGTGACTTCGACCTGTACTCTCTCCGTGTCTGATTAATGTAGTCACCCCTTAAAGGGCCTTCTATTGCTCAGAGGTGAAGCCTGCACTTTGGGACAAAATAAAACACTCATTCCACTCACTTGGGGTGTGGTCACAGCCATTCTCCAGTCTTGATCACATTTCGGATTCGAGACATCATGGAAGGCAAAGCAGGTCAATCTAGGTCTTCCAAGTCCTAGGCCAAGCCTGGTCACCAGGTGCCCCTATTCTGAAACCTCCTGACACCATGTGGAGAGCCCACCACTACCTATTCATAATCCTCATCTTTACCCTCTGAGTACATCACTACAGTTTAGTGCTGCCTACAGCCATGATGTCCTGGTCCCTGTTGAGGCCAGGGGATGGTGACTGCTAATAATCCCACCCCAGCAGCATCCCATGTCCTCCCCCGAAATACTCCTAGCTGTTCCCTGCATGTTGAAATCCCCTCTTCATCATGCTTGACCCCTTCGCAGCTTGCAGTCTCCAATTTTTATTATTGAGGTTATCCCATTTCCATACTCCAACAGTGGCCCCAGTAACGTCCTTTGGTTTTCATTCCACTGACCCCTGGGATTGACAATGACCGTGACTGACTGCTGGCTTTCAATATGACCATGACCCACTCCTCAGACTGTCATGAGGTGGACTCTGATCATGACAGGCACATGTGGACTACTGACATGTCCAATCCTGTGGACAGCTCGCAGGCACTGCCCCTGTCTGACTGTACCGGGACTCCGTGTCTGACTGTACCGGGTCTCCCTGACTGACTGTACCAGGACTCCCTATCTGACTGTACCAGGTCTCCCTGTCTGACTGTACCGGTCTACCTGTC
>NC_063356.1:42376544-42376729 GCF_021869965.1 Rhincodon typus | reverse complement strand
TCTGACTGTACCAGGTCTCCCTGTCTGACTGTACCGGTCTACCTGTCTGACTGTACCAGGACTCCCTGATTGACTGTACCGGGTCTCCCTGACTGACTGTACCAGGTCTCCCTGACTGATTGTACCAGGACTCCCTGTCTGACTGTACCAGGACTCCCTGACTGACTGTACCGGGACTCCCTGTC
>NC_063356.1:42376143-42376534 GCF_021869965.1 Rhincodon typus | reverse complement strand
GGACTCCCTGTCTGACTGTACCAGGTCTCCGTGACTGACTGTACCCAATCTCCCTGTCTGACTGTACCGGGACTCCCTGTCTGACTGTACCGGTCTACCTGTCTGACTGTACAGGACTCCCTGACTGACTGTTCCGGGACTCCCTGTCTGACTGTACCGGTCTCCCTGACTGACTGTACTGGGTCTCCCTGACTGACTGTACCCAATCTCCCTGTCTGACTGTACCAGGTCTCCCTGTCTGACTGTACTGGTCTACCTGTCTGACTGTACCAGGACTCCCTGTCTGACTGTACTGGGACTCCCTGACTGACTGTACCGGGACTCCCTGACTGACTGTACCAGGTCTCCCTGACTGACTGTACCGGGACTCCCTGACTGTACCGGGACTCCC
>NC_063356.1:42357736-42376133 GCF_021869965.1 Rhincodon typus | reverse complement strand
GACTCACTGTCTGACTGTACCGGGACTCCCTGACTGACTGTACCAGGACCCTGTACCAGGGTCTCCTGAGTGACTGAGGCAGGACACCCTCCTTTGCCTGACTGGGGTCTAATTCTTATTGACTTTGGTGTGTGGCCATTTAGTTGGTGCACACACGGTGTGTTTGCTTCATAGGCTGCAGGTGCACTCGATAGGTGTGAGATTGATATAGGAGTCTTAGAAAGAAATATGACCACCCCTTTGACAGGGGACTGCTAGCAATCATACCAAGCTGCTTGAATTTGTGTCAGCACTAAATGGCAAGGCAAGACAGAAATGAAGCGAGCCCTTAAGATGCAGCTGAGGGGTCAAAGCAGCAGAAAGCAAGACAATCCAGGAATGCTGTCAGGTTGGCACAATTATTAAGAGAGCAAGTGAACAGCCCTGAAGTGCAGCCAGTCTGACCCATTAGCTGGGTACCTGCCTCTGAAAGTGTCCTGGCAACTGCATTCCCATGAGAGGTGCCGGAATGCTCCAAGGTGTAGTGTTAAAGTACAGAAGCATACAGTAAGTGGATCGGCGATGTACCATGATGATGGTGTGAGGTTGACAATTACGTGTCGAGTGCCAATGTCTGTGGACAGGGAGTATGCCCTGAGGTGTTGATGTTGGAGGTCCAGCAGCTGAGAGTTGCAGTTGCGACAAACCTGCTCAGCGTTTCATGTTGGGAATTGTCAATGTCTAGTTTCTGGGAGAATGGGAGAATGCATAATAATGAGGTAAGATTAAGTCATCGTAACACCATTAATGAGCAATAATCCATGCTGATAGGCCTTTTGCCTGGTGAGAATGTTGTCTTGCTGGCCACAATTTGTTTGGAAAATGGGAAGTTTTGGATTTCAAAGGCCTTCACTGGATATCTCACAATTTTCCCAATGTTCCCATCATGGTCTGTGTCTTTCAGGGGCTGGGACAATTCAGCTTTCAGGAAACCGGGAAGTGAGGCAATCCATCGCAACGGACCCCAGAGTTTAAAAGCCAGGCGGGAAAACACACCGACGCTTCATCAGAGGCTGCACTGAGGATGTTACCAAGCACGGTAACAAAATGTCTGCGGAACAACCATCCAGCTCGGCGAGCCAACCAATCTCAACAATTCAGCTTTATGTCCCACATTCCCGTTAAATAGCCGGGACAAGAAACGTATGAAAGGAGTGGGACCTATATTTCTTTGACCACAAGACATTCATCTGCACCAAAGAGATTAGAAGCAATGCAGACAGCTCAGAAAATGGTTGAGGAATGTGGGCAAATTTGTGAATACTGCATTAAAGTGCAGCCAGAATATATTTCAATTTGTCTTGCTCTCAAGCAGCACTTCACACAGCAAAGACATATTACTGTTGCAGATGACATCTTGACCTACAATGATAGATTAGTCATTCTTTAGAGGATAACGTAAAGATCTCTTGGGTATTTATAAATTGTCAGTCAAGAGCGCAAGTTTCCATGTGGCATCAGAATTTTTCTCCCCCCATCCACAGGATAATTGTCTTAATTCCAGGTATTTATTGAATTCAAACTCTACTAGCAGCCATGGCAGGATTCAAACCCAGGTGATCAGAACATTACCTGGGTTGCTGGATTAACAGTCCAGTGATAATACCACTAGGCCATTGCTTCCCCATGGGGGATTTCCAGATCATTGAAGGAAATGATTTCAAGCTGCATCACCTGTGCCATCAAGAACAAAAAAGAACCAGTTATGTTTTTGTCATTTCGGCCCAGTTCATCAAAATGTCTCAGGATCGATATGTTCAAGCTGAAGGAAAAGAATCCTAATTGTTATAACACTTACTCACAATGGACTGAGGTTAAATCCTTGCATGGACTCAGCTAGTACATCAATAGTGATGTCAGAGATCACAGTAGTCTCTGAAGAAAGAGATAGCAGGAACTGCAGATGCTGGAGAATCTGAGATAATAAGGTGTAGACCTGGATGAACCCAGCAGGCCAAGCAGCATCAGAGGAGCAGGAAGGCTGACATTTCGGGCCTAGACCCTGGAGAGGGACGATTCTTCGTAAAATCCTGTGCTAAACCTAATTGGAGTAGTTAGCAGAATGTGCAATATTTCTGACAGCTTACATTGTTTCCAGATAAGACAAAATTTCTTCTAAAATTTCTGAAATATTGTATCTGGTTCTGGTCACCCAGTTATAGGAAGGATATTATAAAGCTGGAAAGGGTTCAGAAGAGATTTACCAGGATGTTGCCAGATATGGAAGGTTTGAGTTATAAAGAAAGGCTGGAAAGGCTGGGAATGTTTTCACTGGGGTCTAGGAGGTTGACAGATGACATTATAGAGGTTTATAAAATTATGAGGGGTATAGATAGGGTTAAAGGTGGTGTCTTTTCCCTAGGATGGGAGATTTCAAGACTAGGGAGCATATTTTTAAGGTGAGAGGAGAGAGATTTATAAAAGACATGAGGGGCAATTTTTTTACTTAGAAGATGGATCATGTGTGGAATGTATTTCCTGAGGAAATGGTGGATGTGGGCAAAGTTACAAAGTTTAAAAGACACTTAGCTAAGTACATGAATGAGAAAAGTTTGGAGGGATATGGGCCAGGAGCAGGCAGGTGGAACTAGTTTAGTTTGGAATTATGTTCAGCATGGACTGGTTGGACTGAAGGGTCTGTTTCTGTGCTGTCAGACTCTATGACTCTATGAACCGCTACCATGAAAACAGATAATTGGGAACTGTTTTCTCCTGAAGTAAAAGGACAGGTTTTCAACTGTAGGCCTCAATATTGTGCAAGGAATAAGCACATTATTTCCGCCTGTCATTATTTTAATATCTGTCGTCAAAAACCATAGCTTCTTAGCCTCCAATCTTGTTTCTTTCTTTCTATCTGAAAAAAGGCATCTGGAATAAAGTGTATAGTCCTTGGTTCACCTGAATGTGTAAAAGTTGGTGCATTTAAACAATGCAGGGCAATAGTATGATTAAGGGTTATGGATATGGCTTCATGTCTGACAAATTTATGAGAATTCTTTGAGCAATTAGCAAACAGGATAGATAAAAGGGATTTGGTAGATGTAATTTATTTGAATTTTCACAAGCCATTTAATAAGGTGCTACATATTAGGCTATTTAATAAGACAAGAGCCCATGATGTTGGAGATGGGAGTGGCTAACTATAGAAGACAGAGTTGGGATAAGGGGAAATTTTCAGGATAGCATATATAACTAGTAATGTGCCACAGGGATCAGGCTGGTGCCACAATTATTTACAATATTTATTAATGACTCGGATGAGAAAAATGAATGCACTATAGCTAAGTTTGCAGATGATTCAAAGTGGGAAGGCAAGTGATGAGGATGACACAAAGAGTATGAAGGATATATACAGGTTAAGCAAGTGAGCAAAAACGTGGAGATGAATAGAATAAAGGGAAATGTGAGGTTATGCATTTTAGCAGGAATAGCATTGGAGGTGAATATTATTTAAATGGAGAAAACTGCTGAAAGCTACAGCACAGAGGGATATTAGTATTCCCATCCATAAAGCTAGCATACAAGTTCAGCAGGCAGTACGAAAGGCAAATGAAATGGCTGCTCTTTATTTCAAAGGAAATAGGGTATAAAAATAGAGAAGTCAAGGCACTAGTCAGACCACCGAACAGTTTTGGTCCCTTTACCAAAGGAAATATATACTGACAATCAGCGAAGGTTCACTCGGCTGATCTCAGCCTGGAGTGACTGTCTTATGAGAAGAGTTTGAGCAGTTTGGGCCAGTACTCATTGGAGTTTAGAAGAATGAGAGGCAACATTATCGAAATGTAAAAGATTATTCGGGGACTTGACAGGTTAGGTGGAGAGATGTTGTTATCCTTGTGGGAGAGTTTAGGACCAGAGGGCATCACCCCCTCAGAAAAAGTGGTCACAAATTTAAGACTGAGATGAGGAGGATTTTTTTCACTCAGAGGGGAGTGAATCTGTGGAATTCTTTACTGCAGAGGGCTGTTGAGGCTGTGTCATTAAGCATATTTAATGCTGACATATACAGATGTCTAAATAGGGAATCAGGAATTATTGGGAAAAAGTGGGAAAGTGGAGTTGAGGATTGTCAGATCAGCCATGAACTCTTTAAATGGGAGATCAGACTCAATGGGCTGAATAGTCTCCTTCTGCTCTGATGTCTTATGGTCCTTTTAAACTTGGATTAAATCTGGAGAGTCTCTGGTGAAGTATGAGTGCTTTTAGGTTCCTGCTGACCTATTGTGAGAATAATTTAAAGTAGTAGAACAGTCAAACAAGGCAATGAGACATTTGAAGTTTTGTGCATTATGGGTAAGATTGCATTCATTGCAAAATGTTTAATTTGCCTAGAGATTATATAGCCTCGGCTGCCAATTAAACACTTCTCTGCAAAATATTTGCAACCTTACCTTTGTTGATTTTGTTGCTACCACCAGCTGTTTTGCACCTGCCTGCATGCCCTGTGTTCCAGTTTTCCATGTGATCAAGCATCTGTGTGCATCGTAGCAGAGACTGACAAAGGTTGGTGGTCAGCCATGCCTTTGTTGCAACGGTGCTTCCTTAAACACAAAACTCCTAACTATTTTTTTCACCAATGCCTTTAACACAGTCAAAATTTCTAACCCTGGCAAAAGTTATATGATGCTGTGCGTTTGTAAAAACATTGCATTTTGAAGTGTGCTGTCAATGTACCTGACACCTATAATAGCTTGTAGTTTAATTGAGTGGAATAAATAGAATTGGGTATCAAGTAAGTTACAGTTTTACAGGTGTAGTTGGTAACCACTTGAAGCATATTTGTCCTCTCAGTCAATCTAGTGTATTTTCTGAAGAAACTCTATAGCAGTTGCACTCAGTTGGTCAGTCAGTTGTTGCATTAGAAGATTCTTAGCTACCTAGAGTCATGCAGCACAGAAACATACCCCTCTGGTCCAACCAGTCCATGCCAACCATGTTCCCAAATTAAACTAGCCCCACCTGCCTGCACTTGGCCCATATCCCTCCAAACATTTCTTATTCATGTACTTATCTAAATGTCTCTTAAATGTTGTAAATATACCAACATGGACCACTTCCTTTGGAAGTTCATTTCACACACAAAGCACTCTCTGTTTAAAATAATTGTCCCTCATGTCTTTTTAAATCTTTCTCCTCTCACCTTAAAAATATGCCCCTTAGTTTTGAGCTCCCCACCCCACAGAAAAGACACCTTCACATGCACAGCCACATGCCACTAGTTCAAAATCCAAGTTCTCAATTGAATTACATTGATTTGCATAATTCACAGCCCTTACATTGCAAATGACAGGTGCACTGAGGGACAAACCAGGTGACATTGTTTACTAGAGACATTGACTGACAGTAACTGAAAGATGCAGTGAATGATATAAACTGATGGACATAAACACTGACTGACAAAAGTACTGACATAGACATCGCCTGACGTTGATGCTGATTGTCAATGACATTGACATAGATACAATTGGAAAGACTGGCAATATCTGACTGAAACACTGACTGTCAAAAAAAATTAGATAGTATTTACAGTAATCTGTTCGCTAACATTCAGTTTGAGTCCCACCAGGGCCAACTCAGCTCTTGTACTCATTATAGCCTTAGTCTAAAACTAAGAGGTGAACTCCAAAGGTCATGTGTAAGTGATGATGGCTATGGCAACATTTAAGTCAGTATCCACTGGTTGGAGTCACACATGGCACAAAGGAAGATGGTTGTGGTTGTTGGAGGGCAATCATTTCATCCAGGGCATTGTTGCAGGAATTTCTCAGAGTAGTGTCCTAAGTCCAATCACCTTTAGTTGAATCATCAAGCACCTTCCCATCATCACAAGGTCAGAAGTGCCAATTCAATCCATAGCTTGAAACTAGACACTAATACTTTTCATGGTAATAGATTTATTTGCAGATTGCAGCATTACCCAATGTCTATCTCCTGTCCATTAACCCTGTGTCCCATCAGTATCTCTTTATAAATAATGCACTTCATCTTTCAATCTTAACAATGTAATTAACAAACCATGAACAAGAAATGGGGATGTTTACTGACATTTGCACAATGCTCAGTACTATTCACGGGTCCTCAGATACTGAGGGAGGCTGCATCCATAAGCAGTAAGACCTGGACAACATCTAGCCTTGTGTTGATAAGTGGCAAATAACATTCATACCACAAAAGTGTACAGCACTATTTTTGGAGCACAAGCCTCCAACAATATTGCCGGAATATTGTCATGGACCATATTGTCATAAGTATCTCTAACAAGAGAGAATCTATCTCTCCTTGATGTTCAATGGAATTACTGTCATTGGATCTCTCACCATTAACATCCTGGGGGATTACCATTAACCAAACACTTCAAATGACTAGCCATAGCAAGAAAAACAGATACAGAGCATTTTGAGGAGAAATGTGAACATCTGAGGAGAAAAGTTGTGATCCTGATTTTCATTCCCAGGTTGGGAGCACAGAGATGGAATACATTCCAGTTCCACAAACCCAACCTGAGAAAAACCAGTTCAGGAGATGGAATTTTATTCATGGTGGCTGAATTGTCTGGGAAGTGATCTCAGAATGACAGCAGATGCTGCAAGCTGTGCATGCGGATTTGTTGTGAGTCCTGCCTGTATACTGGAACTGTGTGGAAAGTTAATTAAAAACTAATGGAACCAAAAACAACCCTCCAACCATCACCCTTCATAATCCCTTTCTCCCCATTCACACTCCTCATGCCCATCCACGTTAACCATGTCACCTGATATTCCCATGCCAACTAATGTCCTTCTGTCCTCCCAGAGATCTCCACTCATGGCATGGTGGCCCAGTAGTTAGCACTGCTGTGTCACAGTACCAGGAACCTGGGTTCAATCCCAGCCTCGGGTGACTGTCTGTATGCAGATTGCAAAATCTCCCTGCGTCTGTGTGGGTTTCCTCCCACCATCTAACGATGTGCAGGTTAGATAGATTGGCCATGCTAAATTGCCCTTAGAGTCAAGGGATGTGCAAGCTAGGTGGGTTAGCCATGGAAAATATGGTAGGGGAGTGTGATGCTCTTCAGTGGGTCAGTGTGGACTGGATGGGCTGAATGGCCTGCTTCCACACTGCAGCAATTCTATGATTCTTATATAGTGCAGCCCCAATCTATGCTCTGTCCTTGGCCCTCTTTAGACCCATGCCAACTTAATGTTCCTTGCCTTCTGTCCAACCCCTCCATGCGAACTCACTTATTATCCACCACTGGAAAATCTCACAAGCCATCCTTACATAAAATAATGTTATATGTCTACTGGCATTTTGTAGTAAAATCAGCCATACAGTGCAAATCCTATAATGGTAATGCTCAGGCTTATGTCAACAGAGAGAGGGAAATAGCAAGGACTTATATTTTTAATAAAAACTCCACAAGCTTTTTTTGTAGCAGTGTTAAGGTACTTGACATCTTTGACTGTTTTGTTTCTACAGTTTGACAGTTCTTTGTTAACTTTGACAGTTTCAATTGATTCATGTGCTCTTAGACATATTCGTGTATACTTTTAACATTCCAAAGCCTATCTGACTCCTTCAACGCACCAAGGGTATCACCGAGGAATACACTCCTCCCCCAACGCTGTCCTGGAGCTATATCTAAAAGGGGCACCTTACCTCCCCAAAGGGACACCTGAGTATTCCAATCAAATTCACAAAGACCTTGGCAGGCCTGATGTGCACACACTGGGATCAATATTACACAGGAATCTCACTTCAGTGGAGGCAGCTGATAATTTAAATGCCACCTACATCTCGAGAATACACATGTGCAAAACCAAGCCCGTCTCCCTTCCCAACCCCACTAAAATGGTAAGTGTTTGGGGGCCTGATAGGGCGTTTCCAGGTCAGTTCCACCATTTTTGCTGTGGTATGGGGGTTCTCAGCAATGGGAAAGTCTCCGCCTGACAGAATGAATAACTGAATTTACACCAACTGACTTGGACAATGACTATCGGAAACAGACTCATTGCAATTGACTGACAACCCACTTACAGATAGACATCAATCACAGAGACTAAGAAGCCATGGGTAACCGAGTTAATTACTCACAGAGAGACTGACTGTGACAATCACAGATTGACAGAAACAGTCCATTTTTATTCACTTGTAGGAAGTGTGTGTTGTTGACTGGTCAGCATTAATTGCCTTTTCTTAGTTACCCTTGAGAAGGTGGTAGTGAGCTGCCTTCTTGAACCACTGTAGTTCATGTTCTGTAGGTTGACCCACAATGCCCTGAGGGAGGGAATTCCAGGATTTTGACCCAGCGACAGTGCAGTAACAGCAATATATTTCCAAGTCAGGATAGTGAGTGGCTCGGAGGAGAACTTGCACTTGGCGATGATCCCTTGTATCTGGTGCCCCTGTCCTTCTACATGGAAATGATTGTGGGTTTGGAAGTTGCTGTGTGAGGAGCCATGGTGAATTTCTGCAGTGCATCTTCTAGATAGAACATACTGCGGCTACTGAGCGTCAGTGCTGGAGGGAGTAGATGCTTGTGGATGTGATGCCAATCAAGTGGGCTGCTTTGTCCTGGATTGTGTCGAGCTTCTTGAGTGTTGTTGAACCCATCCAGGCAAGTGGGGAGTATTCCATCACACTCCTGACTTGTGCCTTGTAGATGATGGGCAGGTTTTGGGCAGTCAGGAGGTGAATTAGTTGCTGCAGTATTCCCAGCCTCTGACCTGCTCTTGTAGCCACTCTGTTAATGTGGTGAGTCCAGTTGCATTTCTGATCGATGGTAACTCCCAGGATGTTCATAGTGGAGGATTCACTTTGAATATTAAGGGGCAGTGGTTAAATTCTCTCTTATTGAAGATGGTCATTGCCTGGCATTTGTGGGGTACAAATGTCACTTACCACTTGTCAGCACAAAACTGGATATTGTCCAGATCTTGTTGTGTTTGAACATAAACTGCTTCAGTATCTGAGGAGCCACAAACGGTGCTGAATATTGTGCAATCATTGGCGAACATCTGACCTTGTGCTGGTGGGAAGGTCACTGGTGAAGCAGCTGAAGATGTTGAAGATAGGACACTACCCTGAGGAACTCCTGCAGAGAAGTCCTGGAGCTGAGATGACTGACCTCCAACAAATACAATCATCTTCTTGTGTATCAGGTATGACTTCAACCACAGCAGAGTTTACCCCTGATACCCATTGTTTCCCGTTTTAGGAGGGCTCCTTGATGCCACAATCAGTTGATTGCAGGCTTGATGTCAAAGTCTGTCACTCTCATCTCATGTCTAGAATTCAGTTCTTTTGTCCATATTTGAACCAAGGCTACATTGAACCTTGTACTTCTCTACATTGAACCACACCTGGAGACCCTGGTGGATGGAATACACCAGGGGAGGCCACCCTCCTCTCTCAGATGCAGGTACAATTACGACATTTAAAAGACATTTGGACAGGTACATGGATGGGAAAGGTTTAGGAGGATATGGGCCAACGCAGACAAATGGAACTAGTTCAGTTTGGGAAACTTGATCAGCATGTATGAATTGCGTTGAAGGGCTGTATGACTCTATGACTCAATGTCTGGCAGAGGAAGCAATGCCAGTAGACTCTGCCAGCCTGGTCCAAGGTTGCCATGTGTGTCAGTGGAGTTTCAAGTGTCAGATGAACACCCAGCACTGTAGGATGAAGTTCAATGCCCTTCTCTGCTCCACCAGGGTAAATGCCACCATCTTTGCTCTGCAACATCACTCACAATGTATTTCTGCTACTGCATCCTACCCCCATCAAGGATCATGCTGTCCCAACTGTCACTACCGCAAGCAATAGCTCACTCACTCGCACCCAACCTAATCTCCCAAACTACTCACGCTGCATTCCCTCTGCATGGCCTGCTCATCATTCAGCCCTTCTCCCCGATTACATCAGCACTGATGGCTGCTCTACCCACCTGTTTGCCTCCACCCACACCCACCCCTCACTCTAGCCCTCCCATTGTTTCATTCCAGGACAAAGCTGTTCAAAACAGGACAACAAGAGCCAAGACAGGTGGTGAGATGCCGACTAATCAGCTAACAGGAGAGGATCCTGACCCTAAATCATGCCTCACCATGCCCAAGTCACTGGGCTGATATCAGAGTCTGTTTTTGGTTTGCTGTGCCAGGACCCCTCCACCTAAAGGGTGTCTCTCTTGACATGACTCACTTGCACCTGCCTCCTCCAAACTACCAGGCACTTCATTCCAGACCTGAACCACCTCCTGTGTGAAGAAGTTCTCCTCTCATCTTTTATTTGCATCTTCCTCATGGTTTGGAAAGCCTCGATCAAATTTCCTCTCAGATTTCTTCTCTCCAAGAATAATTCGAACTTTTCCAATCTTATAACTGAGGTTTGTCATTCCTGAAACCATTTCTGTGAATCACTTCTGCATTCTCCCCAGTGTATTCACATCTTTCCTGTAAAGTAACGCCAGCAACCTCACATAATACTCCAGCTGAAGTCTAACAAGTGTCTTGTACAAGTTCAACATCACCTCCCTTGATTTCATACTCTATGCCCCAGTGATAAAGTCCAGGACACTGTATGCTTTATTAATTACTCTGCCACCTTCAATGATCAGTGCACATATACACCCAGGTCCCTCTACTCTGTACCTCCTTCAAAACTTTACTCTCTATTTTATATTATCTTTCAATGCTTCTCGACCAAAATGCATCACCTCACACTTCTCTACATTGAACCTCATCTGCCACCCATCAAACCCATTCCACCAACTTGTCAGTGTCCTTTTAGAGTTTCACACCCTCTTCCTCACAGGTTATAATTTTTCTGAGTTTAGCATCATCTGTAACCTTCGAACTCTCCCCCTCCATACCAAGATCCATATTATTAATATACACTAGGAAAAGCAAGGGTCTCAGTACTGCCCCCCTGAGGAAATACACTGCAAATCTTCCTCCAGCCTGTCAACTGAACACTTGCAAGAGATAGCAGGAACTGCCAATGCTGGAGTCTGAGATAATAAGGTGTAGAGCTGGAGGAACACAGCAGGCCAGGCAGCATCAGAGGAGCAGGAAAGCTGACATTTCGGATCGGGACCCTTCTTCAGGAATGGGGGAGGGGAAGGGGGCTCTGAAATAAATAGAGAGAGGCGGAGGCGATGATAGAAGGTGGATAGAGGAGCAGATAGATGGACAGCACATCATTCTCCGCCACTTCCGCCACCTGCAATCTGACCCCATTACGAAGGATATATTTCCCTCCCCACGCTTATCTGCCTTCCGGAGGAACCGCTCTCTCCGCAACTCCCTCGTCCGCTCCACACTCTCCACTAGCCCCACTACCTCCGGCACCTTTCCTTGCAACCACAGGAAGTGCTACACCTGCCCCTACACCTCCCTCCTCACCTCCATCCCAGGCCCCAAGAAAACCTTCCACATCAAGCAGATGTTCCCATGCACATCTGCTAATATGGTATATTATATCCGCTGTTCCAGATGTGGCCTCCTCTACATCGGGGAAACCAAGCAGAGGCCGCTTTGTGGAACACCTACACTCAGTTCACGACAAATGACAATACCTCCCAGTCACGAATCACTTCAACTCCCCTTCCCACTCCTGTGACGACATGTCCATCCTGGGCCTCCTCCAGTGCCACAACGATGCCACCCGAAGGCAGGAGGAACAGCACCTCATATTCTGCCTGGGAACCCTGCAGCTCAATGGTTTCAATGTGGACTTTACAAGCTTCAAAATCTCCCCACCCCCGACCTCATCCTAAGTCCAGCCCCCCCTCTCGACCCTGCCTCCTTAACCTGTCCATCTTCTCTCCCACCTATCTGCTCCTCCCACCTCACAGACCAACCCCCACCCCCACTTCCTACCTACTAGCCTCATCCCCACCTCCTCAACCTGTCCGTCTTCTCTCCCACCTACCCCTCCCTCCCTCCTCACTGACCAACCCCCATCCCAACTCCCTACCTACACTCACCTGTACTGGCTTCATCCCCGCCTCCTTGACCTGTCCGTCTTCTCTCCACCTATCTGCTCCTCTGTCCACCTTCTATCATTGCCTCCCCCTCTCTCAAATTATTTCAGAGCCCCGTTCCCCTCCCCCATTTCTGGGGAAGGGTCCAGACCCGAAACATCAGCTTTCCTGCTCCTCTGATGCTGCTTGGCCTGCTGTGTTCATCCAGCTCTACACCTTATTATCACTTGCCCCTAACTGTTCTGTACACTACCAGTATTCTCAATCTATATTTGGGTAATTACATTCTTCTATTTTAACTATTCCATAATGTTGGGCATCTCTCTAATTTCCCTAAGGATTAGTTCTTCTATATTATTCCCACCAGTTAGTGGTCTATAGAATTTAATTGCACCTTATTTGTTCCTTAGCTATTGGCAAATTGCTTCTGTGTCTGAATCTTCTAAACATCTTCTCTTTCTAACACTGCAATGTGCTCATTTAGGGAGTTGATGGCTTTGTGGTATTATCACTAAGCTATTAATCCAGAGACCCAGGCAGTTAGGTCTATAGCCATAGAAACACTTGTCTGTTCCCGTATCTAATAATCCTCTATTACTGTCTCACTTCCTTTCTTCTTCTTCCTCTCCTGTACAGTCAGGCTGCTCACGATGTCAGAAGCTTGGCTTTGACTGCACTCCCTTGAGCAATCAGTGCCTCATCAATTTCCAAAATTGAAAACCAATTTGCTAGCAGGACTACAGGAGTCTCCTGCCACTACCTGCCTGTTTCTCTTGGACTGCCCTGTGGTCAACCATTCCCTTTCTGCCTCATGTCGTTAAGTTGTGGTGTGACCACCCCTCTGAAAATCCTTGTCCTCACAGATCTAGCACAGTGATTCCAATTACCTCTTGAGCTGAATTACGATGTAAATGTTTGGAAATCCTTAGCTTTGAAACTAAAATTGTCCTGATGATGAAACAGAATAAAAACTAACCACCTGCTACACTACGTCAATTGACAAGCAACCTGCTTTGCAATGAGAATTAAACACCACCTGCACCTTTCAAAATGACCAACTTCTCTTTCAGTTTTAAGATTGCATTGTTTAAATTTATAAAAGTTGCTAAACCAGCTAAGCCAGTTCTGCATGTTTAGCTGAGTTTCAAAAGATACAGAGGTGCTTATCACAGCAAGGGGAGGTGTTTAAACCCTGACTGGCAAATTTAAGAGGTTAATAAATGATTATCTGTCTTTAATGAGGTCTTTAAAAGTTTATTCATGGGACTTGGCTTTGCTGGCTAGACCAGCATTAATTGCCCATCTCTAGTTGCCCTGGAGAGAATGGTGGTGAGCTGCCAGCTTGGACTGCTGCAGTTCTTTTAGGGAGGGGGTTGTTACAGGATTTAGATCCATTGGCAGTGAAGTAATGGAGATATAGTTTGAAGTCAGGATATTGTATGGCTTGGAGGGGAACTTGTAGACAATGGTGTTGCCCACGTCCTTCTCAGTGCAGAGGTCTTGGTTTCGGAAGGTGCTATTGGAGGAGCATTGATGAGTTACTGCAGTGCATCTTGTAGATGGTACGCACCGCTGGCAAATGTGTTGATACAAAGGTGAAGATCATAGGTGGGATGCCAGTCAAGTGGGCTGCTTAGTATTAGATAGTGTAGAGCTTTTGGAGAGTTATTGGGGCTGCACTCATCCAGGCAAGTGGGCAGTATTCCATCACATTCCTGACTTGTGCCTTGTAGATGGTGGACAGGCTTTGGGGAATCAGGAGATGGGTTACTCACGCAGTATTCCTGGCTTCTGGCCTGCTCTTGTAGCCACTGTGTTTATGTGATTAGCCCAGTACAGTTTGGTCGATAGTAACCCCTAGGACATTGACAGTGGGGTATCCAGTGATGGTAACACCATTGAATGCCAAAGGGAAATTGTTGGATTCTCTCTTTATGGAGATGGTCATAACGTGGCATTTATGCAGTATGAGCGATTGTTTCTACGACAGATTAAGCACCCGAGGGATATTTTCTTTGCTACGTTTTACAGATGGGAGATGTTGAAGTATTATGTGTGTTTGAATGACAACTCAATTAGATCTTTACAATATTTTTAATGTCCATTACAATCTTAGGTATGTTTGCAGTGGTTACTAGATCAGTCGGTTGTGGAAGATATATGGGGCCATAGAGGGAACATGGAGAAACTTAGGATGCAAGAAGAATATGTGAATGCATTGTGTGGGCATGGGGTCTGAGGGGTTCATGGGTGGGGTATGGGGTGACATTTGGGATATGAGGCATCGTGGAAGGTGGAAGGGGAGTTTGAGGAGTGAGGTGTAAGGAGGATAATAATGACTTTGAGAGCTGGGCTGTTTACCAGAACAACAGAAGAGCTTCACAGGAATGTCATAAAAAAAAGGGTGAGATTGAACCACATATTTGATCAGATGTTCACAACCTTGATCAACGTGGTTGGTTTTAACAAACGTCGTCAAGGAGAAACTAGACGTCAAGAAACAGAAAGTTGCAGGGAGGGAGTTCCAGAGATTGATGCCTGGAAGCTGAAGACACAGCCACCAATAGTGGAGTGATTATAATTGAGAATTCCTAAGAGATCAGAATTAGAGGATTCCAGAGATCGCAGGTGGTTTTACAGAGATAACCAGATTGTGGCGGGATTTGAAAACAAGGATGAGAATTTTAAAGTCAAGATGACCAGGCGCCAATATAGACCATTTAGCAAGAGTGTCAGGAGAACGGGACTTCCTATGAGTTCAGACACAGGCAGCAGAGTTTTGAATTACGCCAGGATAATGGAGAGTAGAGTGTATGGGAGCAGTCAGGAATGTGTTGGAATAGTCGAGCCTGGATGTAATGTTGACGTAAAAGAGAGTTTCAGCAGCAGATGCACTGTTACGGGTGAAGTTGGCTGATGTTCTGAGGTTGGAAATAGCACCTTTTGTGATGGAGTAAACTTGAGCACAGCTATAGATTAAATGTGACACCAAGCTTATGAACAGACAGGCTTCATCACAGACTGTTGCAAGGGAGATGGATGGAGTTGATCTTGCTGTATTTGCAATATTTCAGGGAGTACACGAGAAATACTGACAGTGATCACTTCTGACACAACTTTCTAAAGGGCAATTAGAGAATGGGCAACAAATACTGACCATGCCAAAGATACCCATATCCTATGATAAAAGAAATAAAAGAAATTCCCTGACTCCTAGACACACTGACAGAGATACAAACTGAAAGGAACACTGATAGATATTGACCGAGAGAAATGAACTGACTGATAGATTTATACCTAGATCAGCTATTTAAGTGCAGTGGTTACAAGAGCAGGTCAGAGACTGGGAATTCTGCAACGTTACTCACCTCCTGACTCCCCACATCCTATCCACGATATAAAAGGCACAAATCAGGAGTGTGATGGAATAGTCCTGGATGGGTGCAGCTCTAACAGCACTCAAGAAGCTTGGCACCATCCAGGACAAACCAGTTCGCCTGATTGGCACTACATCCAAAAGCATCTACTTCCTTCACCACTGAGTCTCAGCAGCAGCAGTGTGTATTATCTACAAGATGCACTGCAGAAATTCACCAAAGATCCTCAGACAGCACCTTCCAAACCCACAACCACTTCCATCTAGAAGGACAAGGGCAGCAGACATACATGGACGTCAGACAGGGACATCAGAAAGGATTTTGCTGATGGGATTGAATGTGTTGGTGGGGTATGTATTCCTGGTGATGTCATGTATACTGTCAGGCAGTTCTCTATGGGATATCGGGAGGTGGGATTTCTGACCAGAGCTTTACATCACACAGTGGGCAATCAATTAGATTGGCTGACAGACCTGTAGGTCACATCTGCCCTCCCCCTGTCTCCATTTCCCACTCCTCCACCCTTACTCTCCCTCCCTCCGTATCCCATCACCACCCTCCCTCTCTCCATCTCCCATCCACCCCCCCCATCCACCATCCCCCTTCTCCCTCCCTCCCTTCATTCCCCCTGCCCTATCCCTCCTCCTTCCATTCCACTCTGCCTTCTCTCATTACCCCTCACTAATACCTCTCCCTTGTACCCCTTCCTCATTCCTCCTGACTCTATCCCTTTCTCCTTCTCCCCATTAGTCTTCCCCTCTATCCCTGCCTCTTCTACCTCTTCCGCATTCCCTCTTCCCTATTCTCTTTCCTCCCCCATCACACTCCACCATTACCACTCCTCTCCCTTCATCTGTCCCCATTTCCCCTCTTATGCTTCACTCCCTCTCCTTCATTCCTCTTCTCCCATTTCTCACTCCCTATTTGGCCCTCCCACACTCCCCATCCTCCCCTACACTTTCCTCCCTTCAGCAGAAAGCAGCCCTTGAGACATCATTAAGTGGCCCACTTAAGGACCTCACTAGGGTGAGGTTGGGTGTTCCTCTCTAACCCTCACCCACTCATTGGAGGTTATGGGCAAGTCAGCAATAGGGGAACATTAGACAACACCACCCCTGAGAGGAACATCCTGAGAGAATCACTGATGACTGAGAGAGACCGACTGATTGAGACCAACTAGAAATGACTTACAGCCTGACAAGAGTTCATGACGAGCTGAAACACAGACTGACTGTGCGATTATTTGTTGATAATGACACAGACTGACAGAGGGAGTGAAAGACAAACACTGCAAAACAGAAACAGTGACAGACATGGCCCAATACAGTGAATAATGCAGACTAATAGAAACTCTGACTGGAAACTATACTGATTGACATGCAGTGTGTTTCACATTCATAATTCAAAGGACATCAAACAGAGAAGCCTTTCACAACATTGATGTAAAAAAGGTCACCGTGCCCACAAATTAGCTGCTGGTCATTTATTTTATATTTGTTTATGGGATGTGGGTGTTGCTGGCTTGACCAACATTTATTGCCCATCCCTAATTGCCCAGAGGGCAGTTAAGAGTTACCCATATTGCTATAGGTTTGGAGTCACATGTAGGCCAGACTAGGTAAGGATAGCAGTTGCCTTCCCTAAAGGACATTAGTGAACCAGATGAAAATTGAAAATGGTTGCATGGTTGCCATTGGCTTAGCTTTTCTTCTAATTCCAAATTAATGTGAGGTTATGCATTTTGGTAGGGAAAATCAGGGCAGGGCATATGCACTTAATGGTAAGGCCCTGGGGAGTGTTGCTGAAGAAAGAGACATTAGGGTGTAGGTTCATAGTTCCTTGAAAGTAAGTCACAGGTAGACAGGATCGTGAAGAAGGTGTTTGGTATGGTTGCCTTTATTGGTCAGTGCATTGAGTATAGGAGTTGGGAGGTCATGTTGAGGCTGTACAGGACATTGGGCAGGCCGTTTTGGAATACTGTGTGCAATTATTGTCACCCTGCTATAGGGAGGATGTTGTGAAACTTGAAAGGGTGCAGAAAAGATTTACAGACATTGCCAAGTTTGGAGGGTATGAGCTATAGGGAGAGGCTGAATAGACAGGGACTTTTTTCCCTGAAGCTTCGGACGCTGATTGTGACCTCATAGAGTTTTATAAAATCATGAGGAGCTTGGATACGATGAATAGCCAAGATTTTTTTTCCAGGGTAGGGGAATCCAAAACTAGGGGGCATAGGTTTAAGGTGAGAGGGAAAATAAATAAAAGGGACCTGAGGGGGAAACCTTTTCACACAAAGGGTGGTGAATGTATAGAATGAGCTGCTAGAGGAAGTGGTGGAGGCTGGTACAATTACAACATTTAAAAGGCATCCGGATGAGTACATGAATAGGAAGGGATTAGAGGGATATGGGCCAAATGCTGGCAAATGGGACTAGATTAAATTAGGATATCTGGTCAGCATGGACAAGTTAGACTGAAGGATATGTTTCTATGCTGTACAGCTCTATGACTTTATTTTTATTGAATTGAAATTTCAATCTGGGCCATCCTGGGATCCTGGTATGTGAATTTCAAAACCCAGTCAGGGAAATGGCTCACTGTCTCTCATGCACAAAAGGTGTGACACATATCCTGAAAAACCATCAGAAGGCATTTTGAATTGAATGAGTCTTTTGAAACAAAGGTTACTGTTTTAATCCATTAAAGTTCAGTTTCAATCAATTAAAACCTTCCAACTGATTCAATATTTAACAGCATCTTAGGTTTGTTTAGTACATCCTCATCAGTGGTGTGACCCTTTGATCTTTTACTTATAAATTCTGTGTCTGATACTATCTCTCTCACTAACACCTGAAAGAGGAGTGAGGCTCCAAAACCTTGCGTTTTCAAATACACCTGTTGGACTATAACCTGATGTTGTGTGATTTCTGACAGATATATGGCGTGACATGAACATGAATGAATAGATAAAAGCCAAAAGAACTGCGGATGCTGGAAGTCGGAGCCACAAATA
>NC_063356.1:42340952-42357336 GCF_021869965.1 Rhincodon typus | reverse complement strand
GAAATGTTAACTCTGATTACCTCCACAGATGCTGCCAGACCTGCTGAGATTTTCCGGCAATTTCAATTTGTGTCAATGAATAGATACGTTAACAGGCACAAGGACTAACAGAATCTAAATGACAGAGATCCTGACAGACAGGGAGACTGGCTGGCACCTATGTTAGTATAGACATGGTCAACAGGAAAACGGGGCTAATAGGGACACTAACTGGTGGAAAATGCTGACAGAGTCACAAAGTGAGAAAGACGTTGAATGAGAGAGGCACTGACTGAAAGAGACAAAGAAAGACACTTACCGACAGAGGTACAGACTGAGAGATAGATTAAGAGAGACACTGACTGACTGAGAGAGATTGACTAACAGAGACACTGACTGAGAGACACTGACTGAGAGAGATTGACTAACAGAGACACTGACTGAGAGAAACTGTCAGACAGATTGACTGACAATGACAGAGACTGATAGAAACACTGACTGAGAGAGACACTGACGGAGAGACTGACAGAAATTGACTAACAGAGACACTGATCGAGATCCTCTTCTATCCCATTTGCTCGAACAAAGTGTCTCATTCTTTCAGCGTACTGGGGCTAATGCTCCACACCTGTAGCATAAGGCTCCAGTTTCCCAAAGAACACCACCTCCAATATTTCCCCATCATAGTCTTACCAGGTTCATTGAAAGGACAGGCTGTCTCTCATTGCTAATGCAATAACTCAGGAAACCCAACTGAAAAGGAACATTGTTTATTGGTGAACACTCAAAGTAAGCCAACTACTTGAAGTGTATGTAGTCCAGTCTAATCTGGGATAGATAGTGTTGTAAACCCATCGCTGAGTCTGCTTTTTCTTTATATCCGGAAGTGTTACCACACAGAAACAAACAGCTATCCCACCAACAAAACCCTGTGACATTGTATTTTACTGTTAAAAGCTACCTACAGGTACCCATATAGTCAATTAGAAACTTATATGCAAAGCCCCTTATGGGCTATGCACACCATTAAAAGTGACTGGGTCTGCTTTTATATTCTAATCAACCTGTTCAGAGATGTTCTTACACACCTCCGCAGCTGGTGAGGCTTGAACCCAGACCTCCACAGCCCAGAGGTAGAAACACGACCATTGTGCCACAAGGGCCCTTACTAGCTCTGCTTTTTGATATATATTCCGAAGCACTATCATGCACAATTGAGTGACTTTCCCACCATCAAAATCACAATGACTTTTTATTTAACCTACTGACCAGCCCAATAATGGGTTTGCTTTATCAAAAGGCCTCAGGTGATGAGTTCCATTTGGGCAGGCCATTGCCTGTTACCAGGGGAACTCATACTCCATAAACTCCATGAGGAGATTAATTAGTTAATTAATGATCCCCCATATGCCTTGTTGGGGTTATCACACAACCGACACCTTCGCTATCTCTGCAGGCAGATATCCTCTAAGAGCTTAGAGAGCCAACCATGAGTTCCAGGGGACTGGTCAGCGTTTAACCTTTGACTCCCTCATCGATCATGATTCTATCCAACTCAACTTTAAAAACATTCAATCACTAAACCTCCACTGTTCTCTGGAGGAGGGAAAAATATTTATCTCATCTCCATTTTCAGTGTTCACTATTTCTCGACAGGGCACATTGACCAAGACTTAATATGGCACCTTACTGAATGGTTTTTGGCAATCCAATTCCCCCCAGCTATAACTCTTTATTCCCTTTTTTCCATGTTGCTTGTTCCTTCCTCAAAAAACATTCATAAATTTGTCAGGCACAACATTTACCCTTTTACAAAACCATATCAACTCTACCGAATTACAGCAGGGATTTGAAGTTTTTTTTTAACTTATTCATTCCTAAGCCACTGGGTGATTGCTTTAAATGTCCCCACATTTCACCTCTTGATGTGGAATTATTTCTGGGAAGTGACACGTGTCTTTTACAGTGAAGCCAGACAAAAAATATCCGTTTAACTCTTTCTCTATTTCCTGATTTCCCGTTAACAATTTCCCATTCTCAGTCTCTGGATGCCAGCACTCCCTTTAATTACTCCTTTCCTTTTAAAAATACTTGTAGGAACTTAAATGTTTTGTACTCCCTGTGTTTGTTTTTCATCAGTCTATGCTTGCTTTTAAATGATACTGGCAATCAGCCATTGACTGGTTTTGTGACAGTGCAACAGGCCAGGACACCAGCTTTAAGAGACTGACTGATAGAGGAAAAGGCTAGCACAATCACTGACTCCTTGGCAGAAAAATCAATTGAGAGAGATACTCTGACAGACTGACTGAGAGTTTGAAAGCGAGACTGACTGGTGTCTGACAAGAGTCACTAGTTGATAAACATGACTGAGAGAGGCAGTGGTGGATTGGAGACACTGACTATCAGAGGGACATATTAACAGAAACAGACAGACAGAGACACTGCTGAACACAGAAACAGAGGCAGCAACTGGCAGAGATACACAGAAACTGAGTGACAAGGAAATGATTGGACAGAGTCAGTGTCTGACAGATGTATTTATTGATAAGAACGCTGACTGACTGAGATAGTGAGCGGCAGAGACACTGACTCACAAAGACATTGACTAACTGACAGGAATAGTGGTCACAAATAGCCGATAGAATTTGACTGACAGAGACTGTAATTAACAGAAACCATGACACTGTTGGACAGACAGACAAAGTGACTATGATGGAGGTATTGATTGACAGAGGCAGCAATGAACAGACTTCAGTCAATGAAGCCCATGAGCTTCTCCATTGAACAAGTGGTCATCACCCTAGGAGACTCCTGCACATCAGACTATCTGTGGGAGTCTTTGTGTAACGTTTAGTAACATTAATCGCTGCATTGCTGTCACGATGCCAAGATATGGAAGTGTATCAGGGTGGTCTCCCACATCTGGTTAGCATAGACCTGCTGCCAGGCCCAGAGACGGTTTTCCAAGAGGCTACTGGGGAATCAGCTCAGTGGCCCATAACTACAGAGTGTCATCTCATTCATTAATATGGGTCAATGGAAAAGCACAATAGGAGCTGCCTGGATGATGTCTCTGTGAATATTCCTGACCTCACTGTTGATGCGAGGTGAAACGTATTATTCCAGGTCAGGCCAAATGCTACAGCACTGCTTTTGTAAAAGCACTGAGGGTCGCACAGGGCTCAAACATGCAGTCCAGGATAATCCATACTCAGGAGGATTGAGAGGCTATCCTGGGCTCTTCTTTGTGTTTGCTGCTCTTGGTTGGGCACAGTCTGCCAATCAATCACCCCTTTCATTCTCTTCTTCCTCTGATGATGAAGTTGTCCATTCATCCCCAATGGCAGATGTACAGCAGCATGGCACCGTACCACAACACACCGAAAAGGAGGGTATTCCACTCCCAGTATCCCCAGCTGGACAAACCACTGAAACAACATGGTCAAGTGTCCCAGTGGCTGCCCAGTTGAACAACTGGCAGGAGGTTATTTCACTCACGTGCTCATTGACATACCCTGGTGCCATCAGTCTTGCTTTCAGCAGGTACTTTTTGTCACCTGAAAAGGACTCTCTGGTGACTGAACCGTTCAGTTGTCATCAAAAGCCCCTCCCCTCTCCCTATCCCATCTAGTCCCTGCCCCATTCACCTCCCCAGGTGCTCCAACAGGATCTTGATTCTGAGCAAACCTTGCCATGGAAAGTTGCTGTATCCATTGTGAAGGTGATGAAGTCTGGTGCCCTCACTGAGCCAATGCCATTTATCTCAGTGATTATTGGGAGCTGTTTGCAAGGCCATGTGCCAATCTGCTGCCAAGGCTTCCTCTCAGCTGGATGTGAGGAAATTGTGGCACCAAGAATGCCATGGGTACCAGGGAGGCTATGGCCTAGTGATATTGTTCCTGGACTCTTAATTGAGAGGCCTGGGTAATGTTCTGGGGACTCAGGTGCAAATCCCACAATAGTAGATGGCAGAATTGGAATTCAATAAAAATCTGGAATTAAGAGTTTAGAGATGACCATGAATCCATTTCTGACTGTTGGAAAAATCTCATCTGGTTCACTAATCTCTTTTAAGGAAGGAAACTGGCCTGGTCTGGCCTACATGTGACTCCAGACACACAGCATGACTCTTAATTTAGAGATGGATAATAAATGCTGGTCTAGCCAGCGATGCCCTCATCCTGTGAATGAATACATTTTTTTAAAAAAAGACTTCTATTTTCTGGGAGCGCATGAGTTCCTCATCCAAAAGAGAGTAGAAATCAGCAACCAGCTCTCACCGACACTTGCAGTGGGCATCTTAAGGCAAAAGCCTACAGTGAGGATAGGGCCTCTGTTTCACTCCTGTCCCCAGGCATCACTCAGCAGCAAGAGAACCCACTGCTCCTCCTCACTGGTCCTCTCAGCTTCTGTGGTCCAACAGCTCTTGGAAACATAGCTTGGTCTTTTCTAATTCTAATTCTATAATGGAATATGGGCATCACTGGCAAATTTGTTGATCACCCCAAATCCCCCTTGGACTGAGCGGCTCACTGGGCCATTTCAGAATCAACCACATTGCTCTGGATCGGAGTCATATGAAGGCCAGACTAGGTAAGGACGGCAGACTTCCTTCCCTGAAGGACGCTAGTGAACCAGTTGGGTTTTCACAATGACTGATGATTGTTTTACATTCCAGTTTTGTAAATTGGATTTATATTCCACCAGCTGCTGTGATGGGACTTGAACCCATGTTCCCAGAATATTAGCCTGAAATCCTAAATTACTAGTCCAGTCACATTGCCATAATGCCACCATCTTCCTAAAGGAATTCAACAATATTCAACATTCTCTGAGTGTTGCTGTTTGTCCCTATTTTACAATGGACTGCAACATTGCCAGGAACACTAGAGGAAATACTGACTGATTTAGACAGAGGCTCACAGAAATATTGACCAAAACACTGACTGGCAGACACAAACTGGGTTATTTTCACAGGGAGGTGAATACAGAGTCTAAACAGGTGCTGTGCTAATGCTAAACAAGCTCAAAGTTCGAGAGAGAGAGAGAGTGAAGGCTCAGATTCTTCACTGTGTGACTTGTGAAGGAAGCTGGCAGGAGGAACGAGTTAGGGAAACCACAGGGACAGACAGTGTAGCTAATCTGGGAAGAGATTACTGAGGGCCATTGACCCAGAATTGCTCCTTCTCTTTCTCCTCCACCAGACAGAGGGACTGAATGACAGAGACACTGACTGTCAAAAGCACCAATTGACAAGCAAAGTTTGACTGTGAATGAGTGAGTGAGTCTGGGTGTAGATCAGACTGAGATCTCGGAGTTGTGAGTAAGTCAGGGAGCCTGCATGTTTTGCTTTTACCTACATTGTACTGAGTAGCAGAATGGAGTTGTAAAATTAAATGTAATTAATCACTTAATAGTGTGATATTAATGTGGGTTTTGCACTTTGAACTTTGACTTCGTGGGTTTCCCAGATTTTTTTGGCAATTCATTGATGGTATGTGGATATTGCTGGCTGGGCCAGCATTTATTGCCCGTCCCTAATTGCCCTGGAGAAGATGATGGTGAGCTGCCAGCTTGAACTGCTGCACAATGCCATTAGGCAGGGACTTCCAGGGTTTAGACCCAGCGACACTGAAGGAACGACGATATATTTCTGGGTCAGATGGTGAGTGATTTGGAGGGGAGCTTGTGGGTGGTGTTCCCATGTATCTGCTGCCCTTGTGCTTCTAGATAGGAGAGGTCATGAGTTTGGACATTGCTGAAGAAATTGATTTCCAAAGAAAAGTGATATTGGACTGGAAATGTTCACTCTGTTTCTCTCTCCACAAATGCTGTTGGACCTACTGAGTTTCTCCAGGATTCTCTCTGTTTATTCACTATGGTTAGATTCTCTCTTGTCAGAGATGGTCATTGCCTGGCACTTGTTTGACACAAAAATTACTTGCACTTATCAGCCCAGGCCTGGATACTATCCCAGTCTTGTTGCATTGGAACATGGACTGCTTCAGTATCTGAGGAGTTGTGAATGATGCTAAACATTGTGCCAATCATCAGCGAACATCCTCATTTCTGACCTTACGATGGAGGGAAGATCATTGATGAAGCAGCTGAAGATGGTTGAAGATAGGACACTACCCTGAGGAACTCCTGCAGAGATGTCCTGGAGCTGATATGACTGACCTCCAACAAACACAACCATCTTCCTATGTGCTGGGTGTGGGACTTCAACCATCAGAGAGTTTGCCCCTTGTTTCACATTGACTTTAGTTTTGTTAGGACTCATTCAGTTAAATGCAGCCTTGGTGTTAAGTGCTGTCTCACCTCACCTCTGGAATTCAGCTCCTTTGTCCATGTTTGAACCAAGACTGTAATGAGGTCAGGAGCTGAGTGGCCCTAGGGGAACCCAAACTGGGCATCACTGAGCAGGTTATTGCTGAGCAGGTGCTGCTTGGTAGCACTGTTACTGACACCTTCCATCACTTTACTGATGGTTGAGAGGAGACCGATGGAGCAGTAATTGGTCGGGTTGGATTTGTCCTGCTTTTTTGTGTACAGGATGTACAGGACCAACTTTCCAGCTGAGAGGGTTTCCACTTTTGTGGAAAGGTCCAGGACCAGACAATATTATTTCAGAATAAAGGGTTGTCTATTTAAGACAGAGATGAGGAGGAATTTCTTCTCTCAGAGGCTAGTGAGTGTGTGGAATTCTTTACCAGAGAGGACTATCGAGGCTGTGTTGTTAAAGATATTCTTGGCTGAGATAGACAGGTTTTTAATCAGGGTTATCAAATCAGCCATGATCTCATTGAATAGGTGAGCAAACTTGATGGGCTGAATGGCATACTTCTGCTCCTACATCTTATGGCTAGCTTTGCACGGGTACAGTGCATCATGGACTCACCTGGCATCCCATCTCACCCAGTTACGTCATTAAGTGAAAGGCTTGCACTCCATCAATGAGCAAGGGAGCTGTAACCACAGGAAGATCTTTGCCTGGCTTTTCCCAAGATTCCCGGGCCCTTGTCTGAGGCTTTCTGACCAAGAAAACAAGCTGCCTGGTTGTGTGGCTGCGCTAATTGGCACGGCAAGGCAAGGCATGGATGCAGGGAGCAGGCAGGTAGACGACAAGTGAGCAAGGGCTAAGAGAACAAGCAAAACAGCCCTGAGAGGCAGTCTGGTCCATTTGGTGAGCTGGATGCCCACCCATGGGCACAAAGTGCCCCCATTGTAATCTTGCAAAGCTACTCACTGATTACTCCAATGCAGGCCTGTGCTTCCTAAGTGTGTCTGAGGGGTATCCAGATGGGCATGAGGGGTTGGCATGTCTATAGTTGAGGAGATTATGCGGCTGGTGCCCAAGGATTGTGGCCTGAGATGCTGTTTGGTGCTGAGCAACAAGGAGATGGTTTGCAGGCAGCAATGAGATGGAGTCATCAGGTACTGCTCAGACTTCCACATCGAGAATTCTCATCGAGCTTGTTCAGTGCATTTGGCAAAAAAAGGAGCCTGAATATTCTGAAGAAGGGTCCAGACCCGAAACGTCAGCTTTCCTGCTCCTCTGATGCTGCCTGGCCTGCTGTGTTCATCCAACTCCACACCTTGTTATCTCTGAATATTAACAATGTGTGTTGGCTTTTAATACGGCATTTAACAAGCGATAATCCCAATCAATTGGTAACTTAACGCTGCCTAGTTAGAAACTTGCCTTGCCATTTGACAGAAACATTAAAAATGCAGCGAGATGCTCACAATGTCGAGATAGGCCTTGCTGGGTTTCTCATCTGATTCTGCTACAAAATCTCACTGCAGTCTATGTCACTCAGACCCCTCTCAGATTTCACCCACTGATATGGAATTATACTGACTGAGACTGTGACTGACAAAGACACTGACTGAGAAAACACTGACAGCAATGGTGTCTAACAGGTACACCAAGTGACAGGAAATGACTGACAGAGAAAATGATGGTTATACAGTGACTATCAGACACAGTGACTGAGAAATGTGCCGACAGATAATCAATGGACAGAGAAACTGTTTGAGAGAGACACACCAAGTGACAGAGTCCATGACGGACAGAGACCGTGACTGATGGAAACACCGACATGGATAAAAATTGACAGAAAGACATTGACAGAGAATAACATCTCTTCAAGCATCTGTGATTTCAGAAGATTTCTAACAGCATTTCTGCAAATTCCTCCTCCAGTTTTAACCCTCAAATCCCCCTTTAAGCTGTCACAGCTGTTCTGAAAACATGCAGGTGAATATTGAGAATAATTTCAATATTTACCTCAGTGATGTTGCCTAGTCCCTTTCCCCAGTTCAGACTTACTTTACTCTCACTTTTTAAAACTAATTCCGAAGTCAGTACGGGATTAGCTGTCACCTAATCCCAGTTTCAGTGATCGCACTCCCTCTTCACCTTCCTTTCTCATTTAAAAATGATTAATATCATGCTCTGATTCTATGATTATTCTTAGATATGAGTCAAAATCTCATCAAAGCCTTTGATAATCTGATGCTTGTCTTGGTATTAGACTTGCCAGAAATCGGCCTTTATCCTCCATACCCTCGCAACCCCTCCTTATCCCAGGGAGGTGCTGGGGAATCATTTCCAACCAGGCACAAAAGTCTGGGCCTGGATATAAATGTGATTATTGCCTTCAAAATCAGCATCACATCAAAGTCCCTGCACTGCCTCAATGAGTTTTGACTGCATGCAGAAATCCACTACTGGTGGAGCAGTCATTTCATTCAAATAATTGAAACCAATACAGTTAGTTTCTTCCACAACTCACAGCCTTGGACTCTGCTTCATACACTTTCTGAGGCATAGCCAGACAATTTACAACTTTGATCTTATATTTGGCCCTGAGATGTGTTTCCAGCCCCTTAGGCTCACCCCAGCAGGGAAAGGTCCAGTCTGGGAAGTTGGCCATCTTTATTAAACTGGTGCAGACCTGCTTTAGGATGATGGGGACTGTGAAGACAGAGGTTTTACTCTGCATCTAACCCCGTGCTGTCCCTGTCCTGGGAGTATTTGATGGGGTCAGTGTATTGACCTCGTGCTGTTCACGAAGTAAAGCATTCCAAAGTGCTCAGCAGGAGCAATATGCAAATCGACATCAAATATTGCAGAAGCATTCGGGTAAATGTCAAATTTAATCATTTTTTTCAAGGAAGTACCGAGGCGATGGGTTTTGTTTCCAGACCTTTGGGCCTTTGAACTGGAGACAAACCATCAAATAAATTCAGGGAAGCTGAAGCTGTTAGAGTTAAAGGAACATTGAATTATGGAGCAGGGGATTATCGAGAGGGAGACTGATAAGACTACAGGGTAGGTAGGGGAATGAGAATTTCAACATGCAGGTCTTCTACCACTGGGAGTCAGTGTAATAGCAGAATCTAACTACAGGTTAAGACAAGAAACACTCAGCAGGCTTGACACTATCTGTGGAGAAGGAAATAGAGTTAATGATTCAGGCCTTTCATCAAAACCTGACTGTTGAAGCTGGGTGGGAGTGGGGGTCAAAGTTGGGTAATGGGACAGAGTTGAATTAGACAATCTTAATAAGGGCACAGAGACATCTTTGGAACCTCATCTTCAAATCAGTCGAGAGACTGGATAGAAGGCAGTTTCTCGGGAACAGAATTTGCATCAGGAACGAAGACAATGACTTCAATCTTTACAATGTCTATTTGGAGGAAATTTCTGGTCATTGAGCAGTGTATTGAGAGAGAGCAGTCCAACACTGTTTGGAATGGGGCAATATATTGTTCAGAGATAGAAAGGAGCCAAGGAAAGATTGTGTGCAATTGCAGATTTGGTGCTGGACTGGAAGGGACAATTTTGAGGGTGACTCTTTGGCTATGATTAGATGGGTGAGATTGGAATTGGGTGAGTGCAGTCCCATCAAGATGTCTAATAGTGCAGAGAAGTTGGAGGAGAATGCTGTTGTCAAGTGTTGAGAATAGTTGCTAGGAGTGTGTAGAGGGAGCATTACTCTGTATCATAGCCCACGCTGCATCCCCATCAAAGATTTCTTATGACTGAAATGCAACGTGATGTCTTCACCAACAGCACTGCCACTTGAATTAACACAACATTCACAGAAGGAGAAAGCAGAAGAGAACAAAAGCAACAGCATCATAGTTAAACCAGTCATGTACACGAGATTAGAATTAAACATTCTTACTGGAAAGAGAAGCAGGTCAGGCTGGAACTATCGTGAGTGGTTGGGTAAATGCTGCTTCAAGACTGTTAAGGAGTAGGTTTCCAGGAGTTAACACAATGATCTGTGGGATGTTGCTGGGGGAGGTCTGATTGTGATTCACTTCACACATGTATGCCATTGTGAGGTCAGCAGCTGGCATGGATGCCCTGCAGTGTTTTCTGGGAGTTGTACCTGCCAGGCTGACCCCTGTAGCAGGAGGAAAGTCCCTGTAGAACTCTTCAACACTCTCATTAACAACAGGACGGTGCATTATCTGTGCTCCTCAGCTCCCTATGCTTACGCTCCCCTTGCCTCATCTAAACATTCTCACCTGCAATCCTCTCTTCGCCCACTCACAACCTCTCTGCTTGGATGTTTTTAAGGAGGTTTTTTAAGTTTATTTCTTTTCTTTTGCATATTTTGTGGGAGAGTAATTTTGAGAGTGAGGCACCTGTCATTCTTGTCCACATATGGACAACAGGTCTGGGGCCCATTAAGGATTTGGATAAAAAGTTTTTTCAGCACTTACTGTGCTAGTAGCACTGATGCTAAACAAGTGATGAACTGCTTAAACATTCGAAAACGTGGCTTCATCGGCTAAACATACAAACACTGGAGAATGACAGTATGACATCCCAGGCCGTCTTTAACTCCAGGATGCTCTCAAGGCTCAGGAGAAATGCTAAGCCAAGGGCAGGGGCTGGAGGGCAGGTTTTTATTAACTCTCAGTCTGGTGCTTTCTCCGATTACTGGAGAGGGCTCTTGGAAGCAGCTGGAGCCTAGGAGTCAGGTTGTATTATTGACACACCATCTGATATGGATTGAAAACTAAAGCAGAGCTGAAATGAAGCTTGTTGGTGGGGGGCAGCACTGCTATCTCACAGCACCGGGGTCCCAGGTTCAATTCCAGCCTCAAGTGACTGTCTGTGTGGAGGGTGCACATTCTCCCTGTCTCTGTGTGGGATTGCTCTGGTTTCCTCATCCAAAGATGTGTAGGCTAGTTGGATTGGCTATGCCAAATTGTATCCAATGACGTGCAGGTTAGATGGATTAGCCATGGTAGGTGCAAGGTTAAGGGGATGAATCTGGGTGGGATGCTCTTCAGAGGGTCAGTGCAGATTTCATGGGCCAAATGGTCTTTTTCTGCACTATACGGATTCTATGAAAAACATGTTACTGACCTGAACTTTGTGGGCTGTATTAAAGAGAAGAAAGCTGCCCAGGGAGTGAGTGAGCTCTGTGATGGTGTTGCCCCCTTTACCCAATCACAAGTCCAGGTAGCAACAGCTGTAGCTTTGATGCCAGCAATTACATTGAAGCATTCACACACATTAGACCAGGAGTTTAAAACCACTTGGTCCTTTCGTTTTTAATTTAAATCCTCGGGGTTTGAGACTCACTCCAGGACTTGATGACAAATGAATGTGCATTTATATGAGGGTGCACTCAACTAACAGAATGAGAATCAAATTGCAAATCCTTCCAGTAGCTGATGGCAAGAGGGGGAGGGGGAGAGGTTGCTGGTCAGCTAGGTGATGGACAGAAATTGGAGCCCCTACTGTCACAAGCTATATCTCCCAGCTACACCATGCTTGTCAAAGTCCATGTTACCACAGTAACTTTGGGGAAGGGGTGACATGGTACTTGTTGGTTAGAGGGCTGGTATGGATCAGATTGATGCCAGCAGCACATAGTTCGCTCCCCATTCTGCCTGGGGTGAGGAGCTACCTCCTTGTCCTACCCCATGGTAGAGGTCCCGAGGTAGACCTGCTTTTGGAAATGGAAGGCAATGCATTTAGTCCACTAATACAGTCAGTCAAAAAGGTACAGCTTTTCAAAGATTTTTTATAGTGAAACTTTGTGTGCCTTGGCATGTTTGACTCAGTTAACTGTGCTGTATGACTCTGCATTGTTGTTGTGATTGAGACTAACAGTACCTGAGTTGAAGTTTCGGCCAGTTCACTTCGGGGTGGCATGGTGGCTCAGTGGTTAGCATTGGTGCCTCACAGCACCAGGGACCTGGGTTCAATTCCAGTCTCAGACAACTGTCTGTGTGGAGTTTGCACATTCTCTCCATATCTGCATGGGGTTCCTCTGGGTGCTCCAGTTTTCTCCCACAGTCCAGTGATGTGTAGGTTCGGGTGGATTGGCCATAGTGTTCAGGGATGTGTACGTTAGGTGGATTAGCCATGGGAAATGCAGGGTTACAGAGATAGGGTAGGGGTATTGAGTCTGGGTGGGATGCTTCTCATAGAGTCAGTGCGGGATTGTTGTAGGGATTCTATGAATTGAATGCCCTGAGTTGCACACCCTTCTGGTAGATGGTGTACAATCACTAACAGTATCCTCGGGATTTGCACATGTACAGCTTCCTGAAATTGCCCTCAGTTTCCATGTGACAATGCTGTCAGTTTCACCATTACTGCCACTGGAAAGTCCAGGCCATTGTCACCAAGACAACAGCCTTCTGTTGAGCTGGTAACCACGCAGATATTTGGTAATACCTTCTCATCCTTCCTCTGAGTGACTTGGAGGAGTTGCCAGTTTAATTAGCTGTACAATATAGACAGCGAATCTTTCTGTAAGGAACTGCACTTTTGTGAGACATGTAACTGGGTAGGAAACTATAGTAAAAAACAAAATACCGTTTGCACAAAGCTATCTTCAGGACAATTTTATCAATGATTTATCTTTTCCCTTGAATTTATCCCTCCCTCTGTTGCAAACCTTGCTTTTGTATGCATTTTATAAGAATGTATATGTGCACTGTAGTCTATCTAGACTAACAAAAACACCAGTACTTGGATTCAATTCCATTGAATGCTGCGATCATTCTTAGGCCTGTGCTCCTGGATAGATTGATGTAAATCTTGCCCACTGATAGATCAGGCTCTGACATGTTGCTGGGGAAACAATGAACAGGCCTGAAGTAGCCCTGGGATTTCCTGTGAATAATAACAACACATTTCTGGGATTGCCCTGCAGATCTTGGCCATCTCGAGGATTGCTTACCAATCATGACCCACTCCTGGGAGTCCCCTGTAAACCCTCCCATTCAGAGCATCCTTTTCTAAAAGCTGTGACCCAATAAAATTCAAAGGTAGCAAAGCAAAGTATGAGGACTATAGTGGGCCACAGTTTGGACAGCTTTAACATCATCCATCCCAAGCTCCTATCACAGTGCCCTGTTTTCCTTTACTATCAGAAAGCAGACACATCAAAGACACAGTCACACTGATATCCCTTTGCACTTCCTTTTATTTTCCGATTTCATTGTCCTTTGCATTTGTGAGAGACTTTAGGCACTGGTTTATTGGTCCCTTCCTCACTCAGGGCCAGCAAGATTTCTTCAGAGGATAGTTCTTGAAATAAATTTGCCGCTTGGTCCCATAGATCCAGAAGCGACCATTCAGATCCTCCCAGGTGAAGAGCACTTTATTGACAGGGATAGCTGTGAGACTGTGTTTCTGTTGGAGAATTCGGGAGTCAGGCCAGGCAAAGTGTGATTCCTGCACCAGGAGCTGTGATGCCAAGTTGACTTCCTCCTCATTGCAAGTGCTGATGGGTGTGACTAACTCTGCGGTATGGTCGTGTATAACCATCCCGTGGGCCTTCTGCAAGGCGGAGGTGGGAAAGTCCTCTTCAGCAATCATCTTGTACTGGTGCTGGGTCAGGTACTCCACCTTCATGTTGGTGAAGTACCAGACCTTACCTTGGCCGTCACATCGGAGGCACTGGATGTGGCCAACAGCTGCACATCTCTCACAGTCGGCTGTATTGTTCGCTGTGCACTCTGCACACAGACTCAACATCCGACCCCTCCTGGAAGAGTAGACTTTCCGACAGGTGATTTCACCGGAACCCCAGCACCTTGCGCATAGGACAAGGCCTCGGCCATAGCAGCTGATACACATTCCTTTCTTGTCACTGTTAGGCATGTGAAAGTACTTGGTTTCTTCTTGAAAGTATTTGACTGGGAAACACTGTACCTCCCAGGCTTTTAACTTCTTGTTGGGTGAGAGTGCAGCTCCAATTATTGGTTTTTGCTGACAGGAGAACTTCAAAGCCCTTTGCTCAATAAAAGTGTCGAGAACATAGTAAAATATTATTGACGGTACAATCTCCTTGATCTCCATTTTCTGGGCCAATTCATTTTTATAGCGTACCTTTCGCCTCAACCAGGCCATCAGGGCATTTCTTACTTCCTTCTCAGTCAGGATCTCCGGTGATACTGAGCGCACTGGGTTCTGCAACTCATAGTTGTCGGGTTTTTTAACCACTCTTGGAGCAGGAATGTAGGTCCAATCATGGGTCTCTCCATAGGTTGAATCATTGAGTTCCTTTTCAAGGTGTGAGTCCTCTGACCACCTGAATATCCTTTAAAACAAAAGGCAGATTGAGTTACAGCAGATGGTTTCAACAGAAACAATCCACATGGCACAATCGGTCAATGCATCATAGAGTCATAGAGGTCTATATCACAAAATAATCACATTCGCTCCAGTCAAAAGCAACCACCTGACTATTCTAATCCAATTTTCCAACACTTGACCCACAGCCTTGTATGCCTTGGTATTGCAAGTGCAAATATAAAGATTTCCTAAATATTTTGAGGGTTTCTGTCTCTACCACCCTCACAGACAGTGAGTTCCAGATTCCCACCACCCTCTGGGTGAAAACCATTTTTCCTCACATCTCCTCTAAGCCTCCAGCCCATTACCTTAAATCTATACAGAAGTTTCTGCCTGTCTGCCCTATCTGTGCCTCTCATAATTTAATACATCTCAATCATGTCACGTCTCACTCTCCTCTGCTCCAAAGATAACAACCCCAGTCAGTTCAATCTCTCTTCAGAACTGAAACTCTTCCGCCCAGGCAACATCCTGGTAAACCTCCTCTGCACCCTCTTCAGTGTTTTCATATCCCTCCTATAATGTGGATTCCAGAACTGCATACAATACTCTAGCTGTGGCCTAACAAATATTTCATACAATTCCAGCATCACCTCTCTGCTTAAACTCTATGCCTCGGCTAATAAAGGTAAGTATACCATATGCTTCCTCAACAACATCACCCACCTCCTAATGCATTAAGGGACTGCTGTACAAGCACACTAAGGTCCCTCTGATTGTTGGTGCTTCCCAGAGTCCTACCATTCATCATGTATTCACTTGCTTTGTTTGTCTTGTCCAAGTGCATCATCTCACACTTATCTGATTGAATTCCATTTTCTTCCATTTGCCGACATGCCAACATTAACGTTCAACATGTGTCCCCTCTCATCCCACCTCATCTCACCCCATGAGCATTAGTCTTCCACTCCTCCTTCTAGCCCCATGTGCTTGTTTAGCTTTCCATTAAGTGCACCAATGCCACATGTCTCCTTGTGATAGGCTGTTCCATGCTCTTACCACATTTTCCCCAATCATCACGCACTTCTGAACATCTTGGAAGATTCTGTAGCCTATCTCGGCCTCAAAAGAACACAGGGCATCTTTGTACTGACTGGGCACATTGTAGGCCCCAGCTGCTGCAGGCACAGCAGATTATGATGTCACGCCTACCACACCTACCACAGAGGCTGACATCATGTTAGCTCTGTGATGATGCCAACCAGACCATTTGTTACTCTGTCCAACAACATCTCAATGGCTACTATTCTAAGTCGCCAATCTGCCCAGTGATGGGTGCCAGGATCTACCTCACGGGCCTGTTCTCCATGGATTCAAGCCTTCAGCAAATCCGATCATCAAAGAAAGCACTGGGTACACAGAGTAGGTGAGAACATCTTGGCCAGTCCCAGAACTCAAGATCACCTCATCCAGAAATTCGATGAAATATTAAAAGGAACGATCAGTGAAAGAATTCTAAGTGGAGCTTCCTGATGGTAAATACACACCTTCTGATGCTGTGGAGGTAACTATACCAACTCTGACGGATGGGTAAATACACCAATCCTGATGGACAAGGGTAAATACACCATTCCTGTTGGACAGGGGTAAATATACCAATCCTGATGGACAGGGGTGAATACACCATTCCTGTTGGACGGGGGTAAATACACCATTCCTGTTGGACAGGGGTAAATATACCAATCCTGATGGACAGGCTGGTGTATTTACGCCCAGGCCATTAGTGTGGTGTATTTACCCCCAGGAATTAGGGCTGATGTATTTACCCCCAGG
>NC_063356.1:42338985-42340942 GCF_021869965.1 Rhincodon typus | reverse complement strand
CTGGTGTATTTACCCCCAGGAATTAGGGCTGATGTATTTACCCCCAGATATTAGGGCTGGTGTATTTACCCCTGGACTGTCTAGAGATAAATACACCAGCTCAGATTATTTACAGGTAAATACACCAGCCCTAATGCTTGGGGGGTACATACATAAACTTGCCCTGATAATCTGGGGATGAATACACCAGCTTTGGCTGTCTAGGGGTAGATACATCAGTCTTGATAGTTTGGCGAAAAGATACAAATGTTGATAGTTTAAGTAAATCCTTTTGATGTGAAAATGTGGGGACATATTCATTAGCCCTGATAAACTGAAAAAGAACTCAATGGTAAAGAAGCAACGTTTATGATCAGTAAGAAAGTTAAGGATGGCGACAAGTCGTACAATGCTTGAAATATTAGCGGTAGACCAGAAGATTAGAAAATTTTCAGAAACCAGAAATGTATGATTACATAAAGGAAAACTGGCTGAAGTATTAAATAGCTAGTAAAAACTGCGCTTCAGAGTTTACAAAGAATAATTAAAGAAAACATAAATTCTTTGGAAAGTGTGACTGGGGAATTAATAATCAGAAATGGCAGAGACATTGAGCAAGTATTTTGTATTTGTCCTCACAGAAGGGAACACATCCCAGGAATATGATAAAATCAAAAGGCAAAAGTGAGGGAGGAACTTAAAACAATCATTAACAATAAAAAGAAATCTGAAACTAAAGGTCAATTAGTCTTTGGAGCTGATGCCCTGCATTTTAGTGTCTGAAAAGAAAGGTCTGCAGAGATAATATATGCAATGGTTGTGATCTTCCAAAATCCCCAAGATTCTGGAAATATTCCATGGACTGAAAAACTGCAAATGTCACATATTCAAAAAATGAAGGAAACTGAAAGCAGGAAACTATAAACCAGTCAGCCTGACCATCTGTTAATGGAGAAATGCTAGAAGCCATTATTAAGCAGGTGATAGCAGGACATTTAGATAATAAAAGCAGGCAGAGTCAATGTGGTTTTGTAAAAGGAGAATTCATTCGAACTCTTTGAGGATGTGACAAGTTGGGTGGAGAAAGGGGAGCCAGTCAATGTAGTGTACTTGTATTTACAAGAGGCATTCAATAAGGTACCGCATCACATATTATGCAGAAGATAGGTGATCCTGCTGATACATTGGCATGAATAGATAAACCAAGTAACAGGAACAGAAATCAGGATAAATGGGTCATTTTCAGGATAGCAAACTGTAACTAATGGGGTGCCACAGGGATCAGTGTTGTGACCTCAATATTTACAATCAACATTAATGTCTTGAATGAAAAGGCAGATTATATTAAAGCCAAATTTGCTGATTATACAAAGTTAGGGAAGAAGCAAGTTGCAATGAGAGTATAAGCAGTTTACAAAGGGACATAGATTGGTGAAGTGTGTGGGCAAAAACATGGCAGGCTGTTGCATATAGGGAACTAGCTATCATTGTACATGAATCATAAAAGGGAATATAACAGTATAAAATGTCATATCAGTCTTTACTGCAAAGGTAATGGAATATAACCATGTGGAGATATTGATAAAGTTGTATAGGTGTGAGATCAGACACAGTGCATTATGATTGGTTTTGGTTACTTTACTTAAGGCGGGATAGACTTGCATTGGAAGCAGTTCAGAGCAGGTTCACTCAGCTGATTTCTGGGAGGTGGGGTTTGACTTCTGAAAAATCCTTGCACAGGTTGGCCTATGTGAATTGGACATTAGAAGAACGAAAGGGGATCTACTGAAACAAAAAGAAAGATTCTGAAGGGGTTTGTCAGTGTAGAGGATTGTCACATGGTGGAGGAATCTAGAACCAGGGCACACTGTTTGAAAGTAAACAGTCTCCCATTTAAGAGATAGTAGGAACTGCAGATGCTGGAGAATCCAAGACAACAAGGTGCAGGGCTGGATGAACACAGCAGGCCAAGCAGCAT
>NC_063356.1:42316414-42338585 GCF_021869965.1 Rhincodon typus | reverse complement strand
TGCTTGGCCTGCTGTGTTCATCCAGCCCTGCACCTTGTTGTCTCGGAGTCTCCCATTTAATGCTGAGATGAATGATTTCTCCTTGCAGAGGGTCATTAGTTTTTGGAATTCACTTCTACAGAGAGAAAGCCGGGTGGGGTTATTGAAAATATTTAAACTGAGTTAGACAATGCCCAACCAACAAAAGAAGTCAAGGCCACAATCAGATCAGACTTGTTCTTATGAATAGCATGTCAGGTCCAAAGGGCTGAGCGGCTTAACTCTGCTCCTATTTCTGATCTTATATTTTCCTTACAATCTTGTTCAACAGGATCTTGGCCTGAACGTCTGACTCAGCTACATCTTCCCAGATGAACCCCACATCACTTAATTAATACCCAAAAATCTATCAGACTCTTATTTGTATTTCAATATGTTTCAATGAGATAACCTTTCATTCTTCTAAGCTCTTTCTTGGATATATTCAACAACTTAATATCCACAACTCTCCAGGGCGAGAAATCTAAGATTCTCAATCCCTTGAGTGAAGAATGTTCTCCTCATCTTAGTCCTGTGTAATTGGCCCCTTAGTCTAAGGTAATCACCTCTGTGTTTTAGGCTATTCAGCCTAGGAAACAGCTCAGCACTGATCCTGATAGCTCCTTAACAGTTTTATAAGTTTCAATTAGATTATCTCTGCTTCTTCTAAACTTTGGAGCAGTGGAAAAGGCTTTTGTAACCAAAGCAAAACCAAAGAGCTGGTCACTCAGTCTCTTTTGAGAGGGCATTCCCCTTGTCCAGTCTTGGTGAACTTTCATTGCACTTTCCCAAGGGCAAGTACACCCTTTGCAGATTTCTGGGAGAGACTCACTCACTTGCATCTGGCACAACCAAATGAAAACAGTACAGCCTTCTTGAAGGCAAGCATCAGAGACAGAGAGACAACACCTGTAATGTCAACTTTCCTGCATCTGCAGTTCTCACTACTTTCGAGAGGAAACCTGACACAGCAATTCATCCAAATCTCACTCAAACTGTTTGCAGCAGAACCTACCGTGCACAGATCAGCCTTAACACATACCTATGGATCTGTTGTGGTTAAACCTTCAGTCTGTTGACTGTTCTCTGTGCTGCCTGCTTTTAGACAGATCCATGGCTGCAGGGACAGAGGAAGAGAAATAGCAAGTGTCCCCTTAGGCAGACTTTAATGGCTTCTGCCTCCAAACTGAAAGCCGCTACATTTATTGTCAAGTATTCATGGATAGTCACATTGAATGGTGTACAAGTCCATTTCTCCATTTTTGCACAAAAAAAGTTACATGCACTATCAATTGCAATTCAGGTAGTCCAATCTATCTGGCATATAAAGAAATGATCAGTCAAAGGGAAAAATTGTACATTTATTCCAGTTTTGTCTGTATCTACGCATGAAATGTACTCAGAATCTCAAAACATTCAGGTCTTCTAATAGTGCACGTGTGAGATAGAACATAGAACATAGAACATTACAGCGCAGTACAGGCCCTTCGGCCCTCGATGTTGCGCCGACCTGTGAAACCAATCTGAAGCCCATCTAACCTAAACTATTCCATTATCATCCATATATTTATCCAATGACCATTTAAATGCCCTTAAAGCTGGCGAGTCTACTACTTTTGCAGGTAGGGCATTCCACGCCCTTGCTACTCTCTGAGTAAAGAACCTACCTCTGACATCTGTCCTATATCTATCACCCCTCAATTTAAAGCTATGTCCCCTCGTGCTAGCCATCACCATCTGAGAAAAAAGGCTCCCACTGTCCATCCTATCTAATCCTCTGATCATCTTGTATGTCTCTATTAAGTCACCTCTTAACCTTCTTCTCTCTAACGAAAACAGCCTCAAGTCCCTCAGCCTTTCCTCATAAGACCTTCCCTCCATACCAGGCAACATCCTGGTAAATCCCCTCTGCACCCTTTCCAATGCTTCCACATCCTTCCTATAATGCGGTGACCAGAACTGTACGCAATACTCCAAGTGCGGCCGCACCAGAGTTTTGTACAGCTGCAACATGACCTCATGGCTCCGAAACTCAATCCCTCTACCAATAAAACCTAACACACCGTACGCCTTCTTAACAACGCTATCAACCTGGGTGGCAACTTTCTGTGATCTATGCACATGGACACCGAGATCTCTCTGCCTAAGTGGACACTTGATGTTTCTCTTCCTCTGTCCAAAATCATTGGTTGTTCATCTGTTATCTGCTGGTTTGTGGGTTAATGTTCCTTTTCCAGCTCGAGGAATGTCATTCAGTTTGTGTTTGGCCTAGCTGCTTGAAATTGCTCCAGGTCCTGTCTCACTGGCTTGACTCTGCAGAAATACTGTCCTCATTGATAATTTATTACCTCAGCACAGGCCGCATTCTCACTAATTGTTTGATGCAAGTGAAACCTGTAACAAGTTCTTTGTCCCAATACCACTGAACATTCTTACAAATGTGCTTGCTTGTAGACACACACTCTAAAGACAAACCAGGTAAGAACTTTACTGAATAGTCCAAAAACCCAACAAATTGTTGCACTACTGTCACATCTGTTGGTCGCTGCATCTCTGCTACACCTCTCAGGATCTGTCAATGTATGATCTATGGACTTGACTTCAAGCATCTTTAATCGTACCTTTTTCCTGTTCAGTTTCAGGATTCTCTGGTGAGTTCTCAGTAGCAGTCACAGTTAATTTGGATTGCAGTCTGTGATAGCTTGTTCCATCATATTTCCACTTCCACAGATCAGCCAACTATCCACAGTCACTTCAAAGACAGTGTCGTGCTTTCTGCATCGCTACCCCTCTGGAGCAGTGGAAATACCAAGTGGCTTTCAGAGCTAAAAAAAAAGCTGTGAATACTGGAAAGCCAGGAATAAAAAAGCAGAAATTGCTGGAAAAACTCAGCAAGTCTGGCAGCATCTGTGGAAAGAAAGCAGAGTTAACATTTTGTGTCCAGTGACCTCTGATGCACCAGAGAAAATAGCCCCAGCCTATTCAGCCTCTCCCTGTAGCTCAAACCCTCCAACCCTGGCAACATCCTTGTTACTGTTTTCTGAACACTTTCAAGTTTCACAACATCCTTCCTGTAGCAGGGAGGCCAGAACTGAACACAGTATTCCCAAAGTGGCCTGACCAGTGTCCTGTACAGCCACAACATGACCTCCCAACTCCTATACTCAATGCACTGTCTAATGAAGGCAAGCGTACCAAACGCATTCTTCACTGTCCTATTTACCTGCTACTAAACTTTCAAGGAACTATGAACCTGCACCCAAGGTCTTTTTGTTCAGCAACCCTTCCCAGGACCTTACCATTAAGTGTAAAAGCTCAGCCCTGATTTGCCTTTCCAAAATGCAGCACCTCACATTTATCTAAATTAAACTCCATCTGCCACTCCTTGGCCCATTGGCCCATCTGATCAAGATCCTGTTGTACTCTGAGGTAACCTTCTTCGTTGTCCACTACACCTCCAATTTGGTGTCATCTGCAAACTTACTAACCACCCTTACTTTAAATGTATGCCCCTGGTTCTTGATCCATCTATCATGGGAAAAGTTTTTCTCCATCTATCCTGTCAATGACCCACATAATTTTGTATACCTCATTCAGAGCCCCTTCAGCCTTCTCTGCTCTAAGGAAAACAATCCCAGCCTACCTAATCTCCCTTCATAGCTTAATCACTCTTGCCCAAGCTACGTCCTGGTGAATCTCATCTTCACCCTCTCCAATACAATCACATCCTTCCTACAGTGTGACAACCAGAAATGCACACAGTACTCCAGCTGCAGTCTAACTAATGTTATATACAGTTCCAGCATATCCTCCTGCTCTTGTATTCAGTATTCAGTGTCAAGGGCTCTCCATGTGTAAACAAAGGGCAAATTGGTGATGGATACCAGACTCTATAGAATTATTTCAGTAGCAACGAGAAAAAACAGTACGCTCCCAAAGCAATTCACTCACAATAGCCATCTTTGAGTTAGGGTAAACACTTCTGGCATCATGCTGTTATTTGGGAAACTTGACTCATTTGATCCTGAAATCGAAGAATGGGCCCAGTATGTGGGAAGAATGCATTACTTTTTTTGAGCAAATGATTTTGGGGCAGATGAAAAGCAAAGAGTATTTCTCCTGACAGCTTGTGCATCTGCAGCTTTTTCATTGATTAGAAGCCTAACCTTCCCTGAGGCACCAGATAATAAAACCTTTGAACAGTTGATGGATTTAGTTAAGGAATATTTAGACCCCAAACCTCCTCTAATTCTGAGACATTAACAGTTTTACTTGACTATTTGAGAACCAGGGGAATCCGTATCGGAATTTTTAACTAGGCTAAAAGGACTGGCAGAGAAGGGTCTAGGCCCGAAACGTCAGCCTCTCTGCTCCTATGATGCTGCTTGGCCTGCTGTGTTCATCCAGTCCTGCACCTTGTTGTCTCGGATTCTCCAGCATCTGCAGTTCCTAGTATCTCTGACTTTGGTTTAACCCTGAATGAGATGCTGAGAGACCACTTGGTATGTGGGATTAATGATGTAACCAGGCAAAAGTGCCTACTAGCTAAAGCCTAATTGGACCTTAAACAGGCACCACAACTGGCTTTATCATTGGAAAATGCTACAAGTGGAGCTTATGAGTTGCAGAGTATTTTGACAGAAGTGGACACCCCTCGCCAGTCTGACTGAGTCTGGGGGACACCACTTGAGTGAAGGTAATTGCATAGCCTCACTCAGGACGTATCCTGAACAGAGGGAGACAAGGTCAGCCCACAGCAAAACCCCAAAACAAAGTGAAGCCTCAGCCAAACTGTTAAAATATTCTTCAGGATCCAAGCCAGCAAGAACATAGAACATAGAACAGTACAGCACAGTTCAGGCCCTTCGGCCCTCAATGTTGTGCCGACCTATTATCCTACTAAGATCAAACTACCCTGCATACCCTACATTTTACTATCCTCCATGTGCCTATCCAAGAGTTGCTTAAAAGTCTCTAAAGTATCTGACTCCACTACCACTGCTGGCAGCGCATTCCATACACCCACCACTCTCTGTGTAAAGAATCTACCTCTGACATCTCCCCTACACCTTCCTCCAATCACCTTAAAATTATGCCCCCTCGTAATAGTCATTTCTGCCCTGGGAAAAAGTCTCTGACTATCCACTCTATCGATACCTCTCATCATCTTGTACACCTCTATCAAGTCACCTCTCATCCTTCTTTGCTCCAATGATAGTTATTATAGTTCCTGCCAGTATGAGGACTTGAAGCAGCAAAAGAGTCCCACTAGACCTAAATGGAGTAAGAAAACTCATAGGTCAGTATCCAGGAGAGTGCTCACCCTGGAAAGTCCATCTACAACTGGTTTGGAACTGTTAAATTGCTCAGCAAAATCCAAATCAAAAGCAATCAAAATAAACGTCTGGTTAAATGGTCACCTGGTTCTAATGGAAGTCGATACTGCTGCGGCGGTTTCAGTGATCACAGAACCAGTCTTTACCAAAATTTGCTCTGGACTCCAACCATTAAAATGGCACGAGGCCTTGGCTAGGCTGAGAACATATACCACGGAACCTTTACACATTGAAGGTATGACTTTGGTTCTGGTCTCTTATGAGAAACAGCTGGTTCAGTTACCACTGATTGTGCAATTTTTCAGCGAGCGATGGAAAACATTTTACAAGGTCTACCCCAGGTTGCCATTTATCTAGATAACATCCTAATAACAGTAAAGACCAATAAGGAGCACTTAGTGAACTTGGACATAGCGCTTAAACGTTTCTCCCAGGCGGGTGTACACCTTGGGAGAGAAAACTGTGTGTTCCAGGTGTTCCAAATGACCTACTTGGGCTACAGAGTTGATAATACTGAGCGACACCCATTGGAAGATAAAGTGTGGGTGATTAAATGTGCCCTGGACTCCCACATCGGTATCGGAGCTTAGGTCTTTCCTTGGGTTGATGTATTATTACAGAAAGTTCATACATAACGTGGCCTCCATCCTGGCACATTTGCATCAACTCTTAAAAAAGAATCAGCCTTGGAAATGGTCGCGTAGTCAAACCACAGGTTTCAGGAAAGTGAAGAAACAGCTGTCATCCTCTAAGGTGTTGGCACACTATGATGCCAAGCTAGATCTGGTATTGATATGTGATGCCTGCCTTTTTGGCCGTGAAAACCCTGGACTCAGTTATGTATCAACTATGCAGGTCCATTCATGGGCTTAATGCTCCTAGCCATTGTCGATGCCCACTCAAAGTGGCTGCATGTGCATTGAGTTCATTCGTCAATAGAAAACCTACACGCATCCTTTGCATTACACAGACTCCCAGAAGTGTTGGTCACAGAAATGGGCCATTGTTTACCAGCAGAGAATTGAGTATTTCCTAAAATCAAATGGTATTCGTCATATAAGGACAGCTCCATACCATCTACGGTCCAATGGTCTGGCAGAAAGAGCAGTCCAAACTTTCAGGGCAGGCTTAAAGAAATAGCTTATAGCTTCGCTAGATACCAAACTATCCCAGTTCCTTTTTGATTATAGGACAGAGCCAGCAAAGTTGATCATGGAAAGAGTTGATCAGGTTCCTAGACCTGGGGGTAGTGTGAAACGCCATCAGGGTTCCGCCAAGCGGGAGAGACAATTTACTTCAGGGAATGGGGCCTGGTGTAGGAACCTTGGGAATGGCCCTGCATGGGTGAAAGGCATAGAACATAGAACATAGAACAGTACAGCACAGTTCGGGCCCTATGGCCAACGATATTGTGCCGACCTATTATGCTGCTAAGATCGATCTACCCTGCATACCCTACATTTTACTATCCTCCATGTGCCTATCCAAGAGTCGCTTAAAAGTCTCTAAAGTATCTGACTCCACTACCACTGCCGGCAGCGCATTCCATACGCCCACCACTCTCTGTGTGAAGAACCTACCTCTGACATCTCCCCTATACCTTCCTCCAATCACCTTAAAATTATGCCCCCTCGTAATAGTCATTTCTGCCCTGGGAAAAAGTCTCTGACTATCCACTCTATCAATGCCTCTCATCATCTTGTTCACCTCTATCAAGTCACCTCTCATCCTTCTTTGCTCCAATGAAAAAAGCCTTAGCTCCCTCAACTTTTCCTCATAAGACCTGCCCTCCAGTCCAGGCAGCATCCTGGTAAATCTCCTCTGCACCCTCTCTAAAGCTTCCACATCTTTCCTATAATGAGGCGACCAGAACAGAACACAATATTCCAAGTGTGGTCTAACCAGAGCTTTATAGAGCTGCAGCATAACCTCGCAGCTCTTAAACTCAATTCCCCTGCCAACGAAAGCCAACACACCATACGCCTTCTTTACAACCCTATCAACTTGGGTAGCAACTTTGAGGGATCTATGGACGTGGACCCCAAGATCCCTCTGTTCCTCCACACTGCCGAGAATCTTGCCATTAACCCTGTATTCTGCATTCAAAATGAATCACTTCACACTTTTCTGGGTTGAATTCCATCTGCCACTTCTTTGCTCAGCTCCGCATCCTGTGTGGTCAACGTGAGGCCAGGTCCAGAGATGTATAATGTTCAGGTAGATGCCATGGTCCTGAACAAGCACATGGATCATATGGAAGCTGCATACTGGCAAACGGTGCAGGATCAAAATACGTCCAGCTCTTCTTTTGCTTTATTCATTCATGGGATGAGGGCGTCGCTAGTGAGGCAGGATTTATTGCCCATCACTAATTGCTCAGAGGGCAGTTCAGAGTCAACAACATTGCTGAGGTCTGGAGTCACATGTAGGCCAGACCAGGTAAGGATGACAGTTTTCTTCCCTAAAGAACATTAGCGAATCAGATGGGTTTTTCCCCTGACAATCGGCAATGGATTCATAATCATCACTAGATTCTTAATTCTAGATATTTATTGAATTCAAATTCCACCATCTGCCATGGTGGGATTCGAACCTGGGTCCCCAAAATGTTATCTGGGCCTCAGGATTAACAGTCCAGAGATACTTTCACTAGGCCATTGCCCACCCCTGGCTCCTTGCCAGCCTTTCCGACTGTTCTGGAACCCATGTGCTCTCCCTCACCATCAAGCATCAAAGATACCTTGGAATCTGAGATGGACACAGTGAATATAGCCATCTTGACATTTATACTGCCTTTACTGCCTGAAGAAGAGAGTGAAATTCGACTGGGATGCTCTGGGCGTAAAAGACGAACAACTGTGTGTTACACGCTGCCCGTATCAGCAGCACAGTTGGAGGAACCTTACTCGGTGCTAAAACACCCCAAGACAGTAGCGACAAAAAATGGACTGGGCTATGTCCTTGCACTCAGAGAAGGGGAAGGATGTAGTGATTGTAACAAGGTCAGCCAGGTAGACCTCACAGAATATGAGTTCCTCATTGGGATGTTAATCTGTCCGATCAGGGAGCCCTGGCTCACAGCTTTAAACAGGAAAGTCCTCTGACTCTGCTTTGATTTAGTCCTTACCCTTCCCCTTCACATTTTTCACATAGGCATTGCCTTTATCAGGCTTTGCTTGTTAATGTTTCACTGACCACATTGGTGTTTTCCTGGTGGTGGAAAATATGGAATGAAGTTTTTGCACAATGGTGTCTTCTCACAGGAAAAAAAAGGAGATTCAGAGAGTTTCCTCATTCGAGGGACTGGCTTTGAGCTGGCTAAAAAAAAACAGGATTGTCAGAGGTTTTGTTCACTCTGAGAGCTGGCTCTGAGGGACCTGGATCAGTGCCAAGGATTCTCTGAGGGTTAAATAAAGGGTGACTTGGTGCCAGGGTACGGGGCTCTGTGGAGTTATTTCTATTATGTTATTACTTTCTAAAGTGGTCTATTATCAAGCCCCTGGTATAGATCCTAGTATTTTGCTGGACACTGATCTCAAGCTAATTGCCTTCATTCCTTCCTCACTTCCTCCTTTGAGGATATATTGGCTGAGGATATACATCTATGCAATTGTTCTAGAGTCTAAGGAATTCTGGAAGATGAATAACCAATGCATCCACTATTTCTGCAACTTTCTCTTTTCATATCCTCGATGGGGGTTGTCAGAAATCCAGAGGTTTTGTTGTCACTTAGTGCTGGAGAAATTAATGGGATTTAGTTCTTCACTGGGAATGATTTCTTCAAATTCCTCATTCTCGTTGACTCTTCATTCCCCATTATCCATGGCAGTTTGGGACTAACCCAATGGCTACAATAATCCCCATATTTTCTTCTTGCCATGATTTGTGCCTGATCCGTCTCTGTGATTTTCTCCATTTCACATTGCCACCTCTGCATCCAGCAGTGAGTCGGAGGTGGTTTTGCACATGCAACAGGACTCACATAAAACAGACTATTTTTATAGCAAAGAAAGTTTATTTACTTGGCATTAAGGGCCTGTTGTTTAAAAAGTAAATCACAGCCAACAGTTTTTCGAAATAAAGTTTATTTTTAAAAAGATGCATTCTGACATGTTATTAAAAGAAACAGTTGGAAAGAGCGTTTATACGTCCCCTGCATCCCCTCCCCATACACAAACATCTTTTATTTGAAGAGGATCTCAATGAAGAAACATGTGACTGACAATCCAGGAAATGCTGTTTTTGAAAGCGAAGTGATATCGCCAACAAATCGCAGTGAATAAAGGATAGTTACAAAATATCAATTACATGCATAAAATTTTACAGCAGTGTCCATCTGATTGACTAGCGCATGAACTAAATCATCTCCATTCTTGTCAGGAATTGTGGCATGTCCATATGCAGCCTCTTAAGAGATTTCTACAGAGCAATGCATTGAATGGAGAAATATAGACCAAAGGAACAGACATTTCAGGACCTAATTGATCATTGATCTCCAAACATTTGAGCAAATATCTGTAGCACTTTTTGCCTTACTTGTATAATTAATTGAAGTCAGTTATTTAAATGCGTGATTATCATAGTACTGTCTTCTCAATTTGATCTAACATGTCAATGAGATGTCTCAAACATATTATTCTGAAACCATATTTGAATACTAAAGCCCTATTGAGATGGATACAATATGCCCACAAACTCTCACTGGCTCTGTGGCCACACCATCTCAACAATCATTTACAGACCCCAAGGGAAATTGGAATCACAACCCAACTCTTCTTAATAATCTGCTGTGTTCTGGTTATTTTAGATCTCAAAGCTGAGGTTTCTTTACACTGACAAAGCAAGAACAGTCAATGCTGAGAAAAGGCCATCCAGTCCCTTAAAGAAAATCCTTCTATTACTGTACAAATTGAATATCAATTACATTTTGACACTGGAAATTTGTAGTCGATTTGGGAAGTGACATCATGGCCCTTTCCACTCTATTGACTCTCAGTTATATTGAATATACTGCTGCAAGACAAACCATGGTTGGAGCTTTATGCTTGAGTACCTCCAGGTGCTGACTGAGTGCGTCACTTTCCCCCTTGTTATATCGCACTGGGAGAATACCCTTTATTTTGTTGGAATATCCAATATTCAGCCAATGAGACCTATTTTCAAAATGCCGCTATCAACAACTGAGTTGAAGTGAAGTTTGAAGGATCAGCAAACACAATATTTTCGTATGTTTACGCAAGACCGTCCAGAGAAAAGTGGCAGATTCTCAGGCTTTCAAGATGTCTTGATGAGAGTTGCCAACTCTGGTGAGCCGTCTTTCTGATCTACCATCAGGTTCCAAAATCCTGAAATTCCCTACTTAAGAGCTTAGTGGGTTGACCTAAAGCTCATAGACTGCAGCAGTTCAAGAAGGCAGCTCGCCATTACCTTCTCAAGGGCTGCTAGGGATGGGCAATAAAGGCTAGTCCAGCCAGCGATGCCCATGTCCCCTGAATGAATAAAAAGAAAATCTCCAACTGCACATCGTATCAACCAGCCCTTTTCCCATCTCCATGATTTTAATAATCCTTTGAGGGAAACATTCAAAGAAATTTCATGGTTGCATGATTTGTCTCCTGAGTTTCAAAGAGAAGAATCTTTCATTAGTGGAACTTTAGGAGAGTCCCTCATGTTTTCTCATGCAGTCTAGAGAGCTTTGGTTGAGTTCTAACCAGTGATCTGCACAGGTTTTGGACAAGACATTATCTGTGTGTATGTGGCCAGGTGGAAATGTATAAAGCGCTTGCACACATTCCAAATACAACGCCATTGGCACCAAAGCAATCAGTGACAACTGATCTCCAGATTGAAGGATGGCAGAAATTTATCTTGTCATTTTTAGCTCCACAGAGCACTCACAGCGAATAAGATCCTCCAGAAGTTGTTGTGATTTTTGGCAAATGCAATAGTCAATTGGTGACACCCATCCAGCCTCTCAGTTTGTTGTCACAGCTCTGTCTTGCCCTAAGCAATAATTTTCATTTACAAGACAGTCATGTGGCGCATTCATGTGTCATTCAGAGCCAAGTATGGGTTCAGCAAAGCCCAAATGGTAGTGAGCCCATCACCCCAATGTCAGGGACATAAACCATCAGGAAGGGGTAGTGAATTTCAATTCAACATCAGGGAGTGACAGATAATCCATTTTGGGAAGAACCTTATTATCTAAGGAAAATAAACATTTAAATAAAGGAGTGACTACAAAAATCATTAAAAGTAGTGAGACTGGTTAATAAATATGCAAACCAAACACTGAGATCCAGTTCTGGCAGATTGAAAAACAATGTTATATTAAGCTTGTATAAAACTATAGTTAGATCAAATAAAGTGTGATGAGAACATTTCAGGTCTCCATGTTATCAAAAGGATAATGTGCAGAAAGTACATGGAGAAGGTGGAATAAGATTTACAACAATAATATCAGAACTGGCAGGTTATGATGAGGAAGGATTGATTGGGCTGGGCTTCTGTTCTTTAAAAAAGAGAAGATTAAGAGATGACCGAGCTGTGTTTAAGGTGATGGAAGGATTTGGTAGGACAGGCCTGGAGAAAGTGTTTCAGTTGTGGGTAAGATGGGACTAGGAGCTATAATCACCCACAAATTCAAAAGAGAATTCAGGCAAAACACCTTTGCTGGTATGAATGCTTAGAATTTGAAACTTGCTACTTCAACGTGCAGTTGAAGGGCATGCATACATTGTAAAGGAAAATCCAGGTAGGTATGTAATGGTGAAAGAAATAGAGTTAGATCAAGGATAGAGGGAGAAGGCTCATGTGGGACATAACTACTGGGGCTTGGTCTCCTCAGGTCTTGTTACCATGAAGGATATCCTGTGTAATTCTGGAAACTGTTCTGCTTTTGGATTGGTAAACATAACAGCCAAGATAGACAGTCCCTGCCCATTACTCTGACAACAGTGCAATGCAGGATTATTAAACCCCACAGTTTCCCAGCAAACAGACATGATAAGACAAAGTTTGATACTTTGCAGAGGTGTGATTGAAGTCCAAAAGGAGAGCCTTGAGAGGAACTGTAGTTGTACCAGAGCTGAGTCATTGGCAAATTAGATAGATCCGGTTTATACAGTTAAAACTCATACCATCTGGTAATAGCATCAAGAAATGAGCAAAGTCCCATTCTTCAGAAGAACAGAGCCTATGATTGCAGATACATTTACGATCCCACAGGATGGGCTTTCCTCTTCCAGACCTGTGGAATCGGGTCAATTTTCATAGGACTTGTAGTTGTGACAGATCTGGCAGTACATGGTCATGGCAAATGACATACCGAGTACCTGAAGGCAGGAGAAGCTAAATGTTAGTATTTTCCATTCCCTGGTCGCAGTAAGCACAGTGGACAAGCTCACATTTTCCAACAATATACTCCATCTGCCAAATTTTGGCCTACTCACCTAACCTATCAATGTCGTTTTATAGTCTCTTTGCACACTCCTAGCAAATTACTTTCCCACCAATCTTTGTATCATCAGTAAGTTTGGCTGCGATACAGTCAGCCCAGGTCATTAATGTAGATTATAAACTGTTGAGGCCCCAGCATTGACCTCTGTGACATACCGCTATTGACAGTTTGCCAAGTTAAAATGACACATTTCGCCTGATTCTCTGCTTTCCATTTCTGAACTAGACCTCTATCCACAGCAGTATATATCTCCAAAATTGTACTTGTTTTGATTATGTTTTTAGTGTGGCACCTTGTTGAATGTCTTTTTGGAAATCAAAATGCACCACATCTACCAGTTGTCTACCCTGCTGGACATAACCTCAAAGAATTCTAATTTTGTCAAACATGATTTCCCTTTCACAAAACTATGCTGATTGTCCAATAATGTTTGAAACTCGCAATTTCCCTATGACTGACATTAGGATGACTAGCTGATAGTTTCCTGCTTTCAGTCTTCCTTCTTTCTTGAATAATTTTATATTTTTCCAATTCATTTTCCTGAATATAGGGCATTTGGGAACCACTATCTCTGTAGCTATTTCCTTTAAAACATTTGAATTAAGACCATCAGGTCCAGGGACTTTTTCACTCTTTGTCTTCCTTTTGCCCCTTGATATTCTGCCCCTCTTGGGAGGTTCGTTGAGTTCCCCCATGGTGAAGTAAACTACAAAATGTTTGTTCAAAGTCTCTGGCCTTTACTATTTACAATTATTAATCACCCAGTCCCACCCTTTAATAGACTAAAGCACACTTTAGCTACTGTCTTCCTATTTATATATCTATAGAAGTTTTTAGAGTGTTTTTATATTCCTCGTGAGTTGTCTCTCATTGTGACTTCACCCTCTATACTATTTTTTCATCATCCTTTGTAGGTCACTAAAGCTTTCACTGTCCTTTGATCTACTTTTAATTTTTGTAGCATTTTCTTTTTATTTAACAAGCCTCTTGGCTTCCTTATCTAGCCACAAATTGTGCACCATTCTGGTAATCTTCCTTCCTGAACAGAATATATATTTGTGTGTTAGATTCCAGTAAATCCGTCTTTAAATGTCTTCACTACTTCTGTAAATCTTACCTTGCTTTAACATGTTTACCCAGTCCATTTTAGCCAATTCGCTTCAAGCCCTTGTAATTGTCTTTGGGCTTAACACTAGTTGTGGATCTACATAGAGTCATAGCTTCAGAGAGCTGTACAGTATGGAAAAAGACCCTTAGGTCCAACTCGTCCACGGCAACCAGATATCCTAAATTCATCTAGTCCCATTTGCCAGCATTTGGACCATATCCTTCTAAACCCTTCCTATTCATGTACCCATCCAGATGCCTTTTAAAAGTTGTAATTGTATCAGCCTCTACTACTGCCTCTGGCAGCTCATTCCGTACACAGGCCACCCTCTGCATGAAAAGATTGCCCCTTAGGGCCCTTTTAAATCTTCTTCCTCTAACCATAAACCTATGCCCGCTAGTTTCGGACTCCCCTACACTAGGAAAGAGACCTTGGCTATTCAGCGTGGCCCTCATGATTTTATAAACTTCTATAAGGTCACCCCTCAGCCTCTGATGCTCTGTCATTGTGAAGCTGAATGTTTGATCACCCTTATGAGAAAATACCAAGGCAGTAGTGTGCGTGTGTGTGTGAGTGAGTGTGTGTGAGAGTGACAGTATGTGTGTGTGTGTGAGTGCGAGTGAGAGTGACAGTATGTGTGTGTGTGAGAGAGTGTGTGTGCGCGCGTGTGCATGTGTGCCTGTGTGTGTGCGAGCGTGCTTGTGTGTGTACGTGTGCGCCTGTGTGTGTGCGAGCATGCTTGTGTTTGTGTGCGCACGTGTTTGTGTGCCTGTGTGTGTGTGTGTGTGTGTGTGTGTGTGTGTGTGTGTGTGTGTGTGTCTGTGTGTCTGTGATTTGTATAAACAATGTGAAGGTTTAAGTCACTCATGAGTAATTCAGCAAATTGCTTGAAAACCACCATTTCTTGATGCACTGCCTGTCCTACTCAGTGGCACCTGTGGGGGGAGCTATAAACTACTTTCACTAGCGACTTCTTTCCTTTGCTATTACTTATCTCTACCCAAGTGGATTCCATATCAAGATCTACTATATCAAGATCACTATTGTACTAATTGCAAATATTATTAATAAGGAAATCCCACCTCCTTTTGCTTTCATGCTATCCTTCCAAAATATCAAAACCCTTGAATATTCAGGTCCCCCTCCTTGGTCACCTTGCAACCATATTTCTGTAATTATTTTCATACCATACTGGCATGTATCTAACACTGCTTTCAATTCATTTATCTTGTTATAAATGGTGTGAGCATTCAAATAAAGGGCCTTTAATTCTGTCTTTTTTTGCCATTTCCCCATCTGACCTTATTTGTTTGGTGCAATGTTCTATTTTTCTCTCTTCCTCTTCCTGTCATGCTCTGGTTATCAGTGCGTGTATCGCTAGCCTGTCCTATTGCTTTGTGCATTCTGCTTAACTGTACAACTCTTGCCTCACGTAAACTCTCATCGCCACCCCACACAATTTAGTTTAAAGCCCTTGTCATGGCTTTAGTTACATTATTACAGGAAAAGAAGGGTTAAGAGAAATCAGTTTTAACACCGAGAGGTATTCAGATCTCAAATGTTCAACTGTGAATCCTCGAGCGTGTTTATTAAAAAGCAAGATGGCACATGAAAGGTTTCTAGTCTTTGGCATTCCTTCAGACTGGTACCAGTGACACTTTCACATCTAAACCAGTGGAACGATTATTTGTACCAATGTCTGATGAATTTACATGAAGTACTTACCTGGATAATTGAAACACAGATGGTGGCAATCCCAATAAATAAAAAGTTGGCATCAAACCATTCTCGGATCATGCTGTAGCATCCCTGGAAAACAAACACACACAAATTTTAGAAGCTGGTTCTCAGTAAAGAAGTGGAAACCTTGCAGAACACATGAGTAATTGATTATGCAACCTACAGGCACCAACTTGGGGCCACAAGCATGTAGAATCACACGCAGCAACAGACAGGCACGAACACAGTCACACCAACAGACAGATAGACACACGCACATAGCAATTTACAGATATGCAAACGCATCAACAGACAAACATACACACCAACAGACAGACACACAGAAAGAGCAACATATAAGCACACAAACAGAAACACACCAGTAGATAGACACATGCACACAAATACACCAACACATGCCAACAGGTAGACACACACAAACAAAGACATCGACAGACATACACACACCATTAAAAAGACACTCACATACATAAACACACACACACTAAACACCATTAGACAGACACACACAAACACATCAACACAGACACACCAACAGGCACGCACACACACACACACACACAACATCAGACAGACACACACCAACACACATACACACCAAGAGACAGACCCTCACAAACACACCATCAAACAGACAGATACACACCAACACGCAGATACACCAACAGATACACAGGCACAAACACACTAACACATACAAATTTAACAACAGTCAGACACACACACAAACACATCATCAGACAGATAGACACACACAAACACACCAACACACAGATGCACATATAGATAGATACACAAACATATACATGTACACACAGATACACATGCACATGCAAATATATACACAGAACAAATATGCACAGATTAGTGTACACAGACACATATATGCGCAGATAGATATGTATACACACTCATACAGGTACACACAGATACACCACCTGCAAACAATTTTGTGCATTTGTTCACCTCACCTTTGAGAAATAGTTTTGAGAGTTGCAAGGTTTCAGTTTGTTTTTACAGCATGAGCTGGGGACAGAGTTTCCCCAGTCAGTGTAGTTAGCAACACCACAACACTCCAGCTAAGAGAAAACAAAGAAAGAATAAAGTTACCACATTACAATGAGCATCAAGTTTCTCAGAAAGAGAGAAACAATTAACATGCCAGATCAATAGCTCTCTTTCTCCACAGACGCTGCCAGACCTGCTGAATATTTCCAAACACTTTCAGTTTCTATTTCAGATTTCCAACATCTGCAGAGTTCTGCTTCTATACATTATCACAGACAAATGTACATTGTTGATATTAAATCGGATGCTTTAATTTTTCAGAGATTCTGTTTTGGGCTGTGTCTTTTCTCATGCGGATGTTATTAATTGGCCATCTCTTCTTATGTGTTTGCCCAGTCGGAATGGATGAAACCTGGAGATTTCAGCATGTGTCATCCCTAACCCACACAATCCGGCTTCTACATTCCCTTCATTGATCTCTAACACAATGATTGACACAATGCCTTCTTTCCCATTGCCAACTGGCGAAAAAGAAACATGATTTTGTTATCGATTAGATGACATGTGACTATCTGCTCAGATATCCTTTTTATCTTGATTTTAGTACTTTTTTTATAACAGACATATCCAAAACAAAAATGAATAAATCACATCAGGAGTTTTTAGCACTTATTGCAGCATATAGTGAGATTTCACTCTTGCTTCTGAATAGCCCAGGACCAGTCTGGAGGGTTCCCCCAAGAAGACATTGATTTGATTTGATTTTTTGATTTGATTTATTGTTGTCACATGTACCTAGGTACAGTGAAAAGTTTTGTTTTGCACACAGTGCAGGCAGATCGTACTATACAAAGTGCATTAGGGTGATGCAACAGGGCGAGGAACACAATGTAACTGCTGCGGATAAGGTGCACAAAGAGCGAGATCAACATTAAATAAAAAATTTGAGAGGTCCATTTAGAAATCTAATAACAGCGGGGAAGAAGCTGTTCTTGAATCTGTTGGCCTGTGCGTTAAAGCTTTTGTATCTTCTGCCCAACAGAAGAGATTGGAAGAGATTATAACTGGGGTGGGAGGGGTCTTTGGTTATGTTGGTTGTCTTTCTGAGGCAGTGAGAAGTATAGACGTCGGCTTGTGTGATGGTCTGGGCTGTGTCCACAACTCTCTGTAGCTTCTTAAGGTCCTGGGCAGAGCAGTTGCCCCGGCTGTGATGCACCCAAATAGAATTTCTATGATGAACTTCAGTGAAAAGGAAGGGCTGGGATAGGTCATTTCAAGAATGAATGCTGTTTGTGAGTAGACCCTCTCAATACCTCAATGTATGTGAATAGTGTCCTGCGTGAGTAAGAAATGCATTTGGTGCCAAATTGCAATGCTTGTTTTTCTTGCTACGCAAAGACTGTACAGACCTAGTACCTGTGAATGTGGGTGAAGATTATTTTTTATCAATAAAGTATGCTTTTTCAGTTTGAAAAAAAATGATGTTTGTGAGGAACTGGAGTCCCAGATTTCCTTCCCTAATGGGAAAAGCAGAGACTATCTGAAGGTTTTGTGGTGACTACACGGCATTCCTAACAGTATCATTGCATCCTTCGAGTTGCCACCTTTGCCATGTTTCCCCAAATTCGTGAAAGGAGTCACATTGATGGCAGCAAAGAACAAAGAACAGCACAGCACAACAAGCCTACATGAAACACCAAAGAGGAACATCCTTCTCGCTTCCCAGGGTTTTTTGCCATGACTTCAGAGCAAACCACCAAATAGACTCTCCTACTGTATCCCATTACCAACACACCATTTATTTATATGTGGCCAGCCAGCTCGGAGTCAGTCCTTAGAAAGAGGAGACTGTCTGTATCTCCTGTTTTCATCTGTCAGCCAGGGGTCCCTGAATGGCCCAAGTTAACAAACCTAATCAAGGATCTCATAGTCAATAAGATCCTCCTGGCCCTGGTTCCGATCACTACACCTGCCTCCTTCCACGCTGTGTTTGGAGTTGGCTAGGGCAGCTACTGATCACCCCAGTGCATTTCTGCCCAACTACCAATTGCAACCCTTTAGTGAGTAATTCGTGTTCAGTTAAATAGGCCTCATCCAGATGTTGCCATACCTAGAGCATGACAAGAAAGCTGTGTGGGCCAACTGGCTGTGGACAGGGTTCCTGCTGGGGACTCAGTAACTGACTGAGGGCCTCAGCATGGGGAAAGAGGGGAACTGCTGACAGCCACGCCCACACCTTTGCCGCTGACCCATCCCAATGTCTCCCTCCACCTCAGCTCCCCCCATCCAGCAGAAACACTCCCATCACTGCTGGCCAGGGTTTGGGCCTCCAGTGGCTGTCATTCTAGCAGCAGCCACTGCCCTCCCAGTTGTGCTGCTGAGTAAAAAATCTACAGGCTCCAGTCCTCAGTGAGAACCAACTCCCTTGGGGAAAGCCTCCCATTGGCCTCTCAACTGCCTGAATGGCCCTTGATTCAGTTGGCCATCCACAAACTAAGATCAGCAAGTCTCTCACTGGCTAAGGCCTCCATTGCCTAATCTTGTGTTGTGTGAGGCATGGAACTGGCAGCCATTTTCTTCAATTCCAAATCATTGAATCTCTGCAATGTGGAAGCAGACAATTCAGCCCATCGAATCCACACTGATCCTCAGAAGAACATCTCACCCAGAAGAACACCCCTACCCTAATCCTGTAACCCGGCATTTCCCATGGCCAATCCACCTAACCTGCTCATCTTTGGACTGTGGGAGGAAAACAATATAGATACAAGGATAATGTGCAAACTTTGCTCAGACAGTCACCCCAGGGTAGGATCATACCCGGGTCCCTGCTGTGAAGCAGCAGTGCTAACCAGTGAGCCGCTGTGCCTCTCCAGAAACTGTCACCAGTGTTTCCAAGAATGCAAGGGGCAGATTCATGACACCCACAACTTACCTGTTCCTGGATTTTATTCCAAGCTTCCACAATTCCAGTGTTATTTTCTTTCTTCAGACCCCGTTTCATGTCACTTTCGATGTAACTGGTTATCTGCAGATCAAAAACAGGAACATGGTGATGAGACTGGGGTTTTCCCTCTCTCTATGATCATATCTGGGTTTACTGGTCTGGACCAGGAATGGTTACCTGTTACCAGGCTGATCATCTGAAAAATAAATCACTAATGAATCCCCCAAGACTTGATCCTTGGTATTTTTTCACCTATTAACCAGCCCCAGTAAATCACCCATAATCTCCAAATGATTAATTTACATGCAAAGCCCATTAAACTCAATGCAGACCATCAAAGGGGCTGGGGGAGGCGCCAGGGCAGGAGGGGAGTGGGAGGGAATGGGTGAAAGAAAGGGGAGGGAAAACAGAAAGGAAGAGGGGGAAAAAGAGGGAAAGGGAGTAGAAGAGGGAGAGTGTGAGAGATGGGGGGTAGAGGGAGGGAGAGGGGGAGCAAGGAGAGGGGGAGGAAGGCGGGGTGTAGGGCGGAGAGGGTGAAGGAGACAGGGAGTGGGAGGGAGAGTGGGAGGGAGAGTGGGAGGGAGAGGCTAAAAGAAAGGTGGGAAGGAGAGAAAGAGGGAAAGCAGGAGGGAAAGGGAGTGGGAGAGGGGGAAATGGGGAGGGAAAGGGGGAAGGGGAAGGAGATGGTGAAGGGGAGGGAAAAGGGGAATGAAAGGGTGAGGGGGAGGGAGAGTGAGGGGGTAGAGCAACAGGATGAGAGAGAGAAAGGGGCTTATGTTGGCACATCTGCCTCCAAATAGTTAACATTACTTCACACTGACCCCAGCCACCCAGTGCAATTTCACAGCATGACTGAACTCCTATTCTCTCCTCTTGGCTCATCCCTAATATTCCTCATTACAAAGCTATCAGCATCTTCATTTTTTGTGGTTAGCACCCGACGTAATGTATGTTTCTTTCTGCGACAATTTGTGTGTGCTGTTTGGCTTTCACTGGTAATTTGAGCCAATCACTTCCATTTGCTCTCTTCACATCTTTTCATTTTGTCCTCCCTCTCAGATCTCTCTCTCCTGTCTTTATGCCTCAATCAGTTCTCCTGTATCAGATTTTAACCCCTGCCAGTCCTCTCTCTTTCCTGGCACTGCCCTGGGCTGGATTTTCCTCTCTGATCAGCTCACAGATTCCCGCTGTGTCCTTTCGTCATCCAGGCACACAGTGCTGTCTCCCAGACAAGGAAATGTTGGGCCCTGATGCTGCTCCTGGCCTGGGCCCTCACACCCATCCCATCCCTGACTGAGAGCACGAACAGCCTGTCAACCCAACCCCGAACCCAGTGGGCCCTTGTGCCCCCGGAACCAATTACTGTGTACGGATGTACCCCATGTGCCAGACCATGCAGCTTCCTCATCAATACTGCCTCATGAGCTTCAGACCCTGACTGTCCATTCTCCACTCTCTATATGCTATTTTCTACATTCATTCATGGGATATGAGCATCGCTGGCTGGCCAGCATTTATTGTCCATCTCTAGTTGCCCTTGAGAAGATAGTGGTAAGCTGCCTTCTTGAACCGCTGCAGTCAGTATGCTATAGGTTGACTCACAATGCCATTAGGGAAGGAATTCTAGGGTTTTGACCTGTGACACTGAAGGAACTGCGATATATTTCGAAGTCAGGATGGTGAGGGGCTTGGAGGGAACTTGAAGGTGGTGGTTATCCCATGTACTGGTGCCTTGTCTTTCTGGATAGAAGTGGTCATGGGTGTGGAAGGTGCTGTCTGAGGATCTTTGGTGAATTTCTGCAGCACGCCTTGGAGATAGTACACACTGCTGCTGTAAGCTGGGGCTGATCTCATTCATCTTTTTCCCACCCAACTGACATGTTCCATTTTATCAGCAAACCAAGCCCCGACAAAAATCTTTGCTCTCCACCACAACAGCTTTCAGCTTTAAAGTCCTGACAGTAACTGGAAACTCCAGAGGTCCTCTTCCTCTCCCTCAAGAACAGGTCATCAGTATCTAAGCCAGTGCATGGAGTCTCAGTGGCGGAACACTGCATTTTGGATAAGATGGATAAGATACAAATGTTTTCTAATAAATATCTTCTATGAGAGACTGTTTAACCATCCTGTCTTCATATTCAATGCTATTGTCATCACTGATTCCCACCAATGGCTTTCTTTGAGGATGGGAGAGTCATCACTGATCAAGAATATGAGTAAGATTCTAATACCCAAAATACTAAATCCCATGGTAAGATGAAGATCTAACTTAGTACAAATAACTCAGCTGCAGCAATGATTAAAAAGACACTGATGTGAAGAGAGTTTTGCACCATTGGTGTCTATACAGAACCTGTTGGATCCCAAAGTCTTCCCATTCTAACCCAATCAGAGTCTGCTCCTAGGATGTCTGCAATTGGTCAGAAAGTGATTGGCCAGGCCACTGTACAGATGATGAAGCTAAAAATTTCTCTGTGTAGAACTTCAACTCTGGTGATAAATATCGAGAAGTCAGCAAATCTAAACAAAAACAGAAGTTGCTGGAAAAGCTCAGC
>NC_063356.1:42313893-42316014 GCF_021869965.1 Rhincodon typus | reverse complement strand
CTGGAAAAGCTCAGCAGGTCTGGCAGCATCTGTGGAGAGAAATCAGAGTTAACGTTTCGGGTTGAATGACCCTTCCTCAGAACAGTTCCGAGAAAGGGTCACGCGACCCGTCATGTTAACTCCAATTTCTGTCCACAGATGCTGCCAGACCTGCTGAGCTTTTCCAGCAACTTCTGTTTATGTTTCTGATGTACAGCATGCACAGTTCTTTTGGTTTTTAGTTATCAAACCTACCTTATTTTCATAGAAGAAAACGATGATGGCGACTGTGACTTCAATCAGAAGGATCAGGAGGAGCAATATGAAGAACTAGAGACAGGAAAGAGAAACAAGCCTATGAGTGTCAGGAAATATTCCTCTCACACCAAGAGTAGTCACCAGACTGAACAATTTGGAAGCTGTATGAGCAGTCAGTCTGAAGCTAAAATTAACTTGATGCAAATGATTCCCGTGAGGTGGGGAAAGTTATCATTTAGACAGCAACAGGTCAAGATTAACTGGAAGTACTATACAGCTAAATGTCCTGGAGTTCCCACCTTGATCATTTTTCAGGACAATTATGTTCATGCAGAGAACTTTGTTTGAGGAGATGAAATGTGTGGTTAAAGTCCATAATATGATAGAGTGCCCACTTTGTGTAGAAGGAAAAGCTGCTAGAAATCGGATTTTCTTTTTGTTTAATGCTCTAACACTGTGATGCCCTCTGACCATAGTGTCTAAACAGACAGAAACTGGCAGCAGTTATACACAGAGGCTGTTCAAATCACTTTGTGGCTGGACTTCCAGCTGGGATCCAGTTCCTGACAGTGACAATCCAGAGCCTGATACTGAGAATAGCCATTTGGGTGAGGTGCCAGTGGACTTCAGGTACCAAGAGAACAACCACCCAACAACTGTTAGGATCTCAAGAGAACAATGCCTGGGAGAGAGAATAACTCAGTCCCTTTAAATAACCTTTGTTTCTATCACAGCTTTTCTGACCTCAGGGGGACCCCAGTGATTTTAGAGTGAAAACTGGACTTCCAGAAAGAGCAGTCACTTCTACTGGTTTATACTTTCACGGGATCTGGGCATTGCTGGTGAGATATGCATTTATTACCCATTGCTGATTGAGAACCAGCTACATCACAGTGGGTGTGGAGTCACGTGTAGGTCAGACCAGGTAAGGATGGCAGTTTCCTGGTTAGGGAACCAGATGGGTTTTTACAAGAATTGATGGTAGTTTTGAGGGCATCATCATTGAGACCAGCTTTTCATTCCAACTGTATGAATTAAATTGAACTTTTACCAGTTGCCATAATGATTTGAATCCTTGTCCCCAGAGCATTTGTCTGGACCCTTGGGATTATTAGCCCAGTGGCACTGCCACTACACCACTGTCTCCCAGCTGTTGCTGGAAATGTAGCAGCAATTTACAAACAGTGAGGTCTCCAAACCTCACTGAGATAAACAGTCAGTTGCAGCAATGGTGTGGAGTGACAGGAAGACCTCCCTTGCTATCTGTCCCAACAGGGCTATCAAGGAGATCTCTTCCTGCCACCTGAGAGGGCAGACAGTGAGCAGACTGCTTTCAGGCACCTCTGACAGTCCGTCCTTCCCTCAACTGAAGAGTCAGCCTCACTTATGGACCATCTTTAACCCTCAATCAAAATGACTCAATATCTGGTTGTTCAGTTAGCCTTGCTGTCTGTGGGAGGTTGCTTTGTAAAAAGTGGTGGCTGTGCACCCTACATTAGAATGGTGACTGCACCTTCAAAAAGTTCTCATTGACTTTAAAGCATTTGTGAAAAATGCAAGGATTTATTTATACTTTTTCTGTTTGAAGTATTTATGCTTGATGTTGATCTGACAAAATGGACATTACTCCCTTTTTACTTTGCGCTTTCTTAATGTTCCTCGATGCTTGTTTGGTACAGCATCTGAACAAAACTACAGACTTTTAAGTCAACAGAAAGAAGAAGGAGGATCACTAAATCATGTACATGTCTCATTCTGTCTCTGAGTGAGCCTGCTACCCGCAACCCTGCCACTATTCCTATATCCTTCAACTCTCATCCCCCAACCCAATCCCCATCTCCCATCCTCAACCCCACCCCCCAAACCCCTCCCCATTCCCATCCC
>NC_063356.1:42291410-42313883 GCF_021869965.1 Rhincodon typus | reverse complement strand
CCCCCCCCAAAACCCATTCCCCAGTCCCATTCCCGTCTCCCAACCCCAGGTCCAGTGCCAGTCCCTATCCCACTCCTAGTCCCAGCTACTTAACCAAACTGGTGAATCTTAAGCGAGTCAGTCAGACTGAAGATACAGGTAAAACTTACTGATAGTAGCAGGCATTTGTTTTCCTTGATCGCTCCCATGCAGCCCAGAAAAGCCACCACCATGGTGACTGTTCCTATGACGATCAGAGTGTTGGCTATGGAGAGAGACGGCAGGCTGGAGAGCAAAGCTCCAAAGTTATTCAAGGTCAGCAGGTAGATTCCAAATCCCAGGATAGCACATCCACTGATCTGAAAGAGATGAGTATACAGTGTCACTACAATGGGAGATAGCTAGCTCACCTCCTCAAACCGTTACATCATTATGCGCACCCTGTACCATCCAATAGACCTTTGGATCCATGTCAATATCCCAATGCAGCTTCTTCAATTAGACATTTACCCAACATCTGGAAACCCCTTGAAAACGTCCCCTACTCTGAGATGGAGTCAGAAACGTCAGAGATTTTGAATGTACTTAACTTAATAGCTAGCCAGGAAAGGTTAGAGGAATCAAAACCTGCTCCAACTCCTGGCTAACTACAAAACTGACCCCTGCCCCAAACTCACCATGTATAAACTCTCATGATATAGACTCCGCCAGTACCCCCTCAGCCCATCAAACATCCTCCAGCTACACTAAAGCCCTCCCACAGGCAACCAGCAATGACTCCCATCCTGACTCCTCCCACCCAACGCTCCTGTCTTGTGCCCTGTGGATACTGGACATGTTGCAGGGATGCAGAGGATGAGCTCTCACTACAGCTTTCCCAGCCTTGGACCTGGTCTTGTTGCCACTGTGTTTTTGTTGGTAGTCCAGTTGAGTTTTTGGTCAATGGAAACACCCAGGATATTGGTAATTGGGGATTTCAGTGATGGTACCACCATTCAGTGTTATAGGGCAACTATTAAAGTCTCTCTTGTTGGAGATGATCATTGCCTGCATTTGTGGGGCACATATATTACTTTCCACTTTTCAGCCAGAACCTGACCTTGCTGCAGATGGACACAGACTGCTTCTGTACCTGTGTGGTCACAGATAGTACTGAACATTGGGTGATTATCAACAATGAGAGGTGATTCCATTGAAACATATAGGATTCTTAAGAGGCTCGACAGGGTAAATGCTGAAAAGATGTTTCCCCTCATGGAAGAGTCTAGGACCAGGGGGCATAGTTTGAATTAAGAGGCACCAATTTCAGACTGAGATGAGGAGGAACTTCTTCACTCAGAGAGTTGTGATTCTCTGGCCAACTGTGGATTAGAACTTTGTTCTATCTACTGTTCCAACAGGAATCTGCACTTACCCAAAATAGTAAGTTGAACACGAACAGCATATATTTCAGAGACTTCAAGCATGCTTCTGCCATTTTGAGGTTTCCACTGCAATCGAAAGGACAGTGTTACTCCTTAATTATATAAACACAGCCCAAACCCACAAGCACAACCCAGCACCATGTATACAGACCAATCCTACAACACAGTCCATTCCATAAGCCAGCCTGATCCAATTTACACAGCCCAATATCAGAAATGCAGTCTGGTTCCTTAATCACAGTCTAGCATCAGACAAAATTCGGTTCCATAAACACACCCAGCATATAAACACAGCCTGATCCCATAAACACAACCCAGTGTCAGAAAAGCAGTCTGGTTCTATAAACACAAGTCAGTATATAAACACAGTCTGGCCCCATTTACACAGCCTTGTTCCATATACACAGTCCTGTCTCACACACAGCCCGATCCTATAAGCACAGTTTAGAATAAATACAGAATGGAGCAGCATTATTAATGAATTGTTACAGTGTTCAAGGACGCAATTCATGCCAGCTCTCTACCGGTATTATTCCCTTGATATAATCTATTCTAACCCTTCATTATTGTGAACATTTCAGTTAAAATATACTCTCAATCTTCTATAAGCAGAGCAACTCCAGTGTCTGCAAATGAACCATGAATACGCTCATTTCTGAAAACATTCTCACCAATCTTTTATCACTCTCTCATGGTTTCTGATCCTTTCTAAAAGCTGTTTATATTTTCTAACCAGAAATGTTACTATACACCTCTGGCACAGGTGGGACTTCAGCTTGGGGTCTCCTGGCTCAGAGGTAGGGACACAACCACTGTGCCACAAGAACCCTTCTGAAAGCTGGCACCCAGCAATCGACACAATCTCCAGTTGAGGTTGTTGTGGGATTTTATAAAGTAGCATCTAAACATCCTTAATTTTCTACAATATGCCTCACTTGTAAAAGCCAAGATCCCATTTGCTTTTATAGCCATTTTCTCAACCTATTTAGTGTTTTTTGTACATTCACCCTCAGGTCCCTCTGCCCCTGCACTCCCTTTACAATTGTACCCTTTGTTTTATATTGTCTTTCCTCATTTCCCTATCAAAATCAATCACTTTGCACTTCAGCACATGAAGTTTCAGGTGCATTCCCAACCCTCCAGCCTATTGATAGCCTCTTGAAGTCTATCACTACCCTCCTCCCAGTTCACAACACTTGAAGTGGCCAGTAAGCAGAGGAGCCCACTATCTTGGATGGTTGGACCAATTTTATATTCAGTGCTCTTTTGATTGTCTAGCTATTAGGTGTTACATGTATATTCTTCAGGCTGTTCTGTTTTCACTAGGTTGCCAATCCTAAAATTCAACATTTTCCTAGTGTGGGCAGACTCACTTTCTTCAGTGCCATAACACTTCTTTATTTGCACTTGTATACGTGTTATTGAATGCAGCTATCTATACAGTGCTTTCCTTTTGTTTTCTAAACTGTCTCATTATTTTGTCTGTGTTGTCAGTTATGTAATTACTGTGAGTATATTCTTAGATTATCTTAGATTATCTCCACTTGAGGTTCATCTCCTACTTGGTATACATAATTCCACCAACTTGTTCTGTAATTCATACATGGCCATTATTATCACTGCCATCGTTATCAGCATCCCGTTCTCTATTATTCCTCAGAGTCCAAATCTCAATGGTAAAAATGCTTTGGAACTCTGACTGGTCACCCCAATCTGGTTTGCTTGATTTCCATTACGAAGGTGATGATTTCCTTGCATTCCTGGGACTGAATGGAAATCAATGCAGTACATATTCTGCCTTTGATTCATTCTCTTGGATTTTGTTCTTCTTCCCTACAATGACAATATCTTTCTGATGTCACCTTTTCAAAAGCTTCCTATGTTAGGTTAGTCTCTGCTCCTGGAGGACAGATCTATCATGCCACCACACTGCGTCCCACTTCCCTCTCCATCTAACTCCACTCTTCCTTCGAGCACAGTGCTATGCTCTAGATACAGCATGCGCCTCAACTATATAATAAAGTCTGTTGTTCCTCAGGCACAGGCTCGATTGCTGTCAGTCCCCCAACCTGCAGCTCCACTGTTTTCTGATGTAAATACCTTGACCTTGACTAGCCAATCCTCACCTACTGTCATCTCTCCAATTCAGTATCCACTGTGCCCCTCCAGAATAGGACAAGAGCCCTAGAGTAACAATCCAGAGAATGTGGCTACAGTTCTCAATCTGCCAGTTTCATCAGAGTAAAATCTCGACATAAATAGCTGTTATTGGTGAGCATTAGGCTGTCAGATTGTCATTAAAAGCTCTCTTCTTCACTAGAGAAGGAAATCTGCCATTATCACCGAGTCTAGCCTACATATGACTCCCAAATCCAGGATACTGTGATGGACTCTTAGCTGCCCTCTGGCAACACTGCTTCAGTTGTTGTTTCAAAATTGTTACAGGATCCACCAGCATCCTTGCCGTGTAACCATGAAAACACGATAAATGTCAGCTTTCTCATCAATTTCCGAGTAAATGAAAGGACGTCACTGTTTTACTCCCCACCACAACCGTTATCTCCATAGCCATGCCCATGGGTCTTGACAACGTTTCCAACATTAAGCTGTAGAACTTTCTACAGCTCAGCATTAACAGGTCAAAGTACATTCTTCAGCTCATTTCAGAATCTCTAATTTCATCTCCAAAGGTTTGTAACTGCAGGCCTCTGCTTGACTTCTCTGAGTTTCCAATCCCACAGTTCACCCATCACTTGAACTGTCAGCCTTCAGTAATATTCCCCCATTTCCACACCATACCCCTATGACCCTGAAATCTTTGTTCATTGCTTTGTCAGCTCTAGGCTCAAAGACTGTAGGGTTCTGCCCTCTGTGAATGTCATGCTGTCTATTAAGAATTCTGCTGAACCTTAAACCTGCCTTTGTGGACCTCCAGTTACATCCACTGGTTAATCCACAGCCCTGTGCACAGATTCCGCTGAGTCCTTACTCCCCCTGCTCCTGACAGCAGGCCCTTCACCCGGGCCACCAGTTACTGATCCTGCTCTTACTCCAAGTCTGGGTCATCACTAACATCACTACACTTCAATTCCTTACCTAGCTACCCCTCTGCTTGGCTACATCAATGCCCTCCTGTGGGTTGGACATTATCATTGCATGATGGGAAATCTCAAGGCCATGCTACTATCTCACTGAACCTGTAGACTCATCAGTTTCTTGCTTGCCCTATTCCAAGAGGTTACTATGGGCAACCGTCCTGGGAACACTCAGCTGTACCCGTTCTTCAGGGTAGCTAACATTAATACAGCAAATTGCAGAATCATTTCTCCTGTGTGAGCTGAAGCTTGAGGATAGTTTGCCATTCGGTGGCAATGACAGATGTTGATGCTCTTCACCAGCACCCACAAGGAATTAACAGGTACAGATGACTGCAACTCACCATCCAACAGCCCTCACCACAAACAGCTTGTACTTTTGTATGACAGTCTCCTGGACCAAGCTGCCTGCTGCTTCCCACTTGGCTGATCAGACAAAGGATAATTACCATCCGATACACCTTTGAACAGCGGCTTGGAGGTCAGCCATGACTCAGTAGGAAATTTCTCACCTCTGAATCAGACAGTCGCAAGTTGTAAAAGTGCCCGCGTCTGCTAGGCTCACACTCTCGGGTAGACGCTGTTCTGTAGGAGGTGCCATCACTCAGGGTGAGGTGTCAAACCAAGATTCCACCTGTCCTGTTTGCTGGTCGGTTAATCAAAGCAAAACATTGTTTAAGGAAGAGTAAAGGAGTTCCCTCCTGGTGTCCTGAATAATATCTATTCCCTGTGCCACATCACAAGCAAACATGGTCATCTATTTCATTGGGACAGTGGTGCAAACGTTGGCTGCCATTTTTTTACATTATGTCTGTAACTACACCCCAATACAAGAAGCTACACAGCACAGTGGAACAATTGAGAGAGTGAAAAGCTTCAAGCCTCAGCTTAATCAAGAAAAGTGCAGAGGATGCTTGGCGTATCAGTACTGATGGGAGGCTGCAGCCTTCAGCCTGGAGGTTTCTGTTCTGACTACCCCACCCAAGCAGGCAGCCACCTCCTCTCTAAGTGAGAGGCCACTTCCTGCTTCTACTTCCTGCCTGAAAAGAAAATTCCCTGATCTGCTCCGAGTTCAACACATGAAAAAGCAAAAGGGCCCAGTGAGCATGCTGTGCACAAAGGAGCAAAGCACCTTCTCTCTAACTCAGAGTTCAACCTCTGCCATACATTGTATAGTGTCTCAAGAGTGAGGAGGATGGGATCAATGCTGCAATTCCTGTAACATTTCACATTCCTTTATGGATTCAGGACTCACTGGGTGGGATATGTTGTGTGGCTAATGAACTTCTAAACCCGTCAGATTACAATAAGGTCAATGATATTGAGAGAGGCCTGCAGTGGAAACACCTTAATACTCAAAATGAGGAGAGAGGGGATGGCTGGTATCGTTTGCAGTGATCCTTCAAATATATTTGTACACGTTATGTTTATGGAATCTAGCTTTTATTTCAAACTACTGTCAATAGGTATATAGATATATATGGTTATGATAGTAGCTGTATGTTTAAAATATAGATATCCATATACTACCTTCTATAGGTACATCTGCCAACTTTACCACCACTGTTGCTTGACATTAATGCCCACCCTGCAGTTGGAGGTTAATTAATTAACAGCTATTAATAGGAAGGCTCACAGCCAGAGTAATAACATGACCTGTCTTCATCCTTCCTGATGGGTGTGGAATTTACCACTGAATCATGACTACAAAATGTCTCTGACATTTGACTCAGATGTGAAAGGGACTTTTTGACAAACGCAGTTAGCTCAGAACCAACCGATTATAATTTCTTAGAAGCAAAGGAAGTGCTTGAGGGTGGAGGGGAGGAATTTCAGAGGGGAAGCTGTCCAAATTTGGGACCTGAGGACACAATTGGCTCAAAGGAAGAGCCACCACTGTACCCTTAAAATGAAGTCGAAAATGTGTCTCACTCTGTAACCAATCTGTGGCGCAACTGAAAGGGTAAGCGTCCTTTCCCAGCACAATACGTCCTCTCACTTTATTCAACAGCTCACGTTGCTTTGGGGAAATGGAATGTGTCAAACTTCAAGTAAAAGTTCAAAATCTTATGTGCAATAATAATCTTGATTGGTAAAGTGTGAATGTGAGCTCAGCTGGCAAGATGTTCCAGTAGATCGCTGATTAAAATCACACAAGTTAAATGTCGTTTTAATTTAATCAAAGTTAGTTGAAGGTTTGAAAATACCTGTCCGTTGTGTTTGAACAATAAATGCTTTAAGGTCCAGGAGGTGAAGGGAACAGACCCGAGGAGGGTGACATAATGTGCAGTTGGTCTGAGAGAAGATTAGCAGCTGATTGACAAAGTTGCCTAATCATAACAAAACCTTCATCTCTAACCTAAACTATAATCAAGGCATATCCCTAACCTAACCCGTTTTCCTAATCTGAACCAGAATCAAAATACTATCCCAACTCTGGCCTCTCCTAAACCTGACTGTATACCAAAACTTAAGAACTGATTTCACCCTTAGGGTCCTAAACGTCATCCAAATTGCAAGCATAGCCCTAATCCTAACTTTAATCCTGATCCCAGTCCTGGAGTTGAACCCAGCCCTGGTAGTTTGGAGTTATTCATTCATGTCATTTCAATGGAGAGTGCAGGGGGTGGTGGGGGGAGCAAGCCTGGTACAGCACCAGGTAATCCTGAAAATGAGGTGAAGCTACCAAACAGGGCGGCTTGCCAAGCAACATAAGCAGCAAGCGATAGACAGGGCTAAGCAATCCATACAAGGACAGGCAATAAATGCTGGCCCAGTCAGCAATGCCCTCGTCCTGTGAGTGAATTAAAAAAAACAATCCAGCCATGAACAACGGTGAATAATTCATCATCGACAAAGAGATGGAAGGTCTCGTTTACAGTGTTATCCTGTGAGCTGTGCTATCCTGCTCAGTGGGTCCTGCCAGGGTCACTCAGCAACTCACCTCATTACAGCCTTGGTTCAAACATGGGCAAAAGAGCTGAATTCCAGAGGTGAGGTGAGAGTGACAGCCCTTGACATCAAGGCTGCATTCGAACAAATGTGGCCTCAAGAAGGCCAAGAAACATTGGAATCAATGTGTATTAGGGGACAAACCCTCCAGTGGTTGGAGTCACACCCGGCACACAGGAAGATGATTGTGGTTGTTATAGATCAGTCATCACAGCTCCAGAACATCTCTGCAATAGTTCCTCAGAGTAGTGTCCTAGGCCCAACCATCTTCAGCTGCTTCATCAATGACCTTCCCTCCATCATAAGGTCAGAAAAGGGGATGTTCGCTGATGATTGCACAATGTTCAGCACCATTCGCAACTCCTCAGATACTGAAGCAGTCCATGTCCAAATGCAGCAGGACCTGGACAATACCCAGGGTTGTACTGACAAGTGGAAAATAACATTTGCGCTAGGCAATGACCATCCCCCGCAAAACAGAATTTGACTATTACCTTGGCAATTCAGTGACATCACCAACCATTATTAATATCCTGGGACTTGCAATGACCATAAACTGCCTATCCAACATTTACAAGGCACAAGTTCGTAGTGTCAAGGAATACTCTCTGCTTGCCTGGACGGGTGCACAGCATTCAAGAACTATCCAGGTCAAAGCAGTCCACTTGTTTGGCACCTTATCCAATATCTTGACCATTTAGTTCCTCCAGCACTGACGCTCAGTAGCAGCAGAGTGTACTATCTACAAGATGCAGAAATTCACCAAGGCTCCTTAGACAACACCTTCCAAGCCCACAACAATGACAGTCTAGAAGGACAAGGGCTGCAGGGACACAAGATACACAGGGACACCAGCACCTGCAAGTTCCCTTCCAAGCCATTCACCTCCTGACTTGGAAATATATCACCGTTCCTTCTATTCATAGGGTCAAATCCTGAAAGTACCCCCTCCATCCCTACTCCATCATAGCACTGCGGATGTACATCTAGATACAACTGCAGCAGTTCACCACTAAAAGCTGGCAAACAATTTCAGCACATGAGAGGGAAGGCAAATAGAATGTTGGCTTTTATTTCAAAGGGAATACAGTATTAAAATAGGGAGGACTTACTAAAACTATACAGGGCACTAGTTGGAATACCGTGAACAGTTTTAGTCTCTACCCTTTTGGAGGTGGTAAATTTCCTTCCACATGCTGAAATGCAGCAATGACATTCATGATATAGTTCTGAATATAGGCCCTGGTCCTTATAATGCAAGAAAGTGGATCATAGCAACTCAACAAACCCAGATCACTATGCATGATGAAAAGATTTTGTCAACCTGGGGATGAGTTTTATTATGGCAACCTGTAAACTTTTCATTGTACCCATGTGAGTAACATGACAATAAAGCTAATTCTAATTGTAATTCTAACAGGAAGGAAAGAAAAGCACAGGGATTAGTTTGGGAGTGATACAGAATGACGAGAGAAAATGTAGCAGTGCGGTAAGTTTTGGAGGAGGACTGGAGAATGTGGAGATGATGGAGCAATGGAATTAGTTTAAAATTGATACAGAGTTGTAGCAAGAGCCTGGCCATTGGGGTTAGTGTTGAGATTGATCTATGGGCTTAGGGAGAATGAAAAGGACAATGGAATAGGCTCTGATGGTGCTGCTGATCCTCGATCAGAATGGCAACAAAAAATCACACATTGCAAATGTGGGCATTCATTGTAGAAAATTTATATGTAAATGTGTGATGAGTCACCTGGCTATAGCTGGAGGACTGTGTTAAACAGGAAGAAGCTTGAAAAAGGTTGCAAACAGCAAACTGAAAACAAAGAGACTGCAGCTTGCAGCTTTCCACTGCATAAGCTAATGACAGCACAGGGCTGCTCACCTCTGATGCCTTCTAAAGAAGATGGTTGTAAAATTTTTGCCAAATAGTTCTAGTTTTTTGCTGAACTCACAGGAAGCAGCGGAAGCAGGCTGCTTTGACCTGGATGGTGTCAAGCTTCTCATGTATTGTTGGAGCTGCAACCATCCAGACAAGTAGGGAATATCCTATCAGTCTCTTGACTTGTGCCTTGTAAATGGTAGACAGGCTTTAGTTTGAACTAAGGCTGTAATGAGGTCAGGAGCTAAATGGCCTGGCAGAACCTAAACTGGGCATCACTGAGCAGGTTATTGCTGAGCAATTGCCATTTGATAGCACTATTGATGACACCTTCCATCACTTTACTGATCAATGAGAGTAGACTGATTGAGCGGTAATTGGCCGGGTTGGATTTGTCCTGCTTTTCACAGACAGGACATACCTGGGCAATTTTGCACATTGTCGGATGGTTATCAGAGATGTAACTGTACTGGAACAGCTTGGCCAGGTGTGCAGCAAATTCTGGATTGGCCTTATCCCGGCCCATGTTAGATATCATATTCTGGAGATGATTCCGGGAGCTATAGCACTTGCACTTCTAACTCTTCCATCCTCACTTCCCAAGACTTCCCAGACATTTCTTCCAGGTGTAGCAGTGATCTGAATTCTTTCAATTTAGCTTACTGCATCGTCTGCTTAAAATGTGATCTTCTCTACAGTGGGGAGACCAAACACAACTTCAGACCCTGAGCTCTATCCTCCATTTTGTCTTCCCCCTGCTCATGTCTTGCTTCCATGAATATTCTTCAATTAACTCACACTGTGGATCTATCAGTTTGTGTCTCTAACATCACCACTCACATTGCCTTGTGTTCTGTGACACCTGTGATCTCTAATTTCCCCCACTCTCTAACCTTCCCTCCTCATCCAGTTGCTCATTGTGACATTTTTCAACATGAAACCCATCACTCCCTCACTTCTCCAGTTCAGAGGTAGAATCACAGCGAACTCAAAACGCAAGCTCTGTTTCTCTCCATGGATGTTACCAGATCTGAGTTTCTCCAGCACTTTCTGTTTATATTGCAGAGATTATTGAACTGATGACATAATGTGTAACCAACATCAGTAAGGTAGCTCAACTCAAATCAAGAATCAGAGCAGAATGTTTATATCAATTCTGATAATAGTCACCATAATGTCAATGTAAGTTGAGCGTCAGTAACTATCTGACAGTTAATTCAATCCAACAAACCACATAAACAACCTTGTTAAGAGCTCATAGCTCAGGTTCAGGTCAAGTGCTTCCTGCTATTTCTTTGAAAAGTGTTCTTTCCAACCCGCCAAAATAACTAAAAACAACAAAACTAAAAATAATGTGACACAGCTACATCAGTAATGGAGAATGCTGGATGGTAAAACTCAACAGGTTTGACAGCATCTAAAAAGAGAGAAACCAAGTAAATGTTTCGGGTCTGGTATGACCGTGCCAAGACACAAACTCAGTTTCGTTCTCTGCAATGATGCTCCTGTTGAGTTTCGCCATCGTTCTCCAGATCTGCAGCATCAGCAGTTTCTTGATTTTAGTTTAGTTAAAAATTGGGCTATTTTTAAGTAATGCATAGTGCAAACCAGTCTTAGTTCTCCACCGAGAGGGGAGTAACTGGAATGTTTCAAGACTATCACGTGGCAGAAAGCAGTTCCTCGGTGCATTGCATTTGTGTCAGCTCTCGGAAGGAGCTATTTAATTTGCTGAAATTCCCCTAGTAGTTCCCTGCAGTCTGGGCCATCGTTCCTCATTTGAGTGTTTGTTGCACAGAAGGGGTTACTTGCATGTCTAATGACTGCCTTGTGTTCAGAACAAGCCTAAACAAAGCCAGAAACGTCCCTTAAAATTTCCAAACGATATGAAGAGTGGGATTACCCTAGCTAAAAATCATTCGTCATGGACTTATTCCTGAGACGTAAAGTATGAGCACACAGGAGAAGCAACTTCTCAAAGCCAGCAATAACATTCTGAACAGGAGCTCCCTCTATCCGTGAAAGGGGTTAGAAATATCCCAAGTCCCATAGGTCCCTCCCAGCTGCTCCAGGAAGAGGATCAGCAGTTGTTGGGTCTGTCAGAGCTTGGGTGACAGTTTGAGGTCTTTCCCTTCCTTCAGGATCAGATGTAGGGAGCCCGCTCCGAGACAAGGCCACTGTTTAAATCATTTGAGCCCAACCTGATCTCTCAGAGGCTTCAGATGCCGTTTTCCAGAGAGAACAACCAGTTGTATAAAAGTAATACTTAGAAGTGAAGGTATTGGTAGTACTGGAGCTCGATTTTAAACGGAGCAGATGTGCCATTGGCTAGTTTTACTGTTCTTCCCCTTTGGGATGTCTGAGTGATACTTGGTAAGAGGGACATCAGAGAGAGAATGAAGTTAAAAGGAGGTCGAGGGAACTTTGATAGAGGTTTTCAAAAACATGAAAAGTTATGCTGAAGACAATCAGCGAAACCGTTGAGGCCTTGTAAACAGATTTTAGATATTTGCAAATGGAACAGTGAGGAGATGGAGAGACATTTGTTAACACAGCGAGTCAGGAGGATCTGGAATGCACTGCCTGCAAAGTCAGTGGAAACAGATTAATTTGTAACTTTTCCTTATGGAGACACCTAGACATTACCAAGTGTTCTATCCACAGAGGGAGTGCAGGATTAATCACCTTAAACTTGACTTCGGGGATTTGCAGTTGTTAAATGACTACCTTTCGGAAAGGATTAGATAAATACCCCTGGGTGTAGGGCTATGGGTAAAAGCAGAGGAGTAGGATCACTTTCAACAACAGGCTACAAATGACCAGCTGGTGGGGAAAGAAACTAACCTCACCAAGTCGAAACCTGAGGTGACCAGGGTGACTGTCTCTAACAGCAAACTGTTTGTTTTTACTCGCAGTAATACTAATGGGAGGCAGAATCAGAAGTCAACCTGATTGCAACAATTAGCTACACGCGATGCTGTTGGGGTTTCTCGGGAAATCTTTTCGTTTAACAAAAACCCCCTTGTGGAGTTTCACAATCATCTGTTTGTGTTTCCCATTTTCAACGTACTTTCTTTTCAGAAGAAAGACTTGCATTTGTACAATTTCTTTCACACACTCAGTACACCCAGAAGCCGTTAGAAGTGTAGTCACTGTCCTGAAGCCTGGCAGTGACTTTTGTACACAACCAGCTCCTGAAAACAGCAAAGTGATAGCGACCTGTGCCCACACTGTTGTTTGAGGAATAAAACTTGGCCAGATCAAAACGGGATTACTTGTTGGCACGTCTTCCAAACAGTGCTGTGTTTGTTTTTATGAGCCGCTGAGATGGCAGATACGCTCCTGGTATAACATCTCCCCCAATTTCAGCACAGTCCTGCTTGGACTGTCCTCCTTCAGTTTCATAGTCCCTCTGGAGTGAGCCCAGACTCAGTGTCTCGCAGCAAAAGCGTTTCCCCTGGACAAAGGCTGTGCTTGTCCCTGAACAAACAACAGATGAGTTGAGGATCTCTCACTGATTCGAGCATACATCGAAACATAGGAAAAGGTCAGCCATTTGGCTGATCGAGGCTTCAATATGATCACGCTGATCATTCAACTTCGTCCCTTGTTCCTGCTTTCTCCCTATACCCTTTGATCCCTTTAGCCCCATGAATTATATCTAACCCCTTGTTAAACTTTCAATGCTTTGGCCTCGACTGCTTTCTGCGCTCGCGAATTACACATGCTCACCACTCTCTGGGTGAAGAAATTGTTCTATCTCCCAGGCCTACCCCTGTGAGCCATGATTCTGGACTCGCGGTCATCGGGAACATCCTTCCCGCATTTACCCTGTCCAGTCCCGTTAGAATTTTATAGCCTTGCATTCTCAACGGGGTCCTGGGCTCTCACTGGGGTCCTGCAGTCAGCTGCAATGTAACATGGTCTGATCAGTACCTTGTCTCCTCGGAATTCTCCCGCTAACTTCGCCAACGTGCGCTTGTTTCTCAAAGTCCTGGGTCGTTCGTTAATCGTTTGGACCCCAAAGGAAGTTTCTTTTTCAACAACAGTTTCTCACTTGCAGTCTTTTGACAATTGGTTTCCTTTCCTGTCGGCTTCAGCTGTGTGGGGGGTTGGAAAGTTACAATCCGCCAACGTCACGACGTTACAGCACAGCCAAGGGCTGGTTAGTGAATGTATTTATGGTCCAAGGAAATGAAGTGAAGCAGGAGTTAAACTTCACTTGTCACTGTTACTGTTCTAATTCAGTAATCGGTAAATTTTGTCCGGTTTCGTGTGTACTGGTTAAACGCATCTTCACTTAAGCGGGTTAAATTCAGCAACGGATAGAGAGAGACATATTCTGCCCAGCGGTTCTAAATAAAACAAGAACTGCCAATGCTGGAAATCTGAAATAGACACAGAGTAGGCTGAAGAAACTCAGCCAGTCTGGCAGCATCTGTGGAGAGACAAACAGAGTTAACCTTTCAAGTTTGATATGATTCCTCTTCAGAACTGTTGTGAGAAAGGGTCACTGCACTCAAACCCTTGTAGAGATTGAGTGTTTGCTTCACTGAAGATGGAACTATTAGTGAATGACCCAATGTTAGTTTTGCAATCTGTGAATATCACTCATATCTCAACTAAATGATGGATGGCAATGTAGGTCCAATTGGTTTATTTATTGTTAAAGTAGTTTTCCAGGAGTATTATGAATCTTTGAATGTTGCCATGATCTCACAGAGCTGTTTCAAATATATATATTCATGTGTAATTGATTCAATTTGATTTATTGTAGTCATGTGTACCTAAGTGTAGTTAACATCTTTGTTTGCGGGTAGAATAGGCAGATCATAGTAAGCAAAGACATACAGATTATAGGGTGCTTAGACAGAGAGAGGCGTACAGGTTACGCAGCACATGAGGTGCGGAAAGTAGGATCAACATTAACAAGATCAAAAGTTAGAGGGCTCATTCATCAGTCTAATAACAGCAGGGAGTTAGAACAAGAAAATGCACCATGGTGCTTCACTGGAGTGTTGTAAACAGCACATACTACCGTGCTGCATTCTGAGGTATTAGGGACAATAGGTAAGTCATTAGAGTATCCCAAAGGAGGAAAGCCAGGTTTATAGAGAGAGGGTGAAAGATTAAAGGAGGGAATCCCAGGGAACTGAAGGCACTCCTGTTGTTAGTGGTGCAGTTAACATTGGGAGAGTACTTAAAGGCTCGATTGGGAAGAGGGCAGATATTCTGACGGGTTGTTTGGGTGGAGGAGATGGTAGTGATTGGGAGAGGCCAGAAGATTGGACGGATTTGAGAAAAGATTAGCATTTTAAAACAAGAATGAATGAATTAAATGGCTGTGAGAAGATGATATTAGATAGAGAAGCATGCAAGGGAATGGAAGGGTCAGCACGAGTCTATCAACATAGCATTTAAACATCGATCAATCAGTATCTCTATCCATAATGTTATAAAAGCGGCCCCTATCAGTCTTCCAGTTTTTGGCTATCCCTCATATCCAGAGGGTACACATGCTTTAATGCAGATTTTGCTGCCATGCATCAAGATGTGTTTCTCCAGGTCCTGCCCCTTACAATTGTGAATGGTGGTGGACAATTAAACAACTCAATGGAGGAGGAGGCTCCACAAATATCCCCATCCTCAATGATGGAAGAGCCCAGCACATCAGTGCAAAAGATAAAGCTGAAGCTTTCACAGCAATCTTCATCAGGAAGTGCCATGTGAATGATCCATCTCGGCCCCCTCCAGTGGTCCACAGCATGACAGACACCAGTCTCCAGCCAATTCAATTCACTTCATGTGATGTTGAGAAACAGTTAGAGGCACTGGATACTACAAAGGCTATGGGCTCTGACAACATTGTGGCAATAGTATTGAAGTCTTGTGCTCCAGAACTTGCTGCTCCCCTAGCCAAGCTGTTCCAGCACAGTTACAACACTGGTATCTACCGACAAAGTGGGAAATTGCCATGTATGTTCTGTACATAAAAAGCAGGACAAATCCAACCCGGCCAATTATCGCCCCATCAGTCTCCTCTCGATCATCAGTAAAGTGATGGAAGGTGTCATCAACAGTGCTATCAAACAGCACCTGCTCAGCAATAACCTGCTCAGTGATGCCCAGTTTGGGTTCCCCCAGGGCCACTCAGCTCCTGACCTCATTACAGCCTTGGTTCAAACATGGACAAAAGAGCTGAATTGCAGAGGTGAGGTGAGAGTTACAGCCCTGGGCTGCATTTGACCAAATGTGGCATCTGGGAGCCCTAGCAAAACTGGAATCAATGTGATTGGGGCAAACTCTCTGCTGTTTGAAGTTATACCTGGCACATAGGAAGATGGTTACAGATGTTGGAGATCAGTCATCTCAGCTCCAGGACATCTCTGCAGGAGTTCCTCAGGGTAGTGCCATAGGCCCAACCATCTTCAGCTGCTTCATCAATGACCTTCCCTCCATCATAAGGTCAGAAATGGGGATGTTCACTGATGATTGCACAATGTTCAGCACCATTTGCGACTCCTCAGATACTGAAGCCGTGTCATTTTTCGGGCTACAGTTACTGCTTTCAGCCACGCTAACTGACCTGGTAGGATAGTGACCTCAGCACTGGTATCAAGCTTCACTTCGACAGAGTATCTATTGATGTAAACAAGATTTGTAAGTCCCAGGTTGGTGGGATTACCAAGTTCCCTTATAAATGATTTGGTTTTATTTTATAAAGGTGATTAAAGGTGGGAGGAGAGGTGGAGAGAGCAGTTAATAAAGCATATAGTGTTCTCAGCTTTATTAGTAGGGACAGAGACTACGAAAGCAAGGGAGTGATGTTGAACTTGTACAAGACATTTGTTAGACCTCAGCTGGAGTTTTGTGTGCAGTAATAGCACCCCCGCATAATAGGAAGGATGTGAACATATGGAGAGAGAGCTGATGCAATTTACAACAATGGTTCCAGCAATGAGAAACTTCAGTGATGAGGATAGATTGAAGAAGTTGGGACTGTTCTCCTTGGAGAGAAGAAGGATGAGAGGAGATTTGTTAGAGGTTTTTCAAAATCCTGAGCGGGTTGGACAGAGTAGATAGGATGAAGCTATTCTTGTACAGAGACAAGAACAAGAAGGCATAGATTTAAAGTGATTTGTCAAAGGTGAACTGTGAGGAGTAAGATACGTAACACTGATATAAACTGAAAGGAAGTGAAAACTCTCTCACACAACACATTGTTCAGGAATGGAATGTAATGCCTGGAAATGTGCAGGAGGCAGGTTCAATTGAGACATTTAAGAGCGGGATTGGTTGGTTATTTGGATGTAAATGGAGTGCAGGGGTCTGGGGTTAAGGCAGGAGATTGACACTGGGTAATGATGCTCATTTGAGGACCCAGTGTCAGCACGATGGGCCGAATAGTCTCATTCTATGCTGTGACACTTTTGTGATTCTGAGAGAATGTAACTATCATTGTTCGGCTTTCAAAGGCATTACACTCGCTGAATCCCTCAATACCAACATCGGGGGTGATACCTTGTCACATTCTCAGAATCCCTACAGTATGGAAGCAGGCCATTCAGCCCATTGAGTCCACCCCGATCCTCCGAAGAGTATTACTGCCCCCTACCCTATAATCCTGCATGGCTAACCCACCTAGCCTGCATATCCCTGGATACTACAGGCAAATTCCATGGCCCATCCACCTAACCTACACATTTTTGGATTGAGAGGGGAAACCAGAGCAGGGGGAGAATGTGTGAGCTCCACACAGACAGTCCCCCGTGGGTGAATCGAACCCAGGTTCCCGGAGCTGTGAGGCAGCAGTGCCAACCACTGAGCCATCATGCCACTTATGTCTGGACATCTGCATCTCAAACAGAAGCTTGGGAGCAAAGGGCAAGGATTAGAAGTGCAGTGAGATACTCAGTGCTGCAGCCCCAACAGAATGGCAAGCCTGGGGAGGAATTATAATGAACCCTTCTGATTCATCATCCGTTTAGTCAGCGACTAATCTTATTAAAGGAGAAGTTGTCTAAACTTTCCTCTAATGCTAATTCAATTTGAACAAGGAACAAGAAATTGGTTCTGAAAATGAATAGCCACATAACTCGACTTTCAAAGAGACGACTTAATTGGGAGTCCAGATCGATTCGATTCAGCCCATTGTATCAATGAGGCCTAAAGCACAACAAGACATGTAACCAGAAGCCTTTCAGTGGAAAGCTGAATTCACAGAAGGATTGGATACTATGTTTATTCATCTCCGCTGTAAAAATAGCCACACTCCAGGCACAGAGCACAACTTTCACTATCCACTAATCTAAGACAACAAGGTGCAGAGCTGGATGAACACAGCAGGCCAAGCAGCATCATAGGAGCAGAAAGGCTGACGTTTCAGGTCTGGACCCTTCAACAGACTAATCTACACGTAACTTCTTTCTTAAAACAATATGCTTCTGTATTCACAGCCCCTGTATCCCTGCTGACACCACAACTGAAACTTTTGTTATTCACCATGTTCTTCAGTGGTTCAATGAAATTTTCTTTCTTTCAGACTGAAAAAAAAATCCTTTTCTTGATAAATTTAATGACGCTAGCAGTTCATTTTGACCAAAGAACTCTTCTATCCCTTACCTGCGTGAATCTTTAAGGCCATGAGATGTAGGATCAGAAGTAGGCCATTCAGTCCATCAAGTCTGCTCCACCATTCAATGAGATCATTGATGATCCTTAACTAATTTTCCTACATTTTCCTCAATACCTTTGATTTCCTATCTGATTAAAAATATGCCCGGGTCAGGCTGGAATATAAGCCTTGACACCCCTCTGTGGTAAAAAAAAATTCCACAGATTCACTACTGTCTGCAAGAAGAAATTCTGCCCCATCCCTGTCCAAAATGAAGAAATTCCTCCTCGTCTATGTTTTATTCTGATGTTATATGCTCTGGTCTTGAACTCTCCCACAAAGGGGTAACAACATTTTCACATCTGCCCTGTCAAGTCCCCTGAGAATCTTGCTTCAGGAAAGGTCTCCTGTCATTCTTCTAAACTCCAGAGAGTACAGACTCATCCTACTCAACCTCTATGCATAAGTCTCCTGGGATCAACGGAGTGAACCTTCTCTGGACCATCTCCAATGCTAGTAAATCTTCTCCACGGGGCCCAAAACTGTTGGCAGTGTAGTCTGATTAGTGTCTTGTATAGTTTTAGCAAAACTTTCCTACTTTTGCTCCCTATGACATTGAAATAAAGGCTGATATCCCATTTCCCATCCTTTTTACCCACTGAACTTGGATGCTAGCTTTTTGTGATTTGTGCATATGGACATCCAAATCCCTCTATTCTGTAGCTTTTCACAGTCTTTCCCCATTTAAATAATATTCAGCTCCTCTATTCTTCCTGCCAAAATGCATAACCTCATATTATCCCACATGATATTCCATCTGCCAGGTTTTTTTGCCCACTCACTTAACCTGTTTATAGCCCTCTGCAGACTCTTTGTGTTTTCTTTGCCTTCCAACCTACCCTTATATCTCAAAAAAGGAAAATACACCACAGATGCTCAAAATCTGAAATAAGAACAGGAAGTGGTGGAAAATCTCAGTAGGTCTGGCACCATCTATGGAGATTAAAGTTTCGAGTCCAATGTGACTTCTTCAGATTGAAAACCTTAACCTCTTTGGTTATATTTTGAAACCATCGCCAATTGATTATTTCCAAATTGATCTCATCTTGTCGCAAAGTTTTCTCAACCTGCTGTTATCCTGCATTGTGGGCCTCAGCATTTCATCCTGGTTTTACAGTCTGCCAGTACAGGCAGCACTGCAGGCTGTCATCTATTACCAGAAAGTTACCAGAAAGGACATGGGATAGCAACTCAGCTTGGCCGAAAACTTACAAAGGACAGTATGGTGCAGTGGCAGTGTCCTTTTCCCTGGGGCTGAAGGTCTGGGTTCAAGATCCAACTTCCCCAGATGCGTGACATAACATATCTGAGCAAGCATATTATATATCAAGAGTGACATTCAGTTGCATTAACTTGGATAGAGCTGGATATCAAGCATGGCATATAATGGGAGTTGATGCAATATCCCCCGAGTCAAGCTTCTACAAGGTACAAAAGCACAAACCATTACTTTGAAGCAAATTGCATCTGTTTGTGATGCTTGGGAATTCTATTGATTGTGTTAGTCAGGCATCATCTACGTACCTGAGGAAATACTGTCGAGCCAATGCTAGTGGACACTATGCCATACTGAATGAGGAAAATTTGGAAAAGACCAGAACAGAAATCATATTTGGAGGCTCCACTGCTCCAACAGTGGAAGAATAGACAGCAACCTCTCACCCACCTCCCCATCTCCCCACCCCCAAAACAACCCCCGCTCCTTGGTAGGCCTCCCCCAAGCCGAACACACTCACACCCAAGGTCTGGAAGGACAATTAGTGATTTGTAACAAAGTTAATCTTGCCAACGCTACTCACGTTCTGTGGAAGAAATTGTTATACATGTCCCCCAACCAGAGTGCATTCTTTGCTCTCAAGGCTTCTTCCAAGTAGTAAATATTATGGATGATCAGCTTTATCTGGGGTGGCATGTGGTAATTAGCAAGAGGGTGGCATGGTGGCACAGTGGTTAGCACTGCTGCCTCACAGCGCCAGGGACCTGGGTTCGATTCCACTCTCAGGCGACCGTCTGTGTGGAGTTTGCACATTCTCCCCGTGTCTGTGTGGGTTTCCTCTAGGTGCTCTGGTTTCCTCCCACAGTACAAAGACTTGCCGGCTAGGTGGATTGGCCATGCTAAATTGCCCGTAGTGTTCAAGGATGTGTAGCTTAGGTGGGTTATAGAGGGATGGGTCTAAGTGGGAAGTTGTGAGGGTCAGTGTAGACTTGTTGGGCTGAAGGGCCTGTTTCCACACTGTAGGGATGCTATGAGGTTTCCTTGCCCATGTTTGACCTGATACCATGAGATTTCATTGTAACCTGAGTCAATGTTGAGGACTCCCAGGATAACTCCTTTCTGACTGTGTACCTCTGTGCCACCTGAGTCTGTCCTGCCAGTGGGACAGGACATATCCAGGGATGGTGATAATTGGTGTTTGGGACTTTGCTGTAAGGAATGATTCTGTCACTAAGACAATGCCAGGCTGTTTTTTTGACTAGTCTGTGAGACAGCTGTCCCAATTTTGGCACCAGGTTCCAAGCCGCGAAGGTAACTGGACAGGGTGTGCTTTTATTGTATCCAGGATGCAGAAGACTTTGCACGATCTCCCCATATGGTTTCCTCCTAGTGCTCTGGTTTCCTCCCACAGTCCAAAAGGTGTGTAGGCTAGGTGGATTGGCCATGGGAAATTGCCCATAGTGTCCAGGTATGTGCAGGCTGGGTGGATATGGTAAATGTAGGGTAATGGGGATAGGATGGAGGGTTGGGACTGGGTGGGGAGCTCTTCAAGGGATTGGTGCAGACTTGACGGGCTGAATGGCTTCTTTTCACACTGTAGGGATTCTATGATATGATAACTTTTCGTTTTAGATTGGTCCAACTGAATGGCTCACCAGGGCTTATTTAGAGGACAGTTTGAGTCTACTACAATGCTGTGGGTCTGGAATTGCGTGTACACCAGACCAGGTAAGGATGGCAGATTTCCTAAAGGGGATCAGTGAACCAACTTGCTCTTCACAATAATTTCATGGGCATCATTCCAGATTTACATAATAGATTGAATTTAAATTCTCCAGTTGTTGTGGTGGGATCTGAATTTCTTTCCCCAGATCATTAATTCAGATTTACAATCCAGTGATACAACTGTAATACTACCACTTTCCACAGCGATAGTGTCAGGGTCTGATGACTGATCGATGGTGACTCAGTTACAGGTCTGAGTGACGCATTTACTAAAGAATGTCCTGTTGTCCTGTTTTACAACTTACAGTTAATGCAGCTGAGAAATAGACTACCTCCAGCTGTGTGTAGGAAATGGTCACAAGATCAGAATTAAAGTTAGTTCCTACTTCAGTTCCACTATAATCAGTTTCCTCTTTCAATGGTGCGTGCTTGGGAGAAAAGGTGGCACCCTGATGATGTGGATTTCACAAGTTTCAAAATCTCCCCTCCCCCCACCGCATCCCAAAACCAGTCCAACTCGTCCCTGCCTCCCTAACCTGTTCTTCCTCCCACCTATCCCCTCCTCCCACCTCAAGCCGCACCTCCATCTCCTACCGACCAACCTCATCCTGCCCCCTTGACCTGTCCGTCCTCCCTGGACTGACCTATCCCCTTCCTAACTCCCTACCTACACTCACCTTTCCTGGCCCCATTCCCGCCTCTTCGACCTGTTTGTTTCCTCTCCACCTATCCTCTCCTCTATCCCTCTTCTATCCGCCTCCCACTCTCTCCCTATTTATTTCAAAACCCCCTTCCCCTCCCCCTTTTCTGATGAAGGGTCTAGGCCCGAAACGTCAGCCTCTCTGCTCCTATGATGCTGCTTGGCCTGCTGTGTTCATCCAATCCGAGACAACAAGGTGCAGGGCTCCATCTAAACAGCAGTTCCTACTATCTCCACCCTGATGATGTTACTGGGCTAATACTTCCAAGGCCTTGTGGGCGTGGCATTCAATCCCATGACAGAAAATTAAACTCAGATAATGAAGGTGGAGTTGGAAGCTTGTCTTGGTCAGAGGGACCATGACAATTATTGTTGCCTTTCATACACATGTCTGATTCTCTAATGCCCTTTAGCAAGGCAAATCTGCCATTCTTGCTTGGTCTGGCTGTGGTTGACTTTAATTGCACTCTGAAATGGCTGATCAAACAATTCAGTTCAGGGGCAACTAAGAATGGGGAAATAACTGCTGACATTGCCAGCGGTATATACACCATACAAAGGAGGAAAACAATCACAGTTTACCAGGAAGCAGCTATTCATTCCCTCTGTCAATTATTAATCAGTGAGTGTCATATATTGTAGCAGGCGTTGGCCGTGATGGAAGGCTGGGTTAAAGTGACAAAAAGCTGAGTGGCTGTCAGTAAGGAATCTCAATGACCAGGCCATGCCTCCTGAGGTGTCAAAGGCCAGTATCCTCAGTCCATATCCTCAGTCTGTATCCTCAATCTGTATTCTCAGTCCATATCCCCAGTCTGTATCCTCAGTCCATATC
>NC_063356.1:42288905-42291400 GCF_021869965.1 Rhincodon typus | reverse complement strand
GTCCATATCCTCAGTCTGTATCCTCAGTCTGTATTCTCAGTCTGTATCTTCAGTCTGTACTCTCAGTCCATATCCCCAGTCTGTATCCTCAGTCCATATCCTCAGTCTGTGTCCTCAGTCTGTATCCTCAGTCTGTATTCTCAGTCTGTATTCTCAGTCCATATCCTCAGTCTGTATTCTCAGTCTGTATCCTCAGTCTGTATCTTCAGTCTGTATTCTCAGTCCATATCCCCAGTCTGTATCCTCAGTCCATATCCTCAGTCTGTATTCTCAGTCCATATCCCCAGTCTGTATCCTCAGTCCATATCCTCAGTCTGTATCCTCAGTCCATATCCCCAGTCTGTATCCTCAGTCCACATCCTCAATCTGTATTCTCAGTCTGTATCCTCAGTCTGCATCCTCAGGCCAGTATCCTCAGACCAGTATCCTCAGGCCAGTATTCTCAGTCCATGCTGGAACCCAGAAGTATGTGCTCTTAACCATCGAACCAGCTGCGTGGGCTCAGTAGGTAGCTTGGCATAAATCTCCAAACCATCGAACCAGCCTCTTCACTCAGATCCACAATACAATATTAGCTTCATAAAAAAAGTCAGTATGAACTAACCAGAAAATGTTCGCTCCAAATTTCACAGGAACTGAAATGAGAGTTATTTCTGTGAGTAGGGTATTTTTTTCTCTTTTTATTTTGGGCTCTTTCTCTTAAACTTCTGCTTTCTTATTTAATTGCCAGATACGTCAATGGAAATTTGGCCCTTTTTGGCATTGAATCTGATAGCTGTGGCCATTCAGCCCCACTGTGCCTCTGCCAGCCCCTTGAAAAACTACCCAATTCATCCCACACTTTCTCTCTTTCTGCCATTGCTCCAGAAATGTTACATATAAAAATATGAGTCAGGAATAGGAGGAGGCCAACCTGCCCCTCCAGTTCGGTAAGATCATGGTTGCCTGATTACACCATACTCTCAACTTGCCCATGATTACTTTCACCCCCTCATTCATCAAATCCATCTTTGCCTTAAAAGTTTTCCAAAGGTCCTGGTGGAGAAAGCTCCAAAGACCCTCTGTCTTAAATGGGCAATCCTATATTCGTAAACAGAAGGCCCTAAGTTCTAGACTCTCTCACTAAAGGAAACATCCTTTTCACATCCACCCCAGGATCTTATAGCTTTCAGTCAAGTCAACTCTCACTTTTCTGAACTTCAGAGGATACCGGCCCAGCCTGCCCAAACTTTCCTCAAAAGACAGCCACCTGATTCCAGGTATTATTCTGGTAAACCCTCTCCAAACTCTTCCCATGCCATTTACATTCTTCCTTAAAAAAGGTGACCAATACTGCGCACAGTTCTACAGCTGTGCCCTGTAGCCCAGTCAACTGGACAATTGGTTTGCTGAAGCAGTGTGATGCTAACATTGTGGGTTCAATTCCTGTACTGGCTGAGGTTAAGGACTCCCTTCTCAACCTCTCCCCTTGCCTGAGCTGTGGTGGCCCTCAGGTTAAATCACCACCAGCCATCTCTCTCTAATGAAAAGGCAGCCCCATGGTCTGGTAAGACTGACTTGTATAACTGAAGCTTAACCTCTTTACCTTTGTATTGAGTTCCCCTTGTGATAAATGATAATTGTTTCCTGTACCTACCTTTTGAGATTCACCTTCCATCGTTATTCAACTCCCTTTTTAAAAGTTATTTTCGAAATTCCTCCCACGACACATCACTCTTTCTAGATCACAGCAGCTCAGTGGTAAAAATATTCCACTCAATTGTCTCTCTGATTCTTTAGCCAATTTAATTTTGTTTGTGCACTTTCATTACCGATCCACAAACCATTGGAAACAATTTCTCTTTCTTGACTCTTTCAAAATGTTTCCTGATTTGAAACATCTCTCTGCCCTGAACCGTTTTGACTGGAAGGATAGGATGGGGAAAATGCAGGCACATGGAGTGAAGTTGTACATAAGTCAAGGATCAAAATGAACAATGGATTCATGTTATTCAAGTCATTCAAGAGCACCCCCTCCCTGCAATAACAACCAAAACAGAATCCCCCTCGTCCTCAAGTACCACCCCACCAACCTCCGGATCCAACGCATCATCCTCCGACACTTCAGCCATCTGCAATCCGACCCCACCACCAAAGGCATTTTTCCCTCCCCACCCTTATCTGCTTTCTGGAGGGACCACTCTCTCTGTGACTCCCTTGTCCGCTCCACACTCCCCTCCAGCCCCACCACACCCAGCACTTTTCCCTGCAACCGCAGGAAGTGCTACACCTGCCCCTACACCTCCCCCCTCACCCCCATACCAGGCCCCAAGAAGACCTTCCACATCAAGCAGATGTTCACCTGCACATCTGCTAATGTGGTATACTGCATCCGCTGTTCCCGTTGTGGCCTCCTCTACATCGGGGAAACCAAGCGGAGGCTTGGGGACCGCTTTGCAGAACACCTACGCTCGGTTCGCAATAAACAACCGCACCTCCCAGTCGCGAACCATTTC
>NC_063356.1:42279324-42288805 GCF_021869965.1 Rhincodon typus | reverse complement strand
GGTATCAATGTGGACTTCACAAGCTTCAAAATCTCCCCTCCCCCTACTGCATCCCAAAACCAGCCCAGCTCGTCCCCGCCTCCCTAACCTGTCCTTCCTTCCACCTATGCCCTCCTCCCACCTCAAGCCCCACACCCATCTCCTACCTACTAACCTCATCCTGCCCCCTTGACCTGTCTGTCCTCCCTGGACTGACCTATCTCCTCCCTACCTCCCCACCTACACTCACCTTTACTGGCTCCATCCCCGCCTCTTTGACCTGTCCGTCTCCTCTCCACCTATCTTCTCCTTTATCCATCTTCTATCCGCCTCCCCCTCTCTCCTTATTTATTTCAGAACCCCCTTCGCCTCCCCCATTTCTGAAGAAGGGTCTAGACCTGAAACGTCAGCCTTCCTGCTCCTCTGATGCTGCTTGGTTTGCTGTGTTCATCCAGCTCTACACCTTGTTGTCTCAGATTTTCCAGCATCTGCAGTTCCTACTATCTCTCTCATTCAAAAATTTCATGACTTAAATTAAAATAAAAACTTAATTGCCACTGCATTTACCACCTCCAACATTCACTCCCACCGACGCTCAGTGGCAGCAGTGTGTACTATCCACAAGATGTGCTGCAGAAATTCACCAAAGATCCTCAGACAGCACCTGAAGGAATTAACAAGTCTTATTTAGAGATCAGCAGCAGGCAGTCTCAGAGACAGTGAATTTACAAGTATCCACATTGTTCCTGTCTGGAAGATCTGGCCAATTATTTTCAGTAAATAGTTCTCCTTCCCTCCCAGCAGCCTGGCTTTCTGCTGGCAGGGCTCATGTTTCACTAGGACCTTCAACTGCATCTCTTTTAAGAACAATGCTTAAAACCTCATATTTAAATAACACCTTTCACAACCACAGGAATTCACGAAGCAATTTACAGCCACTCAAAGTCTAACTATTGTCAAATGGATGGAATGCACTCACAAATTTGTACATAGCAGGCTCCCACAAAACAAACAATGACCAAGTGACCTCTGTTTGTGATACTGATGGAGAGGTAAATATTAAGTAGCTAATGTTGGACTCTGAGGACATGCAATCTTCTTCAAAACAGTGTCAGGAGATCTTTTACATCAACCTGAGAAGGGAGGCAAGGACCTTTATTTAACATCAAAAAAGACAACCCACTGACAGGAAAGCGCTTGCTTACGGCTGGAGTCTTGTGCTTAATTCTAGGCTGTGGACCCAGGACTTTTCAACAGTGTCAAAAGTGCAACAACTTATTAATGGGTAATGGTGAAAATTCCAGCTGTTGAGATACTGTATGCACAGAATTGTCTGCGTGTGTGTGCATGTGTGTGTGTGTGTGTGTGTCTGCGTGTGTGTGCATGTGTGTGTGTGTGTATATGCATGTGTGGTGTGTGTGTGTGTGTGTGTATGCACGTGTGTGTGTGTGTATATGCATGTGTGGTGTGTGTGTGTATGCACGTGTGTGTGTGTATATGCATATGTGGTGTTTGTGTGTGTGCGCATGTGTGTGTGTGCATGTGCGTGTGTGCGCATGTGTGCATGTGTGTGTGTGTGCATGTGCATGTGTGCATATGTGTGTGTGCGTGTGTGTGTGCATGTGTTTTTGTGTGTGCATGTGTGTGTGTTCAATTTGTGTGTGTGTGCATGTGTGTGCATGTGTGTGTGCATGTGCGCGTGTGTGTGTGTGTGTGTGCATGTGTGTGTGTGCGCATGTGTGTGTGTGCATGCAAGTGTGTGTGTGCATGTGCGGGTGTGTGCATGCGTGCGTGCGTGTGAGTGTGCATGTGTATGTGCATGTGTGTGCATGTGTTTGTGTGTGTGCATGTGTGTGTGTTCAATTTGTGTGTGTGTGCAATTTGTGTGTGTGTGCGTGCATGTGTGTGTGCATGTGTGTGTGTGCATGTGCACGTGTGTGTGCACATGTGTGTGTGCATGTGTGTGCATGTGTGTGTGCGTGTGTGTGCATGTGTGTGTGCATGTGTATGTGCATGTACGTGTGCATGTGTGTGTGTGTGCATGTGTGTGTGTCCATGTGTGCATGTGTGTGTGCGCGTGTGTGTGTGTGCATGTGTGTGTGCATGTGTGTGTGCATGTGTGTGTGAGCATGTATGTGTGTGTGCATGTGTGTGTGTGCATGTGTGTGTGTATGCATGTGTGTGTGTGTGCATGTGTGTGTGCGTGTGTGTGTGTGCATGTGTGTGTGTATGTGTGTGTGCATTTGTGTGTGTGTATGGGTGTATGCATGTGTGTGTGTGATTGTGTGGGAGAGAGTGTGTGTGTTGAGGGAGAAGTGTGTGTGTATGCACACGTGCATGGGAGAGTGTGTGTGTGTGTGATTGTGTGCGTGGGAGGAAAGTGTGTGTGTGTGTGAGATTGTGTTGGAAAGAGAGTGTGTGTGTGGGTGGGTGTGGGTGTGTAGTGTGTGTGTGTCTGTGTGTGTATGTATGTGTGGATGTGGGGGAAAGTGTGTGTGTGTGTGCCTGTGTTACTCTATTTATTTACATGCTGTGACTGTATTTGTGTGTGATAGTAATATTGGAATCTGTCTGTTACTTTGTATTCCCTCATGTTGGCTGTATGGTTGAGAGATGAGATGAATAACCGATCTGGGTCGGGATTATGCCCGCCGTGTGAGTGTGTTTTTGGGTTGGATTTTACACTGGGGGAGAACACTGGAATCTTAGACCCTCCAAAGTGCAGGTACAAGCCATTCGGCCTATCAAGTCTGCACTGACCCTCTGATAGGCATCCCATCCCATCCCATCCCTGTAAACTCACATTTACCATAGTTAACTCACCTGGCCTGAACACTATGGGGCAATTTCCCATGGCCAATCCATCTAACCTGCACATCTTTGGACTGTGGGAGGAAACCAGAGCACCTGGAGGAATCCCATGCGGACACAGGCAGAATGGTACAGTGTGAGATGGAGTCTGTCAGTGTATAGTGTGAGGTGGTATCTGAAATAACTCCACAGGGGCTGGTATCCTGTCACCAAGTTACTCTTTATTTATATATAAAGAGTTGTTGACACTGATCCATGTCCCTCAGAGCCAGCTCTCAGAGTGAACAGAATCTCTGACACTCCTGTTTATATCTGTCAGCCAGGACTCCCTGATTGGACCAGATTAACAGCCCCAATCAGGGAATTTATATTCTATGAGATCTACCTGGCTGACGTCATTGCAACCAGTACAGGGTCTGTATGGTGAGTATGCTGAGATCACAGCCTATGGTAAATTGAACTGTTAGTAAGATGTTGACTGTATAACATTGATCGTCAGTTGGAATCTGACCTCTGCTCAGTGATTATTAGGCCACAAAAAAGCTTTCCTGATATGGCCCTGACTATGAGGTGATCCTCACCAATCAGCTTACACAATTCTCCTACTCGGCTGCCTATATCCCACGTGGCTCAGACCCTGGTCATCCCCCGCTGTGTATTGTAGCAACCATTCTGCACCCAGCAAGCAGTAATGATGAGTTAACTAATGACTGATCCTGCCAATGTCCTGGCTCGTATTTATCCTCCAACCAATATCGCTGAGAAAATAGATGGTCTGATCAGTACCCGACTGCTGTTCTGTGGGATCTTGCTGTGCACATATTTGCTGTTGCATTTCCCTACATTCTGACAGTGTCTGCCCATTAGGTATCAGAGCAGGACCATTAGGAAGGTGCAGCCCAATGTCCCTTTACTGTATAACATTGCCTCGGTGTATCAGAATATATGTTCACGCTCTACCTCCCTCACTGGGTTATCTGATCCAGGAAGGGCCTGCAGTTACAGTACTGACACAGTGGAGTTAGGGTTCGAGCTCTGAGCTCCGAAGGTGGACTTTGTGACTGATGCCCCCATGTTCTTTCCCTACAACTAGAGCTAGGTCAGGCCTCAGGCCTTAGGCCACATCTGCTAGGTGCGCCATTGGGTCGGGGGTGGGATTCAGTGGGCACACGATCTTGTTGTGCAGAATTAACAGCTGAACCACCTCCTTCACATTGCCCCCAGCCCCTGGCATTTCAGAGGCAGCACCAAGACAACTACAAGGGCAAGGAGTAGATTGTCACCCTCTGTCGACTTACAAGAACATTCAATAATGAAGGCACCACAGAACCTGATCTGATGACAGCCAATCTCTCGGGCTTGATTAAAATTACTTTCAGGTTTTAAATCTCCTTGGCTGTGCCGAGAATCCCTTGTTAAATAACATTCAATTATTAGCTGTTTTTTCACTCAGACACCCTCACAGGGGCATGTGTTGTTAAGGACACAGTTAGTGAGCAAGGTCTTTGTTACTGTCAGGTATATAGTTTCTAAAGCTGTGGGTGCTTTAATGAACATCCTAATGGATTAGGAACAGGATATATTGAATAGCACAGGAACATTGTGTCTTTAACGACTTTGGAAGCATTCCAGGTTCCTATGACTGATAGCACTCTTCACTTCAGTGTGATTCCCAGAACCACAAAACAATGTTCCTGAACTGGATAGCGTCCCAAATGATTGCACAATAGGATATGGATGGTCATACTGACTGGGGAACAGGGCTGTGAAGATGAACTAAAGTTTTATATTTCAAAACATCCAAAATCTATCCAGCTCTTGAATGGTGTACAGCGAGACCCAGTGCGTCTCTGCTTTGATTTTGAGAAGCTATGTGACTAGCTGTCTCCCCTGGTGTCACTGCTGCCAGCTCTCCCCACACACCAATCCTCACAGCTGGCAGTCCACTGCAACCCAGGAACTAGCCTCCCCTATCTGGTTTTATAGTGAGGGTGTGCATTTGTCTGGCCTCCCATTTCATCCTGGGTGTAATGCAACCACAATTTCTAATTATAGAGTCTTCACAAAATACAATAAAATGTACTTCACAGGAACTATAAACAAAGAAGAATTAAACACCACACTGCATAGAGAGATATTGGTGCAGATGGCCAAATCTGAATCACAGAGGTACATTTTAAGGAGCCCCTTAAAGCTGGAGAGACTGAGAGATGTAGGGAAGATTTCAGCTAAAGGTACAACCATCAAAAATGCCACTGAAACAGGTCATCAGATCAGGGGCATAGGGCAAAGGAAACTGTAGACATAGGGAAGGACGTGAAAATAAGAACAGGAATTTTGGAAACGGAGGAATTTCTTTACCGAAAGCCGTTGTAGGTCCAGGAGCACAGGGGAGATCGGCGAACAGGGCTTGCCTGTGAGTGAGTAAAGTCACAGGCACCGGAGTATTGAATGACACCAAGTTTATGGATCGTGGGCGAGTGTTGGAATAGTTGAGTCTGGAGGTAAGGATTCCAGTGAGTGAGAGTTTCAGCAGCAGATGTCCTGAGCCAGGGGGCAGAGTCAGGTGATTGTTATAAAGATGAGAAAATACAATCTACGATGGATGATAATGGAATAGTGTAGGTTAGATGGGCTTCAGATTGGTTTCACAGGTCGGTGCAACATCGAGGGCCGAAAGGCCTGTACTGCGCTGTAATGTTCTATGTTCTTTGTTCTATGACACAAATTTTAGAAGCTCATTGCTGAGTCAGCAATGGTCCTCAAGCAGCTGAATGCATTACCTGATTAGAGAACAGACTGTGTCAGGGGGGCTGAAGACAAATCTTCCATTACAGCAAATTTCAGCTCATCTAGCGCCAACTCTGGCATAAGGAGGTTGATCATTTCAAAACAGTAGAGGTTGGGGGAGTGGCTTTTGAGGTAGGACAATGTGTCATCGCTGTACATGTGAAAACAAACATTGTGCTTTCAGTTTCTGTCACCAACGGATAATATGGCAATGAGAAATGAGGGGTCAAGGATAGATCCATAAGAAACACCAGTGGTAACAGAGTGAGAGCAGGAAGAGAGATCATCGGAGGTGATTCTCCATCAGGATGAGAGATAGATGATGATGGAGCCAAACTGGTGAACTTTGGGCAACATTGGAGAGATGTTGGAGGAGGGAAGTGTGATTACCTTGACAATGACCACAGAGTGACCTAGTTGGAGATATACCCCAGTCACAGACACATATTACAGCACCTTTAACTCTGAGAAGAGTTGTTTTGATACAAAGCCAGAAACCTGATTGGACAGATACAAACACAAAGTTCTTGGAAGGATGGGACTGGTTTTGGAAAGAGACAACATATTTTAGGACTTGGGAGAGGAAATGGAGTTTCGAGATGGGATAATAGTTTACAAGGACAGTGGGAGAAAGGCTCATTTTTTTGGGGGGATTTTCATGGTGGCTCAACTGATGGAGAGGGGGGCCTGAGTAAAGGGAGCTGTTTACAAGATTTACAGAAGGAGAGAGAGAGAGAAACAGAAGTACAGGACAATTAACCTGACATCAGTTAATAGGGCAAGTGGTGGAATCTATTACGAAAGAAATGTTAATGTACAGAGTTGTACTCATGGAATTGTATCCTGCAAACAATGTCCCAAGCATTGGCCTTAGAAAGGGAGAGTCAGCCAATGAGAGCAACTCCTCATTATCATCATGATCAAATAACCTCCACCACCATCCCCCATTTCATGTGATACCCAACCTGCAAACCCACTTTCCTCACTGAGGTGCCTGAGATTTCAGTGGGCTTTCTGTTTAGGTGACTGATCTCCAGCAATCATGACCACCTTCCTTTGTGTCAGGTATGATTCCAACTAACAGAGAGTTTTCCCTCGATACCCATTGATTCCAGTTTTGCTAGGGCTCCTTGATGCTACACTCGGTCCAATGCAACTTTGATTTCAAGGGCAGTCACTCTCACCTCACCTCTGGAAGTCAGCTCTTTTGTCCATGTTTGAACCAAGGCTGTAATGAGGTCAGGAGCTGAGTGGTCCTGGGGGAACCCAAACTGGGCATCACTGAGCATGGTATTTCTGAGTAGATGCTGCTTGATAGCACTGTTGATGACACCTTCCATCACTTTATTGATGATTGAGAGGAGACTGATTGAGCGGTAATTGACCAGGTTTGATTTATCCTGCTTTTTGTGTATAGAACATACCTGGGCAATTTTCCACATTGTTGGGTACATGCCAGCATTGGGATTATACTGAAGCAGCTTGGCTAGGGGAGCGGCAAGGTCTGGAGCACAAGTATTCAGTACTATCACTGTGTATTATTGCCTATCCAGTGCCTCCATCTGTTTCTTGATATCACGTGGAATGATTTGATTTGGCTGAAGACTGGCGTCTAATGCTGGGGATCACTGGAGGAAGCTGAGATGGATCATCCACTCAACACTTTTGACTGAAGATTGCTGTGAAATCCTCAGCCTTATCTTTTACACTAACGTGCTTGGCTCTTCCATCATTGAGGATGGGGGTATTCATGGAGCCTCCTCCTCCAGTGAGTTGTTAAATTGTCCACCATGATTCATGTCTGGATGTGGCAGGGCTGCAGAGCTTAGATCTGATCAATTGGTTGTGGGATCACTTAGCTCTGTCTATCACTTGCTGCTTTCGCTGTTTGGCGTGCAAGTAGTCCTGTTTGGTGGCTTCACCAGGTTGATACCTCATCTTCAGGTATGCCTGGTGCTGCTCCTGGCCTGCCCTCCTGCACTGTCCATTGAACCAGGGTTGATCCCCTGGCTTGATGGTAATGGTTGAGTGGGGGATATGCCGGGCCATGAGGTTACACGTTGTGCTGGAGTACAATTTTGCTGCTGTTGGTGGCCCACAGCGCCCCATGGATACCCAATGTTGAGTTGCTGGACCCATCCGAAGTATGTCCCATTTAGCACAGTGATAGTGCCACGCAACACAAAGGAAGGTATTCTCAATGTGAAGGTGGGACTTTGTCTCTACAAGGACTGTGCGGTGGTCACTCTTACTGATATTGTCATGGACAGATGCATCTGTGGCCAGCAGGTTGGTAAGGATGAGATTGAGTAAGTTTCTCCCTCTTGTTGGTTCCCTTATTGCCTGCTGCAGACCCAGTCTAACAGCTATATCCTTTAGGACCCGACAAGCTCAATCTGTAGTAGTGCCGCTGCTGAGCCACTTTGGTGACGGGACATTGCAATCTCACACCCAGAGTACATTTTGTGCCCTTGCCATCCTGAGTGCTCCCTCCAAGTGAGGAGTACCGATTCATCAACAGGGGGAGGATTGTACATGGAAATTAAAGTTTCATGGGGCCCGGAGTCAACGTTGAGGACTCCCAGGGCAATTCCTTCCCATCTGCTTACCACTGTGCTGCCACTCCTGCTTATCAGAGCACAGACATGCGGTGGGAATGCTGAAGATGAGGGGAGAGAGAGAGAGATTTCAGTCTGCACCTAACATTCAAAATCTGCAGCCGATTCTCCAGATTGATGAGAAATTCAGCTTTAATTTCTTTGCACAAACTTATGGTGAAGTGGAATGTAGCACTGTGTGGCTGTAGGAAGAGAGGCACAGACATCAATAATTGGCAAAACATAAAGATCTGCATAGTCGCTGGGCTTGCTGACTTTATTCCCTTGCATTTTCAGAAAGAAATAGAGTCAGGAGATTGAGATTAGTTCATTTCGGTGACTGGTTCTTCTGTAATTTTATCAGAGCATCTTTATTTTCTTTGCTGGATAGGTTCAGTGGAATCTTCCTTCATTGTTTTCTTCCCTGTAATACCTACTTCACCAGCTCGATACAAGCTCTGACAGCAAGGAGAAACAGATGATGTAAAATCCTTCAACTCCACATACGATCCAAACAAGGAGCGATATTTCCTGCAGCTGAATTTATATAAATTTTGCAAAGTGTTTCTTTGCATAATTTATATGAGTGTTCATGGGCCATTTTACATTTGTGCATCCACACTTTGAGGTTTTATTTTGCTTTTTATTCCCAATAAAAGCTTTCTTTTTAACTTGGACATCTTCTTGAATTCCTTCATGTTTTTCACAATTGTACATGACGTGTATGCAATCATCCAACATTTTCCCCCTTACATGAGTTCATTTCATCAATGTCACATCAAGCTTAAAATCATATTGGGGAATCGATTAAGTAAAATCATAAGGCACAGAGCTTCAATCACTAGTCTTACCCTACACACTAGGGTAAGAACATTAAGCTTCGCAGCAACAATGTCAGACCATTGCTGCTAGGAGTGGGAGCCTAGTGGATCTTGCCGAGAGTCCCATTTCCATTGGAACACTACTAGTGCCAACTGCTCCAACTGGGGAAGGTCACTGGGGCCACCAGGGTGGAATCAAACCCAGGTCCCTGCTGCTGTGAGGAAGCAGTGCTAACCACTGAGCCACTATGCTGCCCTAATGTCTCAGTGTATTGCAGTACTGGGTATCTGTGTATGTGATATTATACTGGGTGTCTCTGTAAGATGTAGAACAGTCTCTGTGTGTGATATTATACTGGGCGTCTCTGTAAGAGGTAGAACAGTCTGTGAGTGTGATGTAGTACTGGGTCTCTCTGTAATTTGTAGAACAGGCTGTGTGTGTGATGTTATACTAGGTGTCTCTGTAAGATGTAGAACAGGCTG
>NC_063356.1:42268328-42279314 GCF_021869965.1 Rhincodon typus | reverse complement strand
TGATGTAGTACTGGGTGTTTCTGTAAGATGTAGAACAGGCTGTGTGTGCGATATTATACTGGGTGTCTCTGTAAGGTGTAAAACAGTCTGTGTGTGTGATGTAGTATTGGGTGATTCTGTAAGATGTAGAACAGGCTGTGTGTGTGATGTAGTACTGGGTGATTCTGTAAGATGTAGAACAGACTGTGTGTGTGGTATTATACTGGGTGTCTCTGTAAGGTGTAGAACAGACTGTGTGTGTGATATTATACTGGGTGTCTCTGTAAGGTGTAGAACAGGCTGTGTGTGTGATATTATACTGGGTGTCTCTGTAAGATGTAGAACAGGCTGTGCGTGTGATGTTGTGCTGGGTGTCTCTGCAAGATGCAGAACAGTCTGTGTGTGTGATGTTGTGCTGGGCATTTATATTGCAACCAGAAATTTTCTCTGTAAACCTTTGTCGTGTTCAGCCTCCGTTGTTTGTGCCCCTGGATTTTGCTACCAAGAATATATTTCTTTTGTGGTGCATGGTGATCAGCTGGCCTCAATATATATGGTTAATGAGAAGTTTTACATCCCTGCCTGTTCTTCATTCCAATGCTCCCTGGACCAGCCTCTGTGGTTGTGACCTCATTCAATCCCTGCTACATGTGTCCTGTCCATTTGTCATCGGAAAACCATCCCACACATTCATTGTTTCAGTCATTGCTCTGACTTGGTCTCTTCCTATCCCTGTCACCTCCTGCAACACTCTTGCCAGTCGGACTTTCTGTGTCCCTCCAAGTTCCTATCATTGCACCTTTGGCCGCTGAGGAGGTAACCTCATCATAGCATCCCTACAGTGTGGAAACAGGCCATTCGGCACAACAAATCTACACCGCCCCACCGAAGAGCATCCCACCCAGACCCATTCCCCTAATTCCCCATGTCTAACCCAAGTAACCTAACATGGCCAATGCACCTAACCTGCACATCATTGAACTGTGGGAGGAAACCAGAGCACCCGAAGGAAACCCACGCAGACACGGGGAGAATGTGGAAACTCCACACAGACAGTTGCTTGAGGGTGGAATTGAACCCGGGTCCCTGGTGCTGTGAGGCAGCAGTGCTAACCACTGAGCCACCGTGCCACCCCAAAATGGAGGACTAACCTCTTGAGTTCCCTTCCCTAAATGCAATGAGGGCCACTTTGTTAGAAGCAATGAGGGTGCCACGCATTCCTTGGGGACAAAGAGTGTCAATGGGGTAGAAAGTTAGAAGGTTCTGGTGTACAGTTACAGGAATCGTCAAAGTTATCACACACACAGCTCGGGTCAATAAGAGAACATTGTGGGCTGGTCTGATCAATCATTGTCTTTAAAACTCTGAAGACTTTGGTCAGGAAGGAATAGAGATTTTTCCACTTGTGATCTCAGTCAGGAACATAACAGAAGATATATAAATCTGACTGGGAATTCTGCAATAACTTCTTCATTCAGGATTTGTCAGAATAAGGACCTTCTGTCTGATGGGATATTTGAAATAACGACACAGGGTAATGGGTTCAAAACAAATTGCAGCCCAGATAGGATCGACGGGCTGATCAAGGCAGATGAAAAATGATGAGACACGGCTCAACACCAGGATGGGCCACTCAGGGTGAAGTCAGACAACATTCAACATCAATTGCGACTCCTCAGAAAGTGAAGCAGTCTGTGTTAATATGCAGCAAGACCCTGGACAATATCAGTGTCAAAGTGTAAACCAAATGTACAGAGTGACGCTCAATGGAGTGTCCCAGGATTCCTGTTCCTTACCCAGGATTCCTGTAGGAAAGGACAAGGCCTGGACTGGTTTGCACTATGATGCCCCTCATGTTGAGCAGCCTGCCGATACTGAGGGGGATCCTGTCTGTCTGTGCTTTACCACTGGGAGACCCTGCCTCCTGAATACAGTTACAAGCCTGGACACCAGGTTGGATAATTGGCGCCTCCGAACTCACCACTTTGTGCCATCAGTGGGCAATAGGGGGCAGCAGACAAGATGTAGGGGCAGCAAGGAGACCCTCAAAACCTGTGCCTCAGGAAGAGGCAGCAACCTCAAGGCAGGAGGGGTGTTTATGAAAGGGCAGAGGGAAAGGCGGTCAGTAAACACTCACAGAGAGCAGGAACGCTCCAACACAACACGTTTAATGAAATCACAAATTGTTTAAATACAGTTGTCACACATTGCTCAACCACACATGCAAATGAGGGATCCACAGCCAGCATACTGGGGGTAGGAGGCTGGTGGGGGAGCACTGAGGGGGAGGGACCACAAGGGGGAGGGAGCACTGAGGGGGAGGGAATACTGAGGGGGAGGGAGAACTGAGGGGGAGGGAATACTGAGGGGGAGGGAATACTGAGGGGAGAGGGAGAACTGAAGAATCTCTGGGTTTGTTGGTCTGGCCACATGGGGACTGGATAGTTTTATAGTGGGAGGACCACAGGGATGTAGAGACACAAGGTTCAGTATAACTTACTCAGAAAGTCTGACTTTACTGATGTTTAGGAAGACCCCTCCTCCTGAAAAAAGCGCAAAAGGGAGCTGAAAACATCAGGAATGGGATTCCACGATGCAACTCTCAATCACTCCCCCTCAACCAGATATTAAGACAGAGCACAATATGCATTGGAAACCATCCCAATCAACAATGCAACTTCAGACACAAATCACACTGTGTGTGTGAGTGAGAGAAAGGGTTAGCTGCTCCCCAGGAAAGCTTCTCACCCTTGTTTTTACACTCTCGAATCACACTTCCCTTTCTCTGAAAACTCATCCAGTTCAGAATCTCTCCACATTGTCCCAATCCCAGCTCCATTCCCAGCCCAGTCCCAGTCCCAGTCCCAGTCCCAGTCCCATTCCCAGTCCCCAGTCCCAATCCCAGTTCCTCTCCCACTCCCAGCCCGTCCCCATTGCCAGCCCCAATCCCAGCCCCAGCTCAAGCCCCAGTCCCAATCCCAGGACAAGTAGTTGGTCAAGTTAAGATGAGATGAGGAAAAATGTCTTCCTTTGGAATTCTCTACCCAGTGGGTTATGGATGCCTGGTTCCATGCAGGGGCTTGATAGATTCTTGGGGAATACACCCTGTGGGAAGGTGCAATTTGGTCAAACATTAACCATGATCTCACTGAATGTCAGAACATGCTGGACAGGTCAAATGACCTGATCCTGCTATAATTTCTGGTCATCTTTTCAACAGAGGGCTATTGGGCTGGGTCATTAAGTATATTCAAGGCTGAGATAGATGGATTTTTTATCAGTAAGAGAATCAAAGGTTATGGGGAAAAGACGGGAAAATGGATTTGAGGATTATTAGATTAAGTGTGTCTCATTGAATGGTGCAGCAGACTCGATGGGCTGAGTGGCCTGCTTCTGCTTTTATCTTCTGGTTTTATATCCGAGGCTCTGGAATCTCCTGCCCACCTGCCCCTTCAGTTGAGATGCGAAGGGACTGGCATCGCAATATCAGCACCCCCTCTGGCATCACAATCTGAGTCTGGACATGGAGATTTCATGGAGATAAACAGAGAGATTCATGAGGAAGAGGTGAACAAGTTGGAGAGAATTCCTCAAGAAAAAGCAGCTAGTGGTCTAATAGAGGACTATACGACTATGAAAGTGTTTGACAGGTTGTGGAATTGTTGCTGGATATTCCGAAACAAGGGGGAGAAACACCAAATAGCCGTTAAGAAATCCAATTGGGCTCTGAATCCAGAGAATGGTGACACTGTGGAAATCTCAGCTTCGGGGAGCTGGAGAAGTGAATCTCATTGATGTGTTTGAGGAGAAATTAGATAAACTCAGGAAGGAGAAAGGACCAGGAGGAATTGCTAAGAGGGTGGGAAGATATAGAGAGCGAGGACAATTGAGAACAGGACAAACACTGTCAATGGACCAGCTGGACTAAATGATTCTACACTTTAAATTCTATGCAATTCTCTGTAACAGTGCTGTTTTAGAACAAAAACATTTACAAAATAGGACCAATAGCAAGACCATTCAGCCCCTTGACCCTGCTCCACCTCTCATTACAATTGGCCAATTGTTTTTTTTTCACTTTTCCTCCATGTTCCATTGATTCCCTGAGAGTTCATAACTCCACCAATCTCCCTCTGGAATATAGCCAAAATCAAACCATCCATAAACCCTTTGGTGTTGACATTTCCAAAGGTTCACAACCCTCTTCTCATTTCAGTCCAAAGTGATCGAGCTCTTATCCTGGGAGTTAGTTTCCCCATCCAAAGGAAACAGGATTTCTTCATCCCGAAAAAATACAGCTCCGATTGAAATCAATCAATTCACTTCATTTCCCAGGGACTTACAAAGTGAAAGTCTCACATTTGCATTTACACAGAGTGATTCAACCTCAATATATCTGTGAGTGTTTGACAGTAAATTGAGTGTTATTGAGGTGGATGCACTGTTGTGACATGGGAATGCAGCAACCAATTCTATGGGAGGCATAGGATCAATGACTAGACAATCTGTCGGAGCTGAATTGGAATGTCCACCTGAGAGGCAGACAAAGTAACATCCAAAAGATGGTACCTCCAACAATGCAGCATTCCCTTGGTACTGCACTGATTTAGTGCTAGGTGGAGAGCAGTAATACTGCCACACCATTGCCCATTGCTGCCAACTACCTTACCAGCTCTGCCATGCCGAAATTGGCCGAAGCTCATGACAAACATTCAGCAGTGATCAGTAAGAGGATGCCCGGCTGCAAGACCTTGAATTGGTCTTCACCTCACAGGCTCAGCATCTCTCACTAAAAGAAAACCTTCAAGAACAACAATATCAGATCATTAACAAGAACAAATACCAATGAACAGACAGGCAAACAGCAGCAAGTGGCTGGAGCGTTTGTGAAAATGGCGTCTTGCAGACGGGTCAGTCTTCGGCTTGGTGCCAGACAAATTCAACATCCAACCACGAGACTACAGAAAGACCAGCCGCCTTTCTCCAAGTTGCACCAATGGCTGTAGAGATAACCTTCGACGCAGTTATTGGAGCAGTAGCTGCCCGTGTAGTCAACGTGCGAGATGGGTGAGCAGTAGTCCCAGAGCGAGAGATCGCCTCCCCTTTGGTAACACCAGTAGTAGTCCAGGTCCTGTTTGATGCACGAGGTGGTACAGACGCCTCCCGAATACGTGTAGGTCACTGCATTGCTCACTCCAGCAAGGCCAAAGGTCAAACCAACCATCACCAAGAATGGGAATGCCCCTGGAAACATCATGGCACTGTCGTCGTGTCGGGAATCACCTGAGAGGAGAGGGCAAGGGATGCCCTGTGAGTGATATAAGGACCATATCCCACTGAATTAAAGAACCTCATAGCACAGCAGGAGACAACTGGGCCCATCGTACCTGCTTTCTGCTGGAGTTATCTCATTAATTGCACTCCATGCACTACTCCATCACCCCACCACAACTCCCTTTTGCAAGTATTATTCAGTTTCAAAATTACTGTTTGATCAGCTTCTAGATCATGGCAATTCACAACATCTCATCTGTCTTCTGGTTCTTTTACATTCAGTCTGTGTGCCCCTGGTTACTAACACAATTTCTGTGTCTAAACCCTTCATAATTTTGAATATTGCACTGAATGTTCCTCTTCACCCTAAGGGGAACAGCACCATCCTCTCTAATCTCTCACATATCTAATGTCTTTCAGTCCCTGCTACTTTCTGAGAAAATCTCCTCAGATCTTTCTAAATACACAGGAAGGCAAGTGGTGAAGATGGTCTAGTGGTTTTATCACAAGATTATTCATCCAGACACTCAGGTCATGAGCTGGCAGATGGTGGAATTTGAATTTAACAGAAATTTGGAATTAAGCGTTTAATGATGACTGTGACATCTTTGTCGATTGTTAGGAAAAACCCATTTGGTTTGATAATGTCCTTGAGGGAAGGAAACTGCAATCCCTACCTGTTCTGGCCTACATGTGACTCCAGACCCACAGCAATGTGGTCGACTCTTAACAACTGGGTATGGGCAATAAATGCTGGTATGGCCAATGATGCCCAGATCCTCTGAATAAATTAAATGAATAATCTGCGTGGTGTAGATGAATAAGATTGGACCTCAGAGTAATTTGGGTTGTCTGTGCAAAGCTGGTATGGTGCTTGGTAGCTGCTGGTAGCAGTTTCCAGAATCCAGGAGAATGTAGACCCAGGAAACAAGGATGAAACAAAGAGCAAGAATTGAGGAAGTCTGTGACAAAAGGGCTTTTGAGGAGATCCAATGCTATGACTTTCAAACAGAACAACTTCCCAGGTTGTTTTACCTTCTGAAGCCTCAATGAGATTTGATGTCCTAATGTGTCACTCATGCCAGGGGTGGGAGAGGGGCAAATTATATTTCTGAGAAATCTATGATGTGTACCTTGACCACATTTCATACTTCATGTACTCCATGGAGTGTTCAACGACATTTTGCCTGTAATTCATATTTACCTGATGTTAATTCTAGGTGTTAGAATCTAAGTTATATCTATCATTGCATAATCTGATCCTTTTTGTCAATAATCTTTTGAATCTTATATTAACTTGGTCTTGTTTGTTATAAACTAGTTATTGTTAATTAACTAAAGAAACCAGTCTGACTTGTTTTGAATACCAAACTATAGGAAAAGTAGGTAAGAAATCAAGAAATTATAATCTGCAGAGAAAAAGAATTCACAAATTGTTGGAATTGCAGGCTGACAAGTCCCTGGGTCCTGATGAGCTTCAGCCGAGGGTCTGAAAAAGAAGAGGCTTGTGAGATAGTTGATGTAGTTTTAATTTTCCAAAATTCTCTAGATTCGGAAAACAGTCCAATAGAATGGAAAATAGCGAATGTAACTACTTAATTCAAGAAAGGGAAGCAGACAGAAAACAGGCAACTCCAGGCCAGTTAGCAATAATACCTGGAATAAGAAAGATATTAGCTATTAATTCCGATGTTCGAGCAGGACACATAGAGATAATCAGACAGGGGTAACATGGTTTTGTGGAGATGAAATCATGGATAAACAATTTGCTGGATTCTATGTGGAGATTACATGTGCTATGGATAAAGGGGAACTGGAGGATGTACTGTTCTACGTTTTCCTGAAGGCATTTGATAAGGTGTCACACCAAAGGTTATCGCAGAGAATAAAAGCTCATGGTGTAGGGGTAACATATTGAGATAGAAGACTGACTGGTTAACAAGCAGTAAGGAATAGCTGTAAATGGGTCTTTTCCAGGTTGGCAGTGAGTGGTGTATGACCGGGGTTGGTGCTGGAGCCTCAATCTTTTATCATTTATATACATGACTTAGTTCAAGGTATGTTTGCTAAATTTGCTGATCCAGCAAAGTTAGAGAAATAAGAATTAAGTTGTGAAGAGGACTGAAGGAAGCCAAGGATATAGATAGTAAGTGGGCAAAGATCTGGCAAATTGAGTATAATGTGTGAAAATGCGAAATTGTCCATTTGGCATACATATAGAACATACAGAAGATGATGACAGATTACAGACCTGTAAGATGCAGAGGGATCTGGGTGTCCTAGTGCATGATTCGCAAACAGTTAGTGTGCAGGGACAGCAAGGAATTTGGAAAGCTGGTAGAATGTTACTATTTACCATAAGAGCAATCGAAAACAAAAGTAAGGAGGTTCTGCTTCAGTTATATTGAGCATTGATATCACATTTACAGTATAATGAACATTCCTTGTTCCAGTCCTACTCAGGTGCCCACCCACAACTCTTTCACTAGTACATTGAAGATATCATTGGGGCTGCTTCCCTCTCTCATCTGGAATTGGAAACATTTATCAGTTTTGCTTCCAATTTCCAGGATGCTTTCACTTTCACACAGTCCATCTCTAATTCCTCCCTTTCCTGCCTCGTCATCTCTGTTTTTGTTTCTGGGGAATTAGCTGGTCACCAATATCCACTACAAACCCACTGATTCCTGCATTATTTATAGAATTTCTTTTTCTTATAGAATCCTTACAGTGTGGGAGCAGGTCATTCAGCCCATTGTGTACACACCGACCCTCCGAAGAGCATCCCACTTTCCTACTGTATCCCTGTAACCCTGCATTTCCAGAGGCTAACCCACACAATCTACACATTGCTGGGCACTATGGGTAATTTAGCATGGCCAATCCACCTAACCTGCACATCTTTGACTGTACATCCTCACATCCTGCTTCCTGTAAAGACTGTATTCCATTCTCCCACATTCTCTGTCTCCGTCACATCCGTTCCACTGCAGATGGGGGAGAGGCCTCAGAATTATCCACCTTTTTTCTCAACCAAGGATTCTAGTGGCTCAGTGGTCAGCACTACTGCCTCACAGCGCCAGGGACCCGGGTTCGATTCCACCCTCGGGCGACTGTCTGTGTGGAGTTTGCACATTCTCCCTGTGTCTGCGTGGGTTTCCTCCGGTTTCCTCCCACAGTCCAAAGATGTGCAGGGTAGGTGAATTGGCCATGGGAAATTGCCCATAGTGTCCAAATATGTTTAGGTAGGTGGGTTAGACATGGGAAATGTAGGGGTAGGGGGTGAGTTTGGGTGGGATGCTCTTCGGAGGGACGGTGTGGACTTGTTGCGCTGAGTGGCCTGTTTCCATACTGTAGAGATTCTATGAAAGCGAACATTGCACTTGTCCTCCTAACTGCCATGTGAACCTAAAGAGAATCCCAAACAAGGATACCTAAGTCCCTTTGTGCTTCAGATTTCCAAAGTCTTTTCCCATATAGAAAATCCTCTACACCTCTATTCTTTCCACCAAAATGCAAAACCTCGCACTTTCCCACACTGTATCTCATCTGCCACTTCTTTATCCACTTTCCTAGCCTGTCCAAGTCCTTCTGCAGCCTCCCAGCTTCCTCAACACTACCTGTCCCTCCACCTACCTTTCTGTCATCTGCAAACCGAGCAGCAATGTCCCAGTTCCTTCGCCCAGATTGCCAGTTGACTGCTCCAACATTGATCGTAACATAATCTCGCTAACAACAATTGGGCACAATGGGCTAACAGAGGCCTCGTATTTTATAAAGGACGATTATAATTCATTTGCTTTTGTACCTTATCCTTTCATTTATGAAGTCAAGTATCCATATGCCTTCTCGATGGCAATTTTCACGTTAATTCTGAGACCAAAAGCAACATTTTAAAAATATGGGAAGCTTTACCTGTTTTAAGTCACAATATATTTCAGGTCAATCTTCACCAAGTGTGTGATGGGAATCTGCGCAACATGAAATAAATCGAGTTAAGAAAAAACCCACCTCATTTCAGATTTAAGTTCAGCCCCAAAGGTTACCAGCAACATTGGGTTATTGAAGATCTCAGTTGTCATGGAAATGTTGTTCAGACAAAATAATGTGAACAGAGACTGGAATGAGAGATTTTCTAAATGTACTGTTCCTTGGGATGTAGGTGAGACTGGAAAGGCCACATTCTTGCCTGTCCTTAGATGCCCCCAGGATATTACGAATCACAGAAGAATCATACCATAGTATGGGACAGAAGGAGACCATTATGCCCTTCATTCCTGTGCTGGCCCTTTGGTGGAGATATCCCCTTCTCTTCACCAAATACCTGAGTCAGGTTGTCAAACAGGTTTTGACTTTAAGAAATTTGAACAGACTTATGCTTCTTGTATTTTCCCAAGCTTTTCCAAAGACTGGTTAGTTTTGTCCAGGATTATTGTCCGTAAGTGATATTGTACCATAAACGTGGGAGTCTGATTTGCTACAATGAGATTGTCTCTCATTCTTCTAAGCCTTGGAGAATATAGTCTAGCTCTGCCCAATCTCTTCTGGTTGAACAAACCCCTCATCCTGGGAATCAGTCTCGTGAACCTTGGGAATATATTAATCCATTGGCAAGGAACCAGACTGCGCACCATATTCCAAAATACTATCAAACAAAGAAGTGCAGATGCTGCAGATTTGAAATAGAAACAGAAAGTGCTGGAGAAACTCAGCAGGAATGGCAGCATCTGTAGAGAGAGCAACAGAGTTAACATTTCAGGTCCAGTGTGACTCCTCCTTGGAACTGAAGCCACTGAACAACAACTTTCCATTGTCCATCACCACCTAAATCTGCCACAGTCCAGCACACTTTTATCAAATCTCCCCTGAAAAATCGAAAGCCGCTATCATTAAAAGTGATCATGCAGCGGCCAAATTCTTGTAAAAAATGAATTACTTCACCACTACTGTTCAATAAAGCAAGTCAGCTGTCCTTCCAAGGTCTTCCGTGTGTGTGACTCCAGTTCCATGCCAACATTATCAATACTATCCTCTGCACTGCTGAGCCCCTGCATCAAACCTTGGGTTAACCTGTACATTCTCAGGCTAATGAAAGATGGGCAACTAATGCTGACATCGCCCATGGCCTCCACAAACCAAGCACAAAAATGGTGCATGGGGTCATACCGTCCTCAAGTTGGCTGATGCTTCGCCTACACTACAATCACCACTCGAGGGACAGCTGTCCCTCCTCACACCTACCCCCAGCAACTACTGGGGACAAGGGAAGTTGATAAGGGTGAGGGGAGTTAAAGAGGGTGAGCAAGAGAGAGTGAGGGACGGTGAGGGAAGACAGTGACGGTCAGTCCAGGTAGTAGGTGAGGGTGACGGAAATTAATGAGGGGGAGGGGGTGAAGGTCAGGGGGGTGTGCGAGTGTGAGAGGAGTGTGTGAGTGTGAGGGGAGTGTGTGAGTGTGAGGGGAGTGTGTGAATGGGAGGGGAGTGTGAGTGTGTGAGCAGAGTGTGTGTGTGTGAGCAGAGTGTGTGAGTGTAAGGGGAGTGTGTGAGTGTGAGGGGAGTGTGTGAGTGGGAGGGGAGTGTGAGAGTGTGAGCAGAGTGTGTGAGTGTGTGAGCAGAGTGTGTGAGTGGGAGGGGAGTGTGTGAGTGTGAGGGGAGTGTGTGAGTGTGAGGGGAGTGTGTGAGTTCATGAGTGTGAGGGGAGTGTGTGAGTGAGTGTGAGGGGAGTGTGAGTGT
>NC_063356.1:42267223-42268228 GCF_021869965.1 Rhincodon typus | reverse complement strand
GTGAGAGGAGTTTGAGTGAGTATGTGAGGGGAGTGTGAGTGTGTGAGCGTGAGGGGAGTGTGAGTGTGAGGGGAGAGTGTGTGTGAGGGGAGTGTGAGTGAGTATGTGAGGGGAGTGTGAGTGTGTGTGTGAGGGGAGTGTGAGTGTGTTAGGAGAGTGTGTGAGTGAGTGTGAGTGACTGAGTATGAGGGGAGTGTGAGTCGGTGTGCGAGAGGAGTGTAAGTGAGTGTGTGAGTGTGAGGGGAGTGTGAGTGTGAGGGGAGTGTGAGTGTGTGAGTGTGAGGGGAGTGTGAGTGTGAGGGGAGTGTGTGAGTGTGAGGGGAGTGTGAATGTGAGGGGAGTGTGTGAGTGAGTGTGAGGTGAGTGTGTGAGTGTGAGGGGAGTGTGAGTGTGAGGGGAGTGTGAGGGGAGTGTGTGAGTGTGAGGTGAGTGTGAGTGTGTGTGTGAATGTGAGGGGAGTATTTGCCTCCGGTACTTCCCCGTTCCCTCCTGTGACAGTCCGTGCCCCTCCTCAGGGTCAGTCTAACTCCAAAAGAAAATCTCACCCTGACTCGGTCTGTCTGCTCCTTCGCACTGAGACTGTGACCCCTGAACCTGAACTGAACCCTGACCCCAACCTGAACCATGACCCTGAACCCTGACCCTGACCTGAACCCTGACCCCTGACCCTGACCTGTACCCCAGACCCTGGCCGTGAACCCTGAACCGTCACTGTGATCCCTGAGTTAATGCCATCGCCCCCTGCCATGCTGGAGGTTTGACTGCACACTCGCACATCTCCCCCCCGTCCCCCAATTTCCTCCAGACTTGGGGAAAATGATGAAACTGTAGCTCAGGAGGAGCTTATAAAACATTCAGGACATTGCAATGATTCGCAAGCAATGTCTTTACATTAGGAACTGCAATGTAGGAAATGCAGCTCTCCCCACTCACCAACTCTCCCCCCGACCTCCCCACTCACCAACTCTCCCCCCGACCTCCCCACTCACCAACTCTCCCCCCGAC
>NC_063356.1:42260652-42267213 GCF_021869965.1 Rhincodon typus | reverse complement strand
CACCAACTCTCCCCCCGACCTCCCCACTCACCAACTCTCCCCCCGACATCCCCACTCACCAACTCTCTCCCCGACCTCCCCACTCACCAGTTCTCCCCCTGACATCCCCACTCACCAACTCTTCCCCACGACCTCCCCACTCACCAATTCTCCCCCTGACATCCCCACTCACCAACTCTTCCCCACGACCTTCCCACTCGCCAACTCTCTCCCCAACCTCCCCATTCACCAACTCTCCCCCTGACCTCCCCATTCACCAACTCTCCCCGGCATGCCCACTCACCAACAATCCCCCTGACCTCCCAACACATCAAGTCTCCGCATGCCTTCCCCCTCACCAACTCTCCCCCCAACATCCCCCCTCACCAACTCTCCCCCTGTCCTCCCCAAACACCAACTCTCTCCCCGACCTCCCCACTCACCAACTATCCCCCTGACCTCCCCAGTCACCAACTCTCCCCATGCCTTCCCCACACAACAGTTTCAGCTAAAGTGAACACAGACCCTGTAGAGAACGATGCTTGGAATTGGCGATGGAGATTGGGGAAATAATAATGGAGATTGGGGAATGAGGAAATGACAGAGAGGTTGAATAATTATTTTGTATCAGTTCTCACAGCAAGAAGATACCACTAGTTTTCCAAAGTTACTAAACACTCAAAGGGCGAAAGGAGGTGAGGAATTGAATACAATGACCATCACTACAGATAATATTCCAGGGAACCTAGTCGAATATAAACTGCGACAGCCCTTGCACGTGTTGAGATGTATCCTAGGATGTTGAAAGGAAGCAGCAACAGAGATAGTGGATACAGTGATAAAAATCCTCAAATTTTGGAAAAGTCCTGGAGCATCAGAAAGCTGCCAAAAAGAAATACCTTTCTTTAAAAAGTAAAGGAGACAAAAAGAAATAGGTAACTGTAGGATAGTAAGCTTAACATTTTTATTAGGGAAATGTCAGAGATTATTTCAAAGGATTTATTTAGAAACTAATAATATATTCAGGCAGCATCAGCAGACTTCAAGAAAAAGGAAATCATCCCTGATAAATTTACGAGAATTTGTTGAGGAACTAACACGCAGAATAAATAAAAGGGAGGCAGTGTTTCTGTGGTGATTGCTTTGGTGGTTCTCGGGTAGAATTCTTGTCGCCACTTCGGAGGCCTGGGTTTGATTCCCGGCCGTGCATGGTGCTCCTTTCTGTCCCTTATACTAGTGACGGTAGGAAGAGGAATTTGATCTTAGTAGGATAATAGGTCGGCACAACATCGTGGGCTAAACATGCTGTACTGTTCTATGTTCTATTAAGGAGGGTGGAGCAGATGAATGTGTGGCTGAGGAGCTGGTGCAGGGGAGAAGGATTCACATTTTGGATCATTGGAATCTCTTCTGGGGTAGAGGTGACCTGTATAAGAAGGACGGGTTGCACACAGATTGGAAGGGGACTGATATCCTGGTGGGGAGATTTACTAGAGCTGCTCGGGAGGCTTTAAACTGGAAGGGTTGGGCGGGGGGAGAGGTGGGTAGTTGGGACCCAGAGAGATAGTGAGAAAAGAGATCAGTCTGAGGCCGGTGCAGTCGAGAAAAGGAGCAAATCAAACAGTCAGGGCAGGCAGGATCAAGGCAGAGGATGAGATAGGACTGATAAATTAAACTGCATTTATTTCAGTGCAAGAGGCCTAACAAGTAAGGGCATGTTTGGGAACATGGGACTGGGATATCATAGCGATTACAGAGACGTGGCTCAGGGATGGACAGGACTGGCAGCTTAATGTTCCAGGGTATAGATGCAGTCGGAAGGATAGAAAGGGGGGCAAGAGAGGAGGGGAAGTGGCATTTTCGATTAGGGATAACCTTACGGCTGTGCTTTGAGAGGGTATTCCTGGGAGTACGTCCAGGGAAGTTATTTGGGTGGAACTGAGAAATAAGAAAGGGATGATCACCTTTATTGGGATTGAACTGTAGCCTCTCACCCCCAACAGTCGGTGGGAAACTGAGAAACAAATTTGTAAGCAGATCTCAGTTATCTGTAAGAGTAACCGGGTGGTTATGGTAGGGGATTTTAACTTTCCAGGCATTGACTGGGACTGCCACAGTGTTAAGGGATCAGATGGAGAGGAATTTGCTAAGTGTGTACAAGAAAATTTTCTTTTTCAAATATGGATGTACTGACTGAAGAAGGTGCAAAACCTGCCCTACTGTTGGGAAGTAAGCCTTCAGAAAGGAGATAACGAGTGTCCAGAGACAATATGTTCCTGTTAGGGTGAAGGGCAAGGCTGGAAGAAGGAAGCATATGTCTGGTATAGACATCAGAGATTGAGTGAATCTCTGGAAGAGTACAAAAGCAGTAGGAGTTTACTTGAGAGGGAAATCAGGAGGGAAAAAAGGGGACATGGGATAGCTTTGGCAAATAGGGTTAAGGAGAATCCAAAGGGATTCTACAAATACACTAATGTCAAAAGAGTAACTAGGGAGAGAATAGGGCACCTTAAAGATCAGCAAGGCCCCCTATGTGTGGAACTGCAGGAGATGACGGAGATATTAAACGAGATAACACAGTGTGGAGCTGGATGAACACAGCAGGCCAGGCAGCATCAGAGAAGCAGGAAAGCTGACGTTTTGGGTCTGGACCTTTCTTCAGAAATGGGCGAGGGGGAAGGGAACTCTGAAATAAATAGGGAGAGAGGGGGAGGTGGATGGAAGATGGATAAAGGAGCAGATAGGTGGAGAGAAGACGGACAGGTCAAGGAGGTGGGGATGAAGCCAGTAAAGGTGAGTGTAGGTAGGGAGTTGGGATGAGGGTTGGTCAGTGAGGAGGGAGAGGTAGGTGGGAGAGAAGACGGACAGGTCAAGGAGGCGGGGATGAGGCTAGTAGGTAGGAAGTGGGGGTGGGCGTTGGTTAGTGAGATGGGAGGAGCAGATAGGTAGGACAGAAGACGGACAGGTCAAGGAGGCGGGGACGAGAGGGAGGACTGGGGTCTTGAGATGAGGTCGGGGGTAGGGAGATTTTGAAGCTAGTAAAGTCCACATTGAAACCATTGAGCTGCAGGGTTCCCAGGCAGAATATGAGGTGCTGTTTCTCCTGTCTTTGGGTGGCATCGTTGTGGCACTGGAAGAGGCCCAGGATGGACATGTTGTCCAAGGAGTGGGAAGGGGAGTTGAAGGGGTTCACGACTGGGAGGTGTTGTCGTTTGTCGCGAACCGAGCGTAGGTGTTCCACAAAGCAGTCTCTGAGCCTCTGCTTGGTCTCCCTGATGTAGAGGAGGCCACATCGGGAACAGCGGATACAATATACCACATTAGCAGATGTGCAGGTGAACATCTGTTTAATGTGGAAGGTTTTCTTGGGTCCTGGGATGGGGATGAGGAGGGAGGTGTAGGGGCAGGTGTAGCACTTCCTGCGGGTGGCAGGGAAAAGTGCCAGGGGGTGGTGGGGGTAGTGGGGAGTGTGGAGCTGATGAGGGATTCGCGGAGAGAGCGGTCCCTCTGGAAGGCAGATAAGGGTGGGGAGAGAAATATATCCTTGGTAATGGGGTCAGATTGCAGGTAGCGGAAGTGGCAGAGAATGACGTGTTGAATCCAAAGGTTGATGGGGTGATATGCCTCCCTGACCTGTCCGTCTTTTCTCCCACCTATCAGCTCCTCTATCCACCTTCTATCATCGCCTCCCCCTCTCTCCCTATTTATTTTAGAGCCCCCTTCCCCTCCCCCATTTCTGAAGAATGGCCCAGACCTGAAACGTCAGCTGCCTGGCCTGCTGTGTTCATTCAGCTCTACACCTTGTTATCTCAGACTCCAGCATCGGCAGTTCCTACTATCTCTGAGGGAGATATTAAATGAGATATTTGCATCAGTGTTTACGATGGACAAGGGTATAGAAGCTAGAGAACTTGAGGAAATAAATAGTGACATCTTGAAAAATGTCCATATTACAGAAGAGGAGGTCTTAAAACACATAAAGGCCGATAAATCCCCGGGACCTGATCAGGTGTACCCTAGAAGTGAGGGAAGTGATTGCCGGGCCCCTTGCTGAGATATTTGTACCATCAACAGCCACAGGTGAGGTGCCGGAAGACTAGAGGTTGGCTAATATGGTGCCACTATTTAAGAAAGGTGGTAAGGAAAAGCCAGGGAACTATAGATCGGTGAGCCTGACATCAGTGGTGGGGAAGTTGTTGGAGGGAATCCTGAAGGACAGGATTTACATGTATTTGGAAAGGCAAGGACTGATTAGGAATAGTCAGCATGGCTTTTTGAGTGGGAAATCAAGCCTCACTAACTTGACTGAATTTTTTGAAGAAGTAACGAAGAGGATTGATGAGGGCAGAGCGGTGGATGTGATCTATATGGACTTCAGTAAGGCGTTCGACAAGGTTCCTCATGGTAGACTGGTTAGCCAGGTTAGATCACATGGAATACAGGGAGAACTAGCCATTTGGATACAGAACTGGCTCGAAGGTACAAGACAGATGGTGGTGGTGGAGGGTTGTTTTTCAGACTGGAGGCTTGTGACCAGTGGAGTGCCACAAGGATCGGTGCTGGCTCCACTGATTTTTGTCATTTATATAAATGATTTGGATGTGAATATAGGATGTATGGTTAGTAAGTTTGCAGATGACAGTGAAATTGGAGGTGTAGTGAACAGCAAACAAGGTTACCTCAGAGTACAATGGGATCTTGATCAGATGGGCCAATGGGCCGAGGAGTGGCAGATGGAGTTTAATTTAGACAAATGTGAGGTGCTACATTTTGGAAAGGCAAATCAGGGCAGGACTTATACACTTAATGGTAAGGTCCTGAGCTTTGGCTTATGAAGAGAGATTGAGTAGACTGGGACTATATTTATTGGAATTTAGAAGAATGAGAGAGGATCATATGGAAACAAATAAAATTATGAAGGGAATAGATAAGAAAGAAGCAGGGAGATTGTTTCCACTGGTGGGAGAAGCTAGAATTAGGGGACATAGCCTCAAAATAAGGGGGAGCAGATTTACAACTGAGTTCAGGAGGAACTTCTTCACCCAAAAGGTTGTGAATCTGTGGAATTCCCTGCCCAGTGAAGCAGTTGAGGCTATCTCATTGAATGTTTTTAAGGCAAAGGTAGATTTTTGAAGAGTAAAGGAATTAAGGGTTATGGTGAGCAGGTGGGAAAGTGGAGCTGAGTTCAGCCATGATCTTTTTGAATAGCGCAGCAGGCTCAAGGGGCAGATGGCCTACTTCAGCTCTTGCTCCTGTTTCTTCTGTTCTTATGTCCTGATGTGGATATGTCCTGGGGCGGGTATTGCCAAACAAAGAGACCTAGGGGTGCATGTTCATTGTTCATTGAAATTGGAGTCACAGGTAGACAGGATAGTGAAGAAGGCGTTTAGTACGCTTGCCTTTATTCGTGAGTGCATTGAGTATAGGAGTTGGGAGGTTATGTTGTGGACAGGATTTAGGCCACTTTTGGAATACTGCGTGCAATTCTGGTCACCCTGCTATAGGAAAGATGTTGTTAAACTTGAAAGGGTTCAGAAAAGATTTGCAAGGATGTTGCAATGGTTGGAGGGTTTGAGCTATATGGAGAGGCAGAATAGGATGGGGCTATTTTCCCTGGAGTGTCAGAGGCTGAGGGGTGACCTTATAGAGGTTTATAAAATCATGAGGGGCATGGATTGGGTGAATAGTCACTGTCTTTTCGCCAGGGTAGTGGAGTCCAAAACTAGAGGGCATAGGTTTGAGGTGAAAAGGGAAAGATTTAAAAGGGACCTGAGGGGCAACGTTTTCACACAGAGGGTGGTGCCTGTATGGAATGAGCTGCCAGAGGAAGTTGTGGAGGCTGGTACAATTACAACATTTAAAAAGCATCTGGATGGGTATATGAATAGGAAGGGATTAGAGGGATATGGGCCAAATGCTGGCAAATTGGACTGGATTAATTTAGGATATCTGGTCGGCATGGACGCGATGGACAGAAGGACCTGTTTATGTGCTATACATCTTTATGACTCAGTGAATGTCGTATAGTTGGATTTTCAGAAGGTGTTTGATAAGGTGCCACACAAATGAGCTTCTTAATAAAACAGGAGTCTATTGTGTTGGGGTAGTATTTTAACATGGATGGAAAGTTGGCCCCAACATAGAAGAAAGACAGTTGGCAGAAGGAAGGCATATTCAGGTTGGCAACCTGTAACTGGTGAAGTGCTGCAGAGATGGGGACTACAATTATTTACAATATATATTAATGACTTGGATAAATAAATTGAATGTACTGTCACCAAGTCTGCAGGTGACACAAAACCAGGTGGGAAGGCAATTGGCGAGGATGACCAAAAAAGTCTGCAGAGAGAGGTCGGCAGGTTAAGAGATTGGCAAACGCTTGGCATTTGGAATATATATTGTAGGAAAATGTGAGATCTTGCACTTTGGCAGGATGAATAGAGGAGCTGGGGATAGTAGGAACTGCAGATGCTGGAGAATCCGAGACAACAAGGTGCAGGGCTGGATGAACACAGCAGGCCAAGCAGCATCATAGGAGCAGAGAGGCTGACGTTTTGGGCCTAGACCCTTCATCAGAAAAGG
>NC_063356.1:42255014-42260252 GCF_021869965.1 Rhincodon typus | reverse complement strand
TCCCCTTCCTAACTCCCTACCTACACTCACCTTTACTGGCTCCATCCCCGCCTCTTCGACCTGTTTGTTTCCTCTCCACCTATCCTCTCCTCTATCCCTCTTCTATCCGCCTCCCACTCTCTCCCTATTTATTTCAAAACCCCCTTCCCCTCCCCCTTTTCTGATGAAGGGTCTAGGCCCGAAACGTCAGCCTCTCTGCTCCTATGATGCTGCTTGGCCTGCTGTGTTCATCCAGCCCTGCACCTTGTTGTCTTGAATAGAGGAGCTGACTAGTTGATAGGTGAGTGCAGGTAGACAGTTGTGGGATCTGCTCCTCCCACCTCACTGACCAATCCCCACCACTCCTTACCTGCACTCACCTATCACCATCCCACCTACCTTCCCCAGCCCCCCCCCCCCCCCCCATTTACTCCTGAGCTCCCTTCCCCCTCCCCATTTCTGAAGAAGGGTCCCGACCCGAAACATCAACTTTCCTGCTCCTCTGATGCTGCCTGGCCTGCTGTGTTCCTCCAGCTCCACACTGTGTTATCTATAACATGAGACCTGAGCTGTGCAGTCATCAACTCAATTGTTACCCTGTGAACATAAGCACCCAGATAAATACTCACTCCTGCAAATATATACACGTACAACCAGAGAGGCTGCTCCTTCACTACAGGCAACTGATTAGGACAAAGGGAGATTATGACCTGTACAGAGTACAGGATAATCATCAGGCCCAGCAGGTCAATATTCCCCAATAACAGGAATAGATCAGCAAAAAGTTACATGAGCTGATACAGGATGAACAGTCAATGACAATGCATGCACGTGCCATTCGAAGACCTGGGTAATTTAAATGTTACATACGTAATGCATGTACAGAGACTAACACAACTGGGACTGACTAGAATTAAGATGAAGGGTCTAGGCCCAAAACGTCAGCCTTTCTGCTCCTGTGATGCTGCTTGGCCTGCTGTGTTCATCCAGCTCTGCACCTTGTTGTCTAGAATTAAGAGGTTTCTTTTTAACATGAAGATTATTTTAAATTGTGTTTATTAGTACAGATCTTGACTTCTGCTGAAGAAAGTACATATTTTGGTGAGGATCTTTGGCCTAAACTCATCAGGACAATTCACAAGAATGTTGTAATAATTGTAACAAGGTTAGCCAGCTGGACCTTATAGAATATGAGTCCCCTGATTGGGGCTGTTAATCTGGTCTAATCAGGGAGTGCTGCCTGACAGGTATAAACAGGAGAGCTCAGTTTGAAGGAACTGGATCAATGTCAATGACTTTCCACCTTGAAATAAAGAGTGACTTGGTGAGGGGACACCAGCCTCAGAAGTTATTTCAAATGCTAATTCACGGACAACTAACGTTTATTCTGCGAGAGAGAAGAGTGCTGATTGGTTGGGAAGTGGAATCTGATTGTCCCAATGTGCAGGAGCTGGGGTTAAGTTTTGGAGATATTCTGATGTCTTGCCACCTGAAATGAAATAGCAGCCTCTCCCTTAGAGACGCTCAGAAGGAAGTAAAAGAAAGGACACATTCTCGAACCTTCTTACTGATTTTATATTTCACCTCCTTCACCAAATGTGGGCATCACTCATAAAGCCAACAGTTACTTCTTATCCCGAGTTGCCCCTGGAAAAGGTGGTACTGAGCTGTCCTTTTGAACCACTGCAGTCCATGTACTGTTAGGGAGGTCGATCCAGGATTTTGGTCCAGTGACAGTGAAAGAATGGTGATATATTGTAATAACCACTCAGTCAGATGAAAAATTAATGTGGTTTCTCAGTGACTATTAGCACTATATGGTAGAACTGTCTAAACAGCTTAAAGAGATTGTTTATCCAGAACTGGGTGGCTGGGAGGCCAGGATAGGATTGCACTGTCAGGAAAAGAGTGAGTGAGTGAATGAAAGAAAGGCTGAGTTGTGTCTTGGCATTACTGACAGAACCAGGTTAGCGGTGAGGATAGAGCAGGCAAGTGTATTTCTGGGGACAAAATGCAGGGGTGGGAGAGGGGGCAAGGGTGGTTTGAGATACCTGGGTATTGGGAGCAGTTTCGGAGAAAAGTGGGACCTGTACAGAACAGCTGGGTGATATCTGAACAGAGCCAGGAATGATGTCCCAGTGGAGTGATTTGTAATGTTACTGGGGATGGTTTAAAGTAACTTGGCAAGGCATGGGAACCAGGCAGTAAAATTAAACAGAATGTTAACAAACAAGATACACAGAGCTCTAAAGTAAAAACTAAGGTATTTGGTGTGGTCAAAGTATGAAAGAATGTAAGAAAGTCCAAACTAGTGCACGGATGTAAATATGTGAACGGTGATAAATTGTAGACAGATAGCCATTTGAGAATATGATGTTCTGGTTATGACAGTCACCTAGCTCAAATAAACACAGCAGCTTTGGGTATTAAATACTGCTGGATACAAGAGATTCAGGAAGGATAGGAAAGGGAAAAAGACAGGAGAATATTACAGAAAAGAGATGTCCTTGAGAGGTTATGGGGTGGGTTAGACTAGGAATCAGCCACTTTAATAACAAGAAGAGCCATATTTTCAAAGTTTGCCAAAAACATAATATTCTTAGAGCTTTAATGTTGTTATTTAAATGCCGACAATGTAAAAAGACAAAAGACATTTTGATGGATTTCTAAGCAAACATCATTTTACTGATGCTCACAAAACATACATGCGTCAAAAAAAAGGCATTTGATAATATTTTCAAGATTTGCACAAAGTGTTAATTGAATGATACCTTCCTGCATATACAATATTGGTCAAAGTTTAGAAAAATAAAACAAGTTATTAAAAACTAAACATTTATCAGTAACTTGTGCCATTGGCTACAGGCAAAATGTGAGCTGTGAACATGATGGTGCTTGGCATCATTTCAAAGCGATTGTAACTTTTGGTACAAGTGGGTAGAGTGTGCAGATAACCGTGCCCCACTGTTCCACAACCATCAGAATAAACACTTGCTGACAGTCCATGACTCAGAACAAGAGCAATTCACACCAGATTTCTTCAGTAATAGTGAAAACAACCCTGTTCACATAAAAAGAGCAGTAAAAATAACAGATTTCTGATTTATACAACTCCACTCCTTCAAAAACACCAAACACACACACACACAAACACACACATGCGCACATACACACACGCGTACACACACATACATAAGACCATAAGAACTAGGAGCAGGAGTAGGCCATCTGGCCCCTCGAGCCTGCCCCGCCATTTAATAAGATCATGGCTGATCTTTTTGAGACTCAGCTCCACTTATCCGCCTGCTCACCATAACCCTTAATTCCTTTACTGTTCAAAAATTTATCTAGCCTTGCCTTAAAAACATTCAGCGATGTAGCTTCAACCGCTTCACTGGGTAGGGAATTCCACAGATTCACAACCCTTTGGGTGAAGAAGTTCCTCCTGACCTCAGTCGTACATCTGCTTCCCTTTATTTTGAGGCGATGCCCTCTAGTCCTAGTTTCACCTGCTAGCGGAAACAACCTCCCTGCCTCCACTTTATCTATTCCCTTTATAATCTTATATGTTTCTATTAGATCTCCCCTCATTCTTCTGAATTCCAATGAGTATAAGCCAAGTCTACTCAGTCTCTCCTCATAATCCAACCCTCTCATATGTGCACACACAAACACACACATGTGCACAAACAAACTTAAACATGATTAGGGCAAACTAAATATGAACAGTTTAACATATAAACTCTGGCTATAAAAGAATATGTACAGAGTAAGCAAAATTCTGAAGATCAAATGTCCAAACAACAAGGTGGAAAGTGAATTTCCCTCAGTCTTTTTGAGGTTTACAGATAAAATAGGGTGTTGTCTGCACATTGATGGTCATCCTTTGATCTGATGGTTGATCAGGGACCTGAAGTATTTTGGATGAATTATTTCTTTTAAGCTTTCTTGGGTTTTCTGTCATTCTCACCACATGGAAGAGCGGGAGGGGGGGCGGGGTGGTAGAGAGAGAGAGAGACACTGTCTACCTGAACACTCTAGTTGTTTTTCACACTCTGCCACTGTTGGCATTGACAACTTCTATGACATGTTGCAGTGCAAGTTGTCAGGCAGAATTTCCTTAGCTCAAAATATTCTTGGTGATGATCAGTCTTGAATTATCTTTGTTTTTACTTCCAAAACAACAACATTGTTTTTGCACAGTTCAACAATATACAACACTTGATTCTCGGGTTACAAACTCTCATGTCTTTTCAGTTTCAGCAGTACAGCTTCAATTGCAGTTTATTGTCCCAAAAATGAAAAAATATGGTTTTTTTACACTTATGATGTTTGATCTATGCAAGTTTTCAATATATTTTAGAGATTTAACATTTCATAAATTGTAGCTCTGAAGCATCAAAATACCTGTTGCTGAGAAGATTTATACATAAGTGTAAAATAGATTACTATTTTATTATGATTATGACAAGGAATAGTTTGATTGTTCAAAGTTGAGAATTGAATGTGAGATTTTACTGGATCACAGCTCCTTGAAGTCTGTGATAGAGCTAAGAAACAATAGTGGGGCCATTACACTAGTGGATGTATACTATAGGCTACCAACGAAAGGTATAGCTATTCATCAGATTTGTAAGAAAAAGACAGAGTGGTACAAAATCTATACGGTGTTATATTGGGAGACTTTAATTATCCAAATATAAACTGGGGGAGTAATAGTGTAAAACACAGACAGGGCAAGTGTTTCTGAAGGGTATTCGAGGAATTTTCCAGCAACAGTAGGGCTATGGTAAGAGTGCAACAAGGGTACAAGGTGACAGTGTACAGTGATGGGACAGTGTACAGTGATGGGACAGTGTAATGGGTGAGTGCAATGGGACAGGGCAGTGTTACAGGCTACGTGCAGCATTTCCCCTTCTTCCTGGGCTGATTCACCATCTCTACTACTGAGTCTTTGATTTTCTCGTCCTGCTGTTTCAGCAATCTGTAAAGAAACAAGGAGAGGTAGCATTGAACAGCATCTGCTGGGCAGTATACACAGATAGGGAAGGGCAGTATACACAGATACAGCAGGGCAGTATACCCAGACACAGCACGGCGGTATACACACACAGAGCTGGGCGGTATACACAGACAGGGCAAGGCGGTATACACACACAGAGCTGGGCAGTACACACAGACAGGGCAGGGCGGTATACACAGGCAGGGCAGGGCGGTATACACAGGCAGGGCAGGGCGGTATACACAGACAGGGCAGGG
>NC_063356.1:42251326-42255004 GCF_021869965.1 Rhincodon typus | reverse complement strand
GGGCAGGGCGGTATACACAGACAGGGCAGGGCGGTATACACAGACAGAGCTGAGCAGTATACACAGACAGAGCTAGGCAGTATACACAGACAGAGCAGGGCAGCTTGGACAGACACAGGACCAAAAGGACAGAAGGGCTTCCATTTGTTAATGCCTTACTCACTTTGTCAGCTGCAGCATGGCTGTGCTAATATTGTGACCAGTACAGGCACTACACTCATAGAACATGATGTTGTACTCCTAGAGAGAGAGAGAGAGGGGCGAATGAGAATAAGTTAGTGCCCACAGTCACTGAGTTTTAGAAACAGTGACATACTCCATCACTTCACAAACAGTTCCTGAAGCTGCTCAGGGACCCCTCTGACATCCATGATGCTACAAGAGTGCAGTCACTGAGCTCAATGGGATCAGTGTAACGAGAAACAAGTTCAGGTCCCATCAGTGGTTGGCTGGACGATTGCACCTGCATTGCGATCATTCAGAGTGAAGTGGACAAGGTCCCCATTTTTGGGATTTTTAGTGGAGAGAAGGCTGGTCTCAGCATGCCCCGAGCAAGGTCCATCCAGCTCCCATCCACTGACTTCTGCTGTAAACAGGCGTGTGGACGCTGGGCGAGGTGCCAGCGCTGATGAACCCATGTGAGCAGAGTCTGTCAGGCTGACCTCACATCTGGAGAAGATCTGACACAGAGGGAGCCAACAGCAGCACTAGGGGAGGACATGTTCCTCTGAGCTGGCTGTAATGGTGGCTGTACTGGAGCACTCACTGTCAATAACAGGCACCAACCTGAGCAAGACGCTGCCCCTCGGGGGTGGGCACTTGACGGTGAGCAACATCATCTGTCTTGTTCCCCAGGAGAAGAATGGCAACATTATCATCCACTGTTTCCTGGGAAGAGAGTTGGAAAGGCAACACGAGGGATGGAGGAAGAGATGGACAGGAAGAAGGAGATAGAGAAAGAGAGGAAGGGATGGAGACATTATGGTAGGAAAAGAAAGAGAGATGGAGTGAGAGAAACATAGGTGGGGAAGAGGAATGAAGGGTGACAAAGAAAGAGATTCAGCAAGAGGAAGAGAGAGGTGAATTGAGAGAGAAATGGCGGGAGAAAAATGGAGAGGTGGATAGAGAAAAAGAAAGAAGGAGGAAGAGAAAAATGGTATAAGGGAGGACACAGGAGTGAGGGAGGGACAGAGAGAAAGGGGGAAGATGCAATATAACAGAAGTGCAGGGAAAGAGAGAGAATAAGAGGCAGAGGGAGGAAAGTAGAAAGATGGAGGAGGAGGGAATACAGGGAATGGAAAAATAGATAGAGAGACGAGGGCAGATAGAAAGAAGAGACGGTGAACAGTATGGAAAGCGGGGAGGGATAGATATTGATTGGGACAGAAAGAGCGAAACAGAAGGATGGAGAGACAGAATCAGAGTGCAAGTGATAGAAAGATGGAGGAAAAAGGGGTGTGGGAGAAAGGCAGAAGAGACAAGAGAAAGAGTGAAAGAGAAATGGAGGGAGAGCGAGAGGGAGAGCAGAAAGGTTGAAGAGTGAGAGGAAGATATGACTTGTCATATTGAGCATTTTATGGAATTTTCACAATCACTGAATTTAAGTTTGGATAAAACTGTGTGTTTTTAACACAGATTCCACACTTCTCATACATCAACATCCAATGAAGTGTTCTGAAGCTCCAAAAACCCCATTCCAATGTATAGTTGACCTGACGGTAATTACTGCTCAAAGGATAAATGATACCTGGAGGAATTCCCCTGCTTTTCTTCCAGTGGAAATACAGGATATTTTACAATTGCCCAAAGGAGCAGCAGGCTCCCAGTTTGATGGAACATTCAAAAAACAGCACCTCATCCAGTGTCGGTAATACAGCATTCCCTTAGCACACCACTGGAGTATCAGTTCTCAAGCCTCTGGGCACAGACCCAATTAAATTACTCCTCTACATGGCTCTGAGCACAAAGAAGCAACATGAGGCATGAAGGTCACCCCAAGAGATCACTGTAATTTGTAACATAGATGTCGGTGACATTGTCTATTTTTTCTGTACATTACAGGAACACACAATGACCCTGTCAAACGCAATCTTTCCACTGGCTGTGCTTTCATTCATAATTCTTTCACAAGGTTTGAGCATCGCTGGTTAGGCCAGCATGTATTGCCTGTCCCTAATTGCCCCTTGAGAAGGTGGTTGTGAGCTGCCTTCTTGCACCACTGCAGCCAATGGGGTGTAGGTACAGCCATGCTGCCATTAGGGAGGGAGTTTCAGGATTTTGCAGCAATACTGAAGGAGGAGTGACATATGTCCAAATCAGGATGGTGAGTGCGTTGGAGGGGAATTTGCAGGGGGTGGTGGTCCCATGTAGCTGCCACCCTTGTCCTTCCAGGTGGAAGTGGTCATGGGTTTGGAAGGTACTAAGGAGCTTTGGTGAATTTTTGCAGTGCACCTTGGGAATGAATGTTTGTGGATGTGGTGCCAAACAAGCAGCTGCTTTGTCCTGGATGGTGTCAAGCTTCTTGAGTGTTGTTGGGGCTGCACCCATCCAGGCAAGTGGGGAGTATTCCATCACACTCCTGACTTGCACCTTGTAGATGGTGGACAGGCTTTGGGGAGTCAGGAGGGGAGTTACTAGAATTCCTAGCCTCTGATCTGCTGTTGTAGCCACATTACTAGTATGTCTAGTTCAGTTCAGTTGCTGGTTATTGGTAGCCCCAGCCTGTTGACAGTGGAGGGGGTTCAGTGACGGTAATACCTTTGCATATCAAGGAGCAGTGATTAGATTCTCTGTAGTTGGCAATGGTTATCGGACACAGGTTGCTTCGGTATCTCAGGAGTCACGAATGATGCTGTCAGACAATGCAGTCTGCAGTGATCCATAACTGTTTTCCACTAAAAGCTGGGAAAAACAGAACTATTATCTTCAGCCCCTTTCCACAGGGCTCAGTGTCATCGCTACTGACAGTGCTGTACTTCACTGCCTGAGGCTGAGCCAGCAGTGTCAAGAGTGGCATTAGTGAGCCAAGCCTGGCATGAAGAAGGACAGTACTACAGCGGCTGAGCATGACCTCAAATGGGCCTTGCAGACCTTAGATCGTCTGTCAGAAAAATCAGATCCATATTGGCAAATAGCAGTCTACTTCAGTCTGTCTTCAGTAACCTTCTAGCCAGACCTATCCCTGAGGTCTGAGAGTCCTCATCCAGAGTATGTGCAGCATAAAGTGCCTGAAACTGAAGGTTTCTTACCTTGATAGATCCCAGCCAGTAGCGTACCTCAGTGAACGAGCTGGACGATGTAATGTCATACATCACGATCACTCCATCAGCCTTCCTGAAGAACTGTTTGGTTAAACTGCGGAATCTGAGATGATACAGGAAAGGAACAGTCAGAGACATGGGCAACAAGTGAGATAGCTAATCACTGAAGGGTTGAGGATCACATGACTCGCCATTAGCTAATTTCCACTTCCTGTCATGGCTATTTCTATTTCTTGAGACACGTAATGCCACCGGAACAGGAAGGCTGTGCAAGTTGGGGTTAGGGATAGGGCTGTATGGGTTGGGGTTAGGGTTAGGGGTAGGGTTGTGCGGGTTGGGGTTAGGGTTAGGGTTAGGGCTAGGGCTGTGTAGGTTGGGGTTAGGGTTGGGGCTGTGTGGGTTGGGGTTAGGGTTAGGG
>NC_063356.1:42249937-42251316 GCF_021869965.1 Rhincodon typus | reverse complement strand
GCTGTGTGGGTTGGGGTTAGGGCTGTTTGGGTTAGGGTTAGGGTTAGGGCTGTGTGGGTTCCGGTTAGGGTTAGGGCTGTGTGGGTTGCGGTTAGGGTTAGGGCTGTGTGGGTTAGGGTTAGGGCTGTGTGAGTTGGGGTTAGGGCTAGGGTTAGGGCTGTGTGGGTTATGGTTAGGGTTAGGGCTGTGTGAGTTGGGGTCAGGGTTAAGGCTGTGTGGGTTAGGGTTAGGGCTGTGCGGGTTGAGGTTAGGGTTAGGGCTGTGCAAGTTGGGGTCAGGGTTAGGGCTGTGTTGGTTGGGGTCAGCGTTAGGGCTGTGTGGGTTGGGGTCAGGGTTAGGGATGTGTGGGGGTTGGGGTTAGGGCTGTGTGGTTGGGTTTAGGGTTAGGGCTGTGTGAGTTGGGGTTAGGGTTAGGGTTAGGGCTGTGGGGGTTGGGGTTAGTGTTAGGGCTGTGTGGGTTAGGGCTGTGTGGGTTGGGGTTGGGGTTAGGGCTGTGTGGGTTGGGGTTGGGGTTGGGGTTAGGGCTGTGTGGGTTAGGGTTAGGGCTAGGGCTGTGTGGGTTGGGGTTGGGGTTAGGGCTGTGTGGGTTAGGTTTAGGGTTAGGGTTAGGGCTGTGTGGGTTGGGGTTCGGGCTGTGTGGGTTAGGGTTAGGGCTGTGTGGGATAGGGTTAGGGCTATGTGGGTTAGGGCTAGGGTTTTGTCGATTGAGGTTAGGTTTAAGAGGTACCTGTTTATAAAGAGGTACCTCAGAGTCAGGAAGTGTTGTTTCTCCCCACCCTGACCTGTTCAGCGCCAGCCCTCCCTCACCCCCCAACTCCAGCATTCGCAAGTCTCTCCCCCATGTGTTTAGATGACTCCCACTGCCAATCGTCTCCCTGCAGCAACGACATGCCTCTAGGGGTATCTGTAAACCCAATTCCCCATCAATGTCCCTCGCTCACCCCCATTCCTCATCTATATTCCGCCCACTACCCCGATTCGCCATCGCTATCCTCCCCACCCCCCCTATTCTCTGTCACTATTCACCCCCAACTCCCTGATTCTCCGTTGATATACCCCCATCCCACAATTTCATATCAACATCTCTCCCATCCCCGATTCACTGTCAATATCCCCACATCTGCATTCTCTGTCAATGTCCCTCCCCCAGCACCAAACGCCATCAACATTTCCTCGATACCCAATGACCCTTCATTTCCATTCATGAACCGTATTTCCCACTCGATGACCTCCCCCAAGTTTCCCTGTCAATGAGCCCCATAAAGGTGCTGTCACTTTAACACACTGCCCCATAGAGGTACTGTCACTTTAACACACTGCCCCATAGAGGTCCTGTCACTTTAACACACTGCCCCATAAAGGTACTGTCACTTTAACAC
>NC_063356.1:42238121-42249927 GCF_021869965.1 Rhincodon typus | reverse complement strand
GTCACTTTAACACACTGCCCCATAAAGGTACTGTCACTTTAACACACAGACCACAAGGATTAGAGTTCCTTTAACGCACTGCTCGATTAACACATTGATCCCTAGAGGTACTGTTCCTTTCGCATGGACACTTAGGTGTGCTGTCCCCTTTAACACACTGAAGGTTAGTGTCCTTTTAACACACTATTCCATTAACACAATGACCCCTAGGAGTACTGTCCTTTTAAACTATTGATCCCTGGGGTACTGTCCCTTTAACAGACAGATGCAGGGGGCAGTTCTGAAGAAGGGTCACTGGACTCTGAACTGAAAACCCTGCTTTCACTCCACAGATGCTGCCAGACCCACTGAGTTTCTCCAGCAGGTTTTTGACGATGAGGTAGTGGTCCATTATTTAAAGGTTTCCAATCCTGTTATCCTTACATCAATATTGTTTGTTGGTTGAGTACCCTGAAGCCGTGAGCTGTTATTGGAGACCCCACACTCACCGCTCTTGTCCTGCAGTATCCCAGAGCTGAAGGGCAATATGTCTGTTGTCCACTGTCAAGGTCTTCACTCGATAGTCCATCCCTGCAATCATGGGAGAAGAGATCAGCAACGGGCAGCAGGACAGGGAATAGTCCTCCTATTAGCAGCACATTCCTCATCTTTGAGGAAAGATTTCCTTCACCGTAGGGTGAAGCCTACATCAATCTGATTACTGCAGTATCGCCAAGGTCAGGGCCTGGACCAGTTACTGTGTAACTCAAGCCTGGCCTAGTCCAATGGCTACATATCATATCACTGTGAGCACAACTATGTGCCACCCTCAGACACCAAGACCGTTCTGTCTCACACATCATACAGCACATTCACTGAGTTAGGAAGGAATGGATTCAATCCAGAGACACAAACTCATCATCCAGGCTGACAGTCCAATCCTGTGGCCTATAGCCTGGTGTTATATGACTTTTGACTTTATCCACCCCAGTCCAACATCGGCATCTCCACATCAAAGGTCATTACTAACACTGATGTTTGTGGGTTCGTACAGTGCACCAGTTGACTTGTGTTGCTTTCAAAGGACAGGTTCCACGTTGTGTGATTATAGTTTAATTAAATAGACTGCTGCCCTTTAAGGCAAAAATAGGACAAATAGGAGATTTGTTCAGGCCATTTAAACTGATAAAGGGCCCAGACAGAGATAATCAGGAGACCGTTTCCAATAGGTAAAGGGGTGATAAGCACAGGCTACAGATTGAAGACAAAGGACTTGAGGAAATGTGAAGAGAACAAATTTGTGGAATAGCAGTTAGGTATTGGAATGCCTTGCTTTGAGTGGGTGGTGGATCCAAGCTGAGCAGTAAACTTCGAAAGGAAGTTGCAATAAAACTGGAAGAACATTTAAAAAATACGGAGATATAGGGATGATTGAGGGAATGTGACTAAACAGATTTCTCTCTGAAAGAGGCAGTGCAGACTTGATGCGCTGAATGGTTTCCTGCTTTTCTGTACTATTTAATTATTCTATGACCATGATCAATTACACTTGAAAACTAATTTCATTGGCTTTAAACTCTCCAATGGTGAGAACAGGTACTATATCAATTCAAGTCTTTCTTCTACCTACCTGCTCAGGGAACTCTATCTGACAATGATGTGTGTACCAAAAAAAAATTCATACAATGCTGCACATATTCCCAGGGGATGTCAAAGTGATTGAGAGCTAACCAAACACTTTTGACATGTCATCATTCTTCATATACAACCAGAACTGTATACAGTAAGAGCCCATAAGTCTTGAATGAGACAGCTGGCCGACTTACCTAGTGGATGTGGGACTACTATTGGAAGGAAGAATTAAATCAAACAACATTAAAGGAACTGGCACTCATGTTAAAACCCATCGACCACTACGACACAACCTTGAATATTACAATGGAGCTTTGAATCACCAATTCCTGGGTTTTGCTTCAGTTTCAGTTGTATCACTTTCACAGGCTAACATCTGTATTTCACATGGTTAGCACTAACTAAGCTAGATAGTCCTGATAATGAAAACATTCACATCAAAATAATGTAGAAATGGAGCATGAAGGTTTCAGGCAATGAGGCCGTGAACATTTCCTCTGTTCTACTGTGGGACTGACTCAAATACTAACACTAACTAAACTGCCAGTGTCACCATAACTAACTCAGTCTGAAAGTGTTTCACTGACCCCACACTAAAGTTTCTGATTTACTCTGCTAGTGGATGATACTTTGTCTTAGAATACACTTTGTTGTTGATCTATGAGTGTTAACAAACTAGACTAGAGGGAGTCTAACTCTGCATTGTAAAGTAACAACCTGCATTTGTGTCATTTTGTTTGGTACTTCATGGGTTAGAAACATCGCTGGATGGGCCAGCATTTATTGCCCATCCCTAATTACCCACAGGGCAGTTAAGAGTCAACCACATTGGTGTGGGGTCTGCAATCACATGTCCAAAACTGGGAAAGGATGGCAGATTTCCTTCCCTAAAGGACACCGGTGAAGCTGATGGGGATTGAAATAACTCCACAGAGGCCAATATCCCATTACTGTTTATTTACATGTGGAGAGTCTGTTTCACTGATCCAGTTCCCTCAGAGCCAGCTGTCAGAGCGAACAGGATGTCTAACACTCCTGTTTATATCTGTCAACCAGGACTCCCTGATTGGACCAGGTTAACAGCCCCAATCAGGGAACTCATATTCTATGACTTGGCTGACCTCATTACAGTCACTACAAGGAAGATGCAGTGTTGCCATACCTACTGTGGAAGCTAACCCAGGTTTGAAACTATTGTCGTAAAACCGCTGAATGAAGGATGTTTTCCCAGCGTTGGCATTCCCAACAAACATGATGTTGTAGAGATGGTCAGGATCTTTGCTGCTTCCCACCTGAGGAGGAGAGAATTTTATAAAAAGGAGGAACACTACTTCAGTTCACAGTGTTACCGCTCCCATAGTAACCAACTGCAGCAAACACCTTGCTTCACAATTCAATACTCTCTCAAAACATTCTCTCATCTGCCATTTTAACAGTGAGTCCAGACTGTTTGTTTTCGATCAGACATCGCAAATCTCCTCACTCAGGAAGTACCGATTTAATATCAGGCTAGGCACAATTCCCTATCATTGCTCCAAGCTTATCGAACTGAATATGCTCGAACATACACAGGGTAATGTATTTACAGGAGAAAATAGCATTGGGTCATAGGCCCCACTAAAGGTCAGGTGTTAAAGGGAAAAAGACAGTGTAGGTAGTGGTCCAGGTAGTGGGATAATCCCAAAAATGATGCGATAATCCCAGCACAATGCGATAATCAACAAACACAGATAATCCCGAGACACACAGAGATATTCCTGAGGGACTGTGATAATCCCAGGCAGAGCAAAACCCGAAGGCAGGAGACTGCAGGGGCTTTCACATTAATTTTCAAATCCTTTCTTGCTGCAGGAGAAGTGCCAGAGGACTGGAGGATGACTAAACAAGCTGTGTATAACTTTCGTTAGGCCATAGCTGGAATACTGTGTGAAGTTCAGATCACCACCACGTGATTGCACTGGAGAGATGTTTCACCAAGACGTTGCCTGGACCAGGGTGACTCAGCTCTAAAGACAGGCTGGGGTTTTTTCCCTTAGAGTGCAGCTGGCTGAGGGGGAGACCTCAGTGAGCTGTACAAGGTTCTGAGGGACATAGACAGGGGAGATAGGGAGAAACCTTCTCCCTTATTAGAGGGATCAATAACCAGGGGACATAGATTTAAAGTAAGAGGCAGGAGGTTTAGAGGGAATTTAAGGAAAATTCCTTTCATCCAGAGAATGGTCTGTACCTGGAACACATACCCGAAAATGTGTTCAAAGTGGGGAACCCCCATCACAACATTTAAGTCACATTTAGATGAGTAACTGAAACACCACAGCATACAAGGCTCCAGGCCAGAAAATGGGATTAAAACAGATAAGTGTTTGATAACCAGCATGGACACAACAGGCCAAAGGGCCTGCTATAATCCCAGACAGTGAACTAATTGCAGACAGTGCGATAATGGTCAGACAATGGGGAGAATCTCTCTTCTAGTGATCTAAATTTCTCAGCCTCCAGACCTCCGTTGTCTGCCCTGGCCTTAGACTCACTGGTCCCCCTTCAACACCCTAACCTCTCTTGAAGGCTGAGAGGAAGATCAGCCATCTCCATGAGACTGAGGCCCTCCCCAGTGTGGACAGGCCTGCTCCCTGGGCCCAGCTACCTCTTTCATTCTCTCTCCTGCTCCATCACTTCCTGAAGTTGCTGCTGGTTCCTCAGTGACTCCATCTACGTCATCGCCCATCGCCACGGTCACATCCTGACCTTCGCCCCTCAGGTGAGCGAGTGCAGGGTCCTCTCCCAGTGGGGTCGGTTTTTGGGTCACACGGCGTCGGATGGAGCGAGTTCTCTGAAGTCTGAGAACCACGAATGACAGAGACAGAACACAGTTCCATTATAAGCGGCACAATTAAATCAAGCTGCTATTGAAGGAGTATCACAACTTGTTAGACTATTATCAGCAGGAGGTCATTCAGCCCACTCTGTCTGTACTGGCTTTCTAAATCAGTATCATGACTTAGCACCATTCTCCCACTCTTTTTCCATAAGTCTGAACATTATTTTAATTTAGTTCATCATCTAAATTAAAAAAAATAAAAAGAACAAAACCAATGGACCAATCACCATAGTCCTAAGCATTAGATACAGACATGACAAACGCAACTACCAAGTCCTGCTCACTAACACCTGGGGGCTAGTGCCAGCATTGGGAGAGCTGTCTCACAGGATAGGCAAACAACAGCCTGACACAGTCAAACTCTCAGAATCATACCTTACAGACAATGTCCCAGACACCACCATTACCATCCCTGGATATGTCCTCTCCCACTGACAGGACAGACCCAGCAGAGGAGGGGGTGGCACAGTGGCACACAGTCAGGAGGGTGTTGCCCTGGGAGTCCTCAACATTGATTCTGGACCCCATAAAATCTCATGGCTTCAGGTTAAATATGGGCAAGGAAACCTCCTACTGATTATAACGTACCATTCTCCCTCAGCTGATGAATCAATCCTCCTCCATGCTGAACAACACTTGGAAGAAGCACTGAGCATGGCAAGAGTTGAGAATGTACTCTGTCTCAGATGTCCAAGAGCAGCTCGGTAGCACCACTAATTACTGAGATGTCTAGAAGGATGTGGCTGCTGGACTAGTGATGAGAACCAAATGGGGGAGATAGTCTATTTTATCTCATTTCAACCAATCTATCTGTCACAGATGTGTCAATCTATATCAGTATTTGTGGGAGGGACCACCACGCAGTCCTCATTGAGACATGGTCTTGGATTTACATTGTCCGTGTGTGCTCCAGATTAGCCGTGCTTTAGTCAAGCCATTCCAGTTGATCTACAATATTGATATCTAACTGATAATGTAGAAATCTGCCCAGCTATATCCCATCCCCAAACAAATTTAATCTGCCAATTACCATCCTATCAGCTGACTTACAAACATTAGTAAATTCTTCAGCGTACTTATTGTAGTCAAGCACCATCATAGATAACATATAAAAGAAAATCTGACACCAAACCACATAAGGAAATATTAAGACTCCCTCGCAGAGAGGGAGAGAAAGTTTTGACAATGGAATTCTGGAGCTTAGAGACTCAGCAAGAGAAGGCCTGGTGACCAATGGGAAGAGCAGATGTGTTGTAGTTGATTTTCCAAATTTCCTTAGGTTCAGACTGGGACATAGAAAATATAAGCCCTCTATTCAAGAAAGTTGGAAGGCAGAAACAGGAAACTATAGGCCAGTTAACGTGATGTCCATCATGGGGAAAGAGTTAGAATTGATCATTAAAAAAAATCTGTGCACCTAGAAAAGCAGGGAATCTGTAAGAGTCAGCAGAGTTTCATCAAAGGGAAGGAATGTTTAACCAATTTGTTGGAGTTGTTTGAAGGAATAACATATGCTGGTGGATAAAGGGAAGTCTGTGGAAATACTGTCATTGTATTTCCAGGCAGCATTTGATAAGATTATTGTGAAAAATAAAAGCTCACGCTATTGGGGGTAACACATTAGCACAAACAGAAGATCAGCTGGCTGGCAGAAAACAGAGAGTAGGCAGATATGGTATTTGTCTGATTGGCAAGATGTGATGAGTGCTGTGACAAACAGCCTACATTATTCATGTTACTCTTTTCTGATCAGTGAAAGAGATGGCCACAATAAAGTAAATGCTTTATTCTCTGCTCGACATAACACTGTTGAGAGATTTAATGGATTAAGTGAAAGGTTGAAAACCAGGGGTCTGTGCTGGGGCCACTTTACATCAAATGACGTGGATGAGGGGAGTGAGAGTTATGTCACTAGATAGTTAGAAAGGTAAGTTATGAAGAAGACATAAAGAGTTGTATAAGGTTATAAATAGGCTGAGGGAGTAGACAGATGAAGTATAATGTGGGAAAACGTGAAGGTGTTCACTTTGGCAGAATGAATGAAAAACCAGAGTATCACTTAAATGGAGCAAGACTGCAGAATTCCAAGATTCGGGCATTCCAGTGCCGGAGACACAAAATGTTAGTGTGCAGGTCCAGCATGCAGTCAAAAAAAATGCTGGATGCCTTTACTAAGAGAGGAATTGAACATTAAATAAAAGTAAGGGTGTATTGCTTCACTTACACAGGGCATTGGGGAGTTCAAATCTCAAACACTATGTGCAGTTTTAGTCTCCTTATTTAGAAAGACAGCAAATGCATTGGAGGCGGTTCAGAGGAGCTTCAGCAGATTGATGCCCAGAATGAGTGAGTTGTCATATGAGGAAAGGTTGGACAGGCTGGGCTTGTTATCCACTGGAGGTTAGAAGAGAAGGGGTGATTTGACTGAAGTGTATAAGATCCCAAATTAGCATGATGAGATGGATGTGGAAAGGATGTTTTCTCTTTTGTGTTAGTTCACAACTAGGGGGCACTGACTGACAGTTGGGGGCACACACAGAGATGAGATGAACACCTTTCCTCTTAGAGGGTGATGCAACTTTGGAACTTTCCGTTTCAGAAAACGGTGGAGGCAGGGCCGTTGAGGGCTTTTAAAACAGAGGTGGGTAGATTCATGTTAGGCAGAGAATCTAGGGTCATCACAAGGGAAACAAGGGCGATTGCAGGGGAATCAAGGGTCATTGGAGGGTTATCAGAGAGGAACTGAGGGTCATCAGAAGGTCATTGGAGGGGAACGGAGGGTCATCAGAGGGAAACTGAAGGCCATTGGAGGTAGATGGACAAAATAGATCAAACATGATTTTATTGAATGGTGAAGCAGACTCGGGGGCCAAATGGCCTATTTCAGCTCCTATATACTATTCTTGTATGATTAAAGGTAGCAACGCTCAAGAGGCTAGAATTGGAGCAGTATGGATACCTCCATATGTTTTGGTCAGGAGGAAATCACAGACTTAGGAAGGGGTGAGCTATGGAGTGGCAAGTAACATGCATACTCCACACACTACACACCATTTTCAACCATCTCCCTTTGATGTCCACTGGTGTCCCCATCACTGCTATCAACACTGTGGGGGCTTACCATAGACTTGAAGTTAACCTCCAGCATTGGGTTGGTCAATTACAAAAGTGGATGAATGGAGAATGAATGAAAATGAAGTGATGATGGGTAGAATAAGTTAATCCAATTCTCAAGGATTGTGGACACATTTCAGTTCTTGTACTGAATCCATGTGTTGAAAAATCTTGGGTGACCTCTTACTGCCCACTTTCTGGTAGGGTTGGGGGGTCTCAGGTAACTCTGGGAATGGCATCACAAAACAAAGATTAGACTGAGTGCAGATGTTTTAAGGAGAGTGGCAGGAATTAGAGCTGCCTCAGAAGCAAAGGGACAGGTGTAAAGTTGGGGAACTTCTAAACAAGAAGCTCCAGGTCCAAGTCTCACTCCGGGACTGAAAGAGAAAGTGCTGCAGAAACTCAGCAGGTCTGAAACAGAGTTAACATTTTGAGTGCAGTGTGACCATTTTATTTATTCATGGGAACGTGGGTGTCGCTGGCTGGGCCAGTATTTATTGCTCGTCCCTAGTCGCCCTTGAGAAGGTGGTGGTGAGCTGCTTTCTTGAACTGCAGCATTCCTCGTGTTGTAGGTTGACCCACAATTTCAGGATTTTGACCCAGTGACAGTAAAGGAATAGCAATGTATTTCCAAGTCAGCATAGTGAGTGCTCTGAGGGGGTAGTATTCCCATGTATCTTATGCCTTTGTTCTTCTAGATGGAAATGGTCGTCAGTTTGGCGCTGTCTAAATAGCTTTGGTGAATTTCTGCAGTGCATCTTGTAGATGGTTCACACAGTTCAGAGTTCACAATTCGTGCATGCTGCCAGAACTGCTAAGTTTCTCTAGCAATTTCAGTTTTTATCTCCAATTTCTAGCATCTGCAGTATTTTGCTTTTATTCCAGGACTTGTTGGTTTGTTGATATTCAATCCTTCAAACCTCTATGATTCTGTTAAAAGGCAAGGCATTTCTGTGGAGTTACAAAAAACAAACTCTACTGATGCATAAGGGTAGATGTGCTCACAAAACATTGCCTGTAACAAGAGTATTAGTGTACGCGAAGTACAGGGTGCACAGCAGGGATGGGACAAATGCAGAGTGTGGGGTATTCACACTGTATATGGGAGTGTGTACAGGCTCTCTTACCCTTCTGACTCCTCTCGGCGAGCTGCTTCCTCCTGTTGATCCACCAGCCGATCCCGAGCTTCCTGAAGGTCCTGTTGAATCTGCTCCAGCTTTGCCTCGAGCTCCTGGTTGATCACTTTGAGTTTTTGGTTCTCAGCAATGGCCTCGTCCTGTTTACTGCGCAGAGAGACAAGCTCCTCCTGTAACTGGGAGCAGGAACACACAAAGGCACCGCATTCAATCAGCATTTATCGCGTAACCATTCACAAAAATTATCCTGGAAATTGCTAGACTCTCTGCCTCTGTGTTGCCCACTCTCAAGAAGACGGTGATGGTAATGCCACTGGACTACATGCTGAGGACAATGGGGTTTAAAAGCAGGGATTCAATCCCACCATAGCAGCTCGTGGAACTTAAATTCAGTAAATAAAAACAAGTCTCAGTGACACCAAATGATCATCAATTGGTGTAAACACCCATCAGGTTCACTAATTCCCTTTAGGGAGGGAAATCAGCCATCCTTACCTGGTCTGACCTCCAGATCCACGGCATTGTGCTCAAACTTTACCTGCCTTCCAAAATAGCCGAGCAATCCACTTTTGTTCAAAGGCCATTAAGGATGGGTGACAGTGACAACCACACCCCTATGAAAGAATAAAGAAATACCTCTCTGTCCTAGTTCTCCATCTGAGAATTAGTGAGGAGTTGCAGGATTTCAATGATGTGCAGTTTCCTGTGACCCCTCCATAGAGACTCACAACCAGCATCCTCATTCATAATGGCACAAAAATTATATTCTTGATAATACTTACTCTCCAAAATCTCTCTGCTGGTCTCTCTAAATCATTGCTCCATCTCTCTTACTTGCTCCCAGCTTCACCTCACTCTTCCTCTTTCTGTATCCATCTTCTTCTACAACTGTTCACACCCTGTCCTCCATTCCCATAGTGCAGCCACAAAGTCATAGAGCTGTACAGCACAGAAACAGACCATTTGGTCCAATTTGTCCATGCCGACCAGATATCCTAAACTAATCTAGTCCCATTTGCCAGCATTTGCCCCCTATCCCTCTAATCCCTTCCTATTCATATACCCATCCAGATGCCTTTTAAATGTTGTAATTGTACCAGCCTTCACCACTTCCTCTGGCAACTCATTCCATACACGCACCACCCTCTGTGTGGAAAAGTTGCCCCTTAGGCCCCTTTTAAATCTTTCCCCTCTCACCTTAAACCTAGGTGCGCTAGTTTTGGACTCCCCTACCCTGGGAACAATACCTTGTCTATTCACCCTATCCATGCCCATCATGGTTTTATAAACCTCTATAAGGTCACCCACAGCCTCCAATGCTCCAGGGAAAATAGCCCCAACCTATTCAGCCTCTCTCTAGAGCTCAAACCCTCCAAGCCCGGCAAGTTCCTTGTAAATATTTTCTGCACCCTTTCAAGTTTAGCAACATCTTTCCAAAGCAAGGACACCAGCATTGCACACAGTATTCCAAAAGTGGCCTAACTAATGTCTTGGACAGCCACAACTTGACCTCCCAACTCCTGTACTCAATGCACTGACCAATAAAGGCAAGCGTACCAAACATCTTCTTCACTGCCCTGTCTACCTGTGACTCCACTTTCAAGGAACTATGAACCTGCATCCCCAGGTTGAATTATTCAGCAAATTACATAGAATCATAAACTCATACAGTCATATAGCACAGAAACAGACTCTTCAGTCAAACTCGTCCATGCCGACCCAGTTTCCCAGTTTGCCTGTGGTTGGCCCATATCCCTCTAAACCTTTCCTATTTACGTACCTGTCCCACTGTTCACTGCCCTCCCTCCAATCCCACAGTGCTCAAAGACTGAATTATTCAGCAAGCTATAACCCCACCTAATTTCCAAAACACATCCCTCCCCAGAACCTAAGTGGAAATTTGTGTAAGTTAAGGTCATCGGCCAAGTTTCAGTTGTTCTGTTGATTAGACCTCCCCAAATTGTCTTGGTTTAACTTTCCCTGAAGCTGAAGCTGACACAAAGTCAGGCCTTTGTGAGGTGAGAGACTGTCTCTGATTCACAGGGGTTTCAGGCCTGGCCTGGGCCCTTTGTCCCACAGCTCGATGAGGAGACCTGAGTGTCTCTGTGGGGGACTGCGCTCGGGGGGAACCAGTTCCTGCTGGACTGAGGCCCTCCCTCCGGCTACAGCTCTCACGGTGGGGACACCTGCTCCCTGGGCCCAGCTACCTCTTTCATTCTCTCTGCTGCTTCGTCACTTCCTGAAGATGCTGCTGGTTCCTCAGTGACTCCATCTCCGTCATCGCCCATCGCCACGGTCACACCCTGACCTTCGACCCTCAGGTGAGTGAGTGCAGGGTCCTCTCCCAGGGGGGTCGGTTTTTGGGTCACACGGCGTCGGATGGAGCGAGTTCTCTGAAGTCTGTCAAGGAAATTCAGGGAAAGAGGGAATGGGAGAGAGAGAGGGAGAGGGAGAGTTGTTATTTTGTGCTGAACAGGAGTTTTTGCAACACGACCGATGCTCCAAACACATCCACTCACCTCCCCTCAACCAGAGGGAGAATGGAACACAACGTATAGTCAGTGTAAAAATAAACTGGATAAAGGCCTGACTTAGTTAATTGGGTGAAGCAGCTCCAAGAGTCAAACAGTCCATTGCTGTTGCCATGAAGCTCTGCTGGGGGCGCAATTCAGGAATTCCAGGATTCATACCCATGGGTGTATGGGGGGCAGTGATTGGAACATGTGGGGCTGGGTAAGGAGCTGGGAACATGTGTGACACGTCGATTGGAGGATCCAGGGAGGGGAATTCACACAGTCCCCTCAGTGTAGAAGCAGGCCATTCGGCCCATCGAGTCCACACCGCCCCTCCGGAGCGCATCCCATCCTGACCCATCCCCTACCGTACGACTGCATTTCCCACCCTAGTCACGATGAGCAATTTCCCATGGCCAATCCACCTACCCTGCACATCTTTGGATTGTGGGAGGAAGCCGGAGCACCCGGAGGAAACCCACGCAGACATGGGGAGAATGTGCAAACTCCACACAGATAGTCGTCCGAGGCTGGAATTGAACCTGGGTCCCTGG
>NC_063356.1:42227786-42238111 GCF_021869965.1 Rhincodon typus | reverse complement strand
CTCCTGATTGGTCACTTTGAGTTTTTGGTTCTCAGCGATGGCCTCGTCCTGTTTACTGCGCAGAGAGACAAGCTCCTCCTGTAACTGGGAGCAGGAACACACAAAGGCACCGCATTCAATCACCAATAGGAAGGTAAAACGCACAACAAGTGCACTGTAAACCACCTATCGACACCTTTCACACAGCACAGCCTCACTCTGTATCTCTCCCATCACTCGTGTTCTGTCAGTCTCTCACATTGTTCGTACACTTCGTCTGAGCCTTTATCTCTCAGACACTGTCTCTGACTCTCCTTGTGTCTTCTTCAATCTCAATTAAACACCCCGTTTTCCCCAAAAGACTCTAATCCTGTAGTGCTGAGAGACTGAATTATTCAGCTAGTTGTATCCACCACCTACTTTCCAAAACACATTCCCCCCAGAATCCAAGGGAAAACTTGTGTAATTTAAGGTCATCGCCAAGTGTCAGTCATTCTGTTAATGGCATTTCCCCGAATTGTCTTGGTTTAACTTTCCCTGAAGCTGGAGCTGACACAAAGTGAGGCCTTCAGGAGGTGAGAGACTGTCTCTGATTCACAGGGGTTTCAGGCCTGGTCTGGGCCCTTTGTCCCACAGCTCGATGAGGAGACCTGAGTGTCTCTGTGGGGGACTGCACTCGGGGGGAACCAGTTCCTGCTGGACTGAGGCCCTCCCTCCAGCTACAGCTCTCACGGTGGAGACACCTGCTCCCTGGGCCCAGCTACCTCTTTCATTCTGTCTGCTGCTCCATCACTTCCTGAAGATGCTGCTGGTTCCTCAGTGACTCCATCTCCATCATCGCCCATCGCCACGGTCACATCCTGACCTTCGACCCTCAGGTGAGCGAGTGCAGGGTCCTCTCCCAGGGGGGTCAGTTTTTGGGTCACACGGCGTCGGATGGAGCGAGTTCGCTGAAGTCTGTCGAAGAAATTCAGAGAGAGAGAGAGCATCGTTATTTTGTGTTCAACAGGAGTTCTTACATTGTAATTAATGAGACTGCACCTTGAGTATTGTGTACAGTTTTGGTCCCTTTACTTGAAGAGGGATGTAGTTGTATTGGAGTCAGTTCAGAGGAGGTTCACGACATTAATTCCAGATACGAGGAGTTTGTCTTATGAAGAGAGATCGAGCAGATTAGGCTGATACTGTCTGGAATTTAGAAGAATGACAGGAGATCCAACTGAGGAACATTAGATGCTGAGAGGGGATTGACAAAGTAGACATAGCGAGGATGATTCCTCATGTGGAACAATCTCGAATGAGAGGTGATAGGTTTAGGGTAAGGAGTAGCAGAATTAAAGAGAAATTACTTCTCTCAAAGGGCCGTGAATCTGTGAATTCACTAACCCAGAGTGTAATCGATGCTGGGACATGGAGTAAATTTAAGGAGGAGGTAGCCAGGTTTTTAATTTGTGGAGATTAATGGGGAGCAGCCGGGAAAGTGGAGTTAAAGCTGAAATGAGAGCAGCCATGATTGTATTGAATAGCAGAGCAGGCTAGAGAGGCTGAATGGCCACCTCCTGCTCATGATCCCATGCCCTTCTGACCACTGTCTGCCACCCCATCCTTTCCTCTCATTGGTGGAAAGGAGTCAAAATAAAACCAGGATAAAAATTTAATCTGATTTACCCTCCAATACGTTGATTAGATGAAGCAGCTCCAAGGGTCAAACAGCCCATCGCTGTTGCTATGTAACTCTGCTGGGGACAAAATTCAGGAATTCCAGTATCTAATCAGAAGCTGGTGGGGGTTTCTGCCCCGTGGAGGTACGGGGGACTGTGATTGGAGCATGTGGGGGTGGATAAGGAGCTGGGAATGTGTGTGAGACGTTGGACTGAGGGATCCAGGGACGGATGATGAGAGACAGAATCAAACACTCAGTGGGACACACCACCTCCTGGGAATCTCTTACCCTTCTCTCTCCTCTTGGTGAGCCGCTTCCTCCTGTTGATCCACCAGCCGATCCTGGGCTTCCTGAAGATCCTGTTGAATCTGCTCCAGCTTTGTCTCCAGCTCCTGATTGGTCACTTTCAGCTTCTCCATCTCAGCAATTGCCTCTTTCCGTTCCCTGCGCAGAGCGAAAACCAAAGGATCAGACAGACAGGGAGAGAGGGCCACTGACAGAGGGAAGGGTTACTGCAGACATTCATTCTCAGATTCACTCACTCACTGGCACCTGAATCCCAAATCCCAGCCCAGCTCCCATTCCTGCTGCTCATCAGGAATTTCCTGAGATTGGGAACCACAGGCACTCACTGTCCCACAGTGAGGCTGGGTCTGAACATTGCTTGGGAGATCATGCCTCACAAATTTGTTGGAATTTCTTGAAAAAGTTACCAGGAAGGTTGATGAGGGCAGGTCAGTACACGCAGTATATATGGATTTGAGTAAGGCCTTTGATAACGTTGCAGACAGTACGCTGCTCTGTTAGGTTAGATCGTATGGAATCAAAATAGAGCTGGCAAAGTGGACACCCAGTTGTCTTCATTGAGGAAGCAGGGTGTAATAGTGGAAGGATGCGTGTCCGACTGGAGGCCTCTGACTAGCGGTGTGCCTCAGGGGTCAATGCTGGGCCCATTGCTATTTGTTATCTATATCAATGATTTGAATGAGAATGTACAAGGCATGATTAGTAAGTTTGCCGATGATACTAAAATAGGCGGTTTTGTGGACAATGAGGAAGGTTATCAGAAATTGCAGCAGGATCTTGATCAGCCAGGGAAGTGGGCCAAGAAATGGCAAAAGAACTTTAATATAGGTAAGTGTGAGGTGTTGCATTCTGGAAAATCAAATCAAGGTAGGAGTTTTATGGTGAATACTAGGGCCTTAAGGAGTGCAGTGGAACAGAGGCACATTGGAGTTCAGGTGCACATTTCCCTGAAATTGAAGTCACAGGGAGACAGGGCCGTGAAAAAGGCTTTTGGCACACTGGCCTTCATCAGTCAGGGCATTGAGTAAAGAAGTTGGGAAGTTATCTTGCAGTTGTACAGGGCATTGGTGAGGCCGCACTTGGAGTATTGTGTTCAGTTGTGGTCACCTTGCTACAGGAAAGATGTAATTAAACTAAAAAGAGTGCAGAAGAAATTTACAAGGATGTCGCCAGGACTCAAGGGACTGAGTTATAGGGAGAGATTGGACAAGCTAGGACTTTTTCTTTCGAGTGTAGGTGACTGAGGGGTGGGATCTTATAGAAGTGTATAAGGACATGACAGGCATGGATAGGGTGAATGCACTCGGATATTTTCCCAGGGTTGGGGAATCACAGACTAGAGGGCATCAGTTTAAGGTAAGAGGGGAAAGAATACATGGGAACCTGAGGGGTAACGTTTTTACACAGAGGGTGGTATGCATCTGGAATGAACTGTCAGCGGAAGTGAATCAGAGATAGTAGGAACTGCAGATGCTGGAGAATCCGAGACAACAAGGTGCAGGACTGGATGAACACAGCAGGCCAAGCAGCATCATAGGAGCAGAGAGGCTGACGTTTCGGGCCTAGACCCTTCATCAGAAAAGGGGGAGGGGAAAGGGTTTCTGAAATAAATAGGGAGAGAGTGGGAGGCGGATAGAAGAGGGATAGAGAAGAGGATAGGTGAAGAGGAAACAAACAGGTCGAAGAGGCGGGGATGGAGCCAGTAAAGGTGAGTGTAGGTAGGGAGTTAGGAAGGGGATAGGTCAGTCCAGGGAGGACGGACAGGTCAAGGGCCTCCTGCAGTGCCACAACGATGCCACCCGAAGGTTGCAGGAACAGCAACTCATATTCCGCTTGGGAACCCTGCAGCCTAATGGTATCAATGTGGATTTCACAAGTTTCAAAATCTCCCCTCCCCCTACCGCATCCCAAAACCAGTCCAGCTCGTCCCTGCCTCCCTAACCTGTTCTTCCTCCCACCTATCCCCTCCTCCCACCTCAAGCCACACCTCCATCTCCTACCAACCAACCTCATCCCGCCCCCTTGACCTGTCCGTCCTCCCTGGACTGACCTATCCCCTTTCTAACTCCCTACCTACACTCACCTTTACTGGCCCCATCCCCGCCTCTTCGACCTGTTTGTTTCCTCTCCACCTATCCTCTCCTCTATCCCTCTTCTATCCGCCTCCCCCTCTCTCCTTATTTATTTCAGAACCCCCTTCCCCTCCCCCTTTTCTGATGAAGGGTCTAGGCCCGAAACGTCAGCCTCTCTGCTCCTATGATGCTGCTTGGCCTGCTGTGTTCATCCAGCTCTGCACCTTGCTGTCAGCGGAAGTGGTTCAGGCGGGTACGTTAACAACATTTAAAAGGCATTTGGATGAATACCTGGATAGGAAAGGCTTAGAAAGATATGGGCCAAGTGCAGGGAAATGGAGTTAGTTTGGATGGACATTTTGGTTGGCATGGACCAGTTTGGGCCAAAGGGCTTGTCTCCTGCTCCTGTGTACACAGCACTCAGTGTGTTTACACTTTTTCAGGGTGTTCACAGTGAGTACAATGTGTATACAGTGTGTCCCACATGGACACATTGTCCATCTAGTACATGGTGTGTCTATGAAGTGAGTGGCATATGTACAGAATGAAAGGCATGTGTACACTTTGTAAATCTTATATCTCAATCTGTGCAGAGATCACATTAATTTCTGTGTGTGCAATAGTTTTCATTTCCAATTGTTCAGTGTCTGCTCTACGTTCCAATTCTAACTTCCAGTTCCTTTGACTTTACTTGACCCTGAGTCCATACCCAGACTTAACCAATCAACCAGAGGGAGCAGTAAAAATAAACAGACTTCTACAATCAATCACAGAACAATTGAACAGTACAGAAACATGACCACACGTATACAGTCGATAAATGGAGTTTGTATACAGTGCGTGTGATGAGGGCTCAGTATTAGGGCTTTCTTACCCTTCTCTCTTCTCTCGGTGAGCTGCTTCCTCCTGTTGATCCACCATCCGATCGCGAGCTTCCTGAAGATCCTGTTGGACCTGCTCTAGCCTTGTCTCCAGCTCCTGATTGGTCACTTTCAGCTTCTCGATCTCAGCAATTGCCTCTTTCTGTTCCCTGCACAGAGAGAAAACCAAAGAATCAGACAGACAGGGAGAGAGCGTCACTGACAGAGGGAATGGTTACTGCCTGTGACTAGTCGTGTGCCTCAGGGGTCAATGCTGAGCCCATTGCTGTTTGTTATCAATATCAATGCTTTGGATGAGAATGTACAAGACATGATTAGTAAGTTTGTGGATGATACTAAACTAGGCGATGTCGTGAACAGTGAGGAAGGTAATCAGATCTTAGGGAAGGGGGCCGCAAAATGGGAAATGGAGTTTAATACAGATAAATGTGAGGTGTTGCATTCTGGAAATTGAAATGAAGGTAGGAGTTTCAGGGTGAAGGGTAGGGCCTTAAGGAGTGTCGTGGAATAGAGGGACCTTGGAGTTCAGGTCATGGTTCTCTGAAAGTGGAGTCACAGTAGACAGGACAGTGAAGAAGGCTTTTGGCACGCTGGCCTTGATCATTCAGGGTATTGAATATAGAAGTTGGGAAGTTATGTTGCTGTTGTACGGGACGTTGGTGAGGCCAGACTTGGAGTATTGTGTTCAGTTTTGGTCACCTTGCTATAGGGAGGATGTCATTAAATTGGAAAGAGCGCAGAAGAAATTTACAAGGGTGTTGCCAGGACTCAAGGGACTGAGTTATAGGGAGAGGTTGGCCAAGCGAGGACATTTATCTTTACAGTGTAGGTGACTGAAGGGAGGATCTTACAGAAGTATATAAGATCATGAGAGGCATGGATAGGGTGAATGCACTCAGTCTTTTCCCCAGGTTTGGGGAATCGATGACTAGAGGGCATCAGTTCAAGGTAAGAGGGGAAAGAATACAGGGGAACCTGAGGGGTAACGTTTTTACACAGAGGGTGGTAAGCATATGGAATGAGCTGTCAGCGGTAGTGGTTGAGGCAGGTACATTAACAACATTTAAAAGGCATTTGGATGAATACATGGATAGGAAAGGTTTAGAAGGATAAGGGCCATGTGCAGGGAAATGGGGTTAGCGTGGATGGACATTTTGGTTGGCATGGACCAGTGTGGGCTGAAGGGCTTGTATCTGTGCTGTAGGACTCTATGGCTCTATGATGCACACTGTCCCCATGTACATAGTGCTCAGTGTGTTTACACTTTTTCAGGGTGTTCACCGTGAGTACAGTGTGTATGCAGTGTGTCGCATGTGGACACATTTTCCATATAGTATATGGTGTGTCTATGAAGTGAGTGGCATATGTACAGAATGAAAGGCATGTGTACACTTTGTAAATTTTATATCTCAATCTGTGCAGAGATCACATTAATTTCTGTGTGTGCAATAGTTTTCATTTCCAATTGTTCAGTGTCTGCTCTACGTTCCAATTCTAACTTCCAGTTCCTTTGACTTTACTTGACCCTGAGTCCATACCCAGACTTAACCAATCAACCAGAGGGAGCAGAAAAAATAAACAGACTTCTACAATCAATCACAGAACAATTGAACGGTACAGATATAGAGCACATGTACACAGTCAATAAATGGAGTTTGTACACAGTGTGTGTAATAATAGCTCAGTATAAGGCTTTCTTACCCGTCTCTATCCTCTCGGTGAGCTGCTTCCTCCTGTTGAGCCACCAGCCGATCCCGGGCTTCCTGAAGGTCCTGTTGGATCTGCTCCAGCCTCGTCTCCAGCTCCTGATTGGTCACTTTCAGCTTCTCCATCTCAGCAATTGCCTCTTTCTGTTCCCTGCGCAGAGAGAAAACCAAAGGGTCAGACAGACAGGGAGAGAGGGTCACTGACGGAGGGAAGGGTTACTGCGGACCTACATTGGGAGATTTCCTCATTCACCGACATCCCAATCCCAATCCCAAATCTCAGCCCAGCTGCCATTCAAGCAGTTCATCAGGAATGTGCCGGCATTAGGATCCACAGGCGCTGACTGAATCATTGTGAGATTAAGCTTTGATAGTTTCCCTTGACCCTGTGTTTGCTGTGTGTGTGGGAGGTGGGCACATTGACTCGGTGTGTACAGGTTGGTTGGGTTGTGTACACAGTGTACACATGGCACAATAACATCAGATCTGACACCAAGCTCATGGCTTATTGAGCTGTGATAGTTCCTGCCCTCCTATATGGGTATGAGATGTGGACTGTCCACAGCAAACACCTCAAGGTGCTGGAGAAGTGACACCAACGCTGCCTGCACAAGATCCTGTGAATCCACTGGGAAGACAGACGCACCAACACCAGCATCCGTGACCAGGCCAACATCTCCAGCATCCAGGCACTGTCCACCCTTGTTCAGTTATGGTGGGTTGGGTACATCGTCCGCACGACCAACACAACCCGCCTCAAGTCGGTGCTCTACTCCCAGCTTCGACACAGCTGGCAAGCCCCAGTTGGACAGAGGAACAGCTTCATTGATACCCTCAAGGCCTCACTGGCAAAGTGCGGCATTCCCACAGACATCTGGGAAGCACTAGCTCCTGCTCGTCCAAAGAGCAGGATCAGTATCCCGGGAACGTGTCGAGACTCTCAAGACTTGGCATCGGGAAGAAGTGGACGCCAGGCGCAAACAGCGTACGGAGGGCACTGCCACATCAGCACCACATCCCACCCCGTCCTATGACCACCTGTACCCCACCCCCGACAAGTGTAACAGAGCCTGCGATAGCCTCATCAGTCTGTACATCTACCTACACACTCCCCCTGAGAGTGGAAGAGAGTCATCCTCACCTGCGAGGGACCGTCAATGGTGATGAGTTGTGTCGCAGACCTATTCAGAGATTGCACTGATTTCTTCATGTGGAACAGGATTTATTTTTACTGCTTCAAACGTCTGCTCCATGTTCCAAACCTGCCTCTGGGTCTATCAACCAATTGGTAAATTTTCCTGGATCCCATATCAACCACAGGGAGCTTGACCAATCAACCACAGGGAGCATCAAAAGGAACTAGACTTCGATAAGCAACCCCACAACAACTGAACTGTACATAGACAGTGGGTGTGTACATATGTAGTAAATGGAATGTGAGGAGCATGTACTCAATATGGGGGTATGTACAGGCTCTCTTACCCTTCTCTCTCATCTCGGTGAGCTGCTTCCTCCTGTTGATCCACCAGCCGATCCCGAGCTTCCTGAAGATCCTGTTGGATCTGCTGCAGCCTTGTCTCCAGCTCCTGATTGGTCACTTTCAGCTTCTCCATCTCAGCAATTGCCTCTTTCTGTTCCCTGCGCAGAGAGAAAACCAAAGGATCAGACAGACAGGGAGAGAGGGTCACTGACAGAGGGAAGAATTACTGCAGACATTCATTTTCAGATTCTCTCACTCACTGGCACCTGAATCCCAAATCCCAGCCCAGCTCCCATTCCTGCTGCTCATCAGGAATTTCCTGAGATTGGAACCACAGGCACTCACTGTCCCATAGTGAGGCTGGGTCTGAACATTCCCACTGCCCCTGTGTATGGGACATGGACACATTGGATGGGTGTGTACCCAGTGGGCGGGTGGTGTTCACAGTGAGCAGACACTGGGTGGGGGATTTCAATGTTCACCACCAGGACTGGCTCGGCCGCAGGCGGTGAGGGAACCAACAAGAGGGGAAAGTAGAGCTGACCTCATCCTTCCCAATCTGCCAGCTGCAGATGCATCTGTCCCTGACAGTATCGGTAAGAGTGGAGATGAAGTCCCACCTCATGTGGAGCACAATCTCGATTGTGTTGTGTGTCGCTATCACCGTGCTACATGGGACAGACTTCGCACAGACTGAGCAACTCAATACTCAGCATCCACGGGGCGCTGTGGGCCACCAACAGCAGCAGCATTGTACTCCAGAGCACAATCCGTAACCTCATGGCCCGGCATATCCCCCACTCAACCATTACCATCAAGCCAGGGGATCAACCCTGGTTCAATGGAGAGTGCAGGAGGGCATGCCAGGAGCAGCACCAGGCATACCTGAAGATGAGGTATCAACCTGGTGAAGCCACCAAACAGGATTACCTACACGTCAAACAGCGAAAGCAGCAAGTGATAGACAGAGCTAAGCGATCCCACAACCAACGGATCAGACCTAAGCTCTGCAGTCCTGCCATGTCCAGACATGAAAAATGTTGGATGATTAAATAACTCGCTGGAGGAGGAGGCTCCACAAATATCCCCATCCTCAATGATGGAAGAGTCCAGTATAACAGTGTAAAAGACAAGGCCGAAGCATTCACAGCAACTGAAAGGGCAAAATGTGTATTCTTTGGTCTTTGTAATCTTAATCCAGAAGTATTGAGTGGATGATCCATCTCGGCCTCCTCCAGTGACCCCCAGCATTACAGATCCCAATTCAATTCACTCCACGTGATATCAAGAAGTGGTGAGAGACACTGGATGCTGCAAAGACAACGGGCCCTGACAACATTCTGGCAATAGTACTGAAGACTTGTGCCCCAGAACTTGCTGCTCCCCTAGCCAAGCCGTTCCGGTACAGTTACAACATTGGTATCTACCCAACAATGTGGAAAATTGCCCATGTATGTCCTGTACATAAAAAGCAGGATAAATCCAACCCGGCCAATTATCGCCCCATCAGTCTCCTCTCGATCATCAGTAAAGTGATGGAAGATGTCAGTAACAGCGCTATCAAACAGCACCTGCTCAGCAATAACCTGCTCAGTGACGCCCAGTTTGGGTTCCCCCCAGGGCCACTCAGCTCCTGACCTCATTACAGCCTTGGTTCAAACATGGACAAAAGAGCTGAATTCCAGAGGTGAGGTGACAGTGACAGCCCTTGACACTGAAGCTACATTTGACTGAGTGTGGCATCAAGGAGCCTGAGCAAAACTGGAATGAATGGGTATCAGGTGGCAAACTCTGTGCTGGGTGGTGTCACACCCGACATTGGAAGACGGTTGTGGTTGGTGGAAGTCAGTCGTTTCAGCTCCAGGACATCTCTGCAGGAGTTCCTCAGGGTAGGGTCCTAGGCCCAAACATCTTCAGCTGCTTCATCGATGACCTTCCCTCCATCATAGATTCTGTGTAATACAAGATGGAGGATGGGAAAAGTTGTATCTAAGAGCTGCTCCTTTTTTGAGGCATTTTCACTGTTGTAGCTGATTTCCTCAAATTCTTGGAGAAGAAATTGCAGTTTGACAAGCTGTTGCATTGTTTTGGAACTTAGAGAAAAATTAGTTCACAACAACAGCTCTGTAGTAAGGAAGAAGAGAGAGGGAGCAAGTCGCACATGGCAGGTGGAACAAATGGAGAAGTAAAGCTGTACAGCTGTGTGATCGCGCGGTGATCCTGTACAGCTGTGTGATT
>NC_063356.1:42209272-42227776 GCF_021869965.1 Rhincodon typus | reverse complement strand
GTGATCCTGTACGGCTGTGTGACCGAGTGAGCAGTGATCCTGTACAGTTGACTGCGTCTGCTGTTTGGGTTCAAGTATCTCTGGGCATCTGAGTTAGTTCTAAGAAAAATAAACAACCAGTGAAAATCACCGCTGACCATGGAGAAACCTGTGAGGGGGAGCTGGTTTGTACGGTGTAACCTTAGTATTTCTTTCTATAAATCTACAAGTGTGAGTACAGTGGGATTTCTTATGTTTTATTGAGATCTGTCTCTTGATTAAACTTTAAAAACAGATACTAAGTTAGCCTGGAGCAGTGTTTTTAGAGCAGTAATACTGTGCTATTTTCTGGGTCTGTAGATAGTTAAGTTGTAATGGTGGCCTTTACAGCAGTGATGTACTCTTCCTGTCGGATGTGGGAGATTAGGGAGTCTTAGTGTTACTGATGATTATGTCTGCAGGAACTATGTTTGGTTGCAAATCCTATTAGATCGCATGGAGCCATTGGAGTGACACTGACAGACAATGAGGAATTTACAGGAGCCAGGGGTTGACATTTTCAGAAAGAGAGAAAAACCGCAATATAGCCAGGCAGATGGGTTACCTCCAGGAAAGGTAGGAGTGGGAGGTAGGTAGTACAGGAGTCTTCTGTGGCTATCCCCATCTCAAACCAATATGCTGTTTTGGAACATATAGGGGTGATGGACCCTCAGGGGAATGTAGCAGGGACAGCCAGGTTTCTGATACGAGACTGGCTCTAATATAATGAGGGTACGTCAGGTTCCAAGTGATTAACTGTGATAGGGGAGTCACTAGTCAGAAGCACAGACCAGATGTTTCAGCGGCTGACAGCAAGACATCAGAATGGTGTGTTCTGTCTCTCGTACATGGATCAAGGATATTTTGGACAAGGTGCAGAATATTCTCAAATGGGAGAGGGACTAGCTGGAAGTCATTGTACACATTGGAACTAACAGCATAGGAAGAGAAATGGACAAGGTTCTGAGGGGAAAAGTTATGAAATTAGACAAGAATTTAAAAAGTAGGTCCTGAAGGATAGTAGTCTCTGGATTACTGCCGGTGCCACGAGCTAGTGAGAGTTGGAATCTGAGGATAGAGCAGATGAGTGCATAACCGAGGAGCTCATGCAAGGGAAAAGGATTCACATTGTTGGATCATTGGAATCTCTTCTGGGGTGGAAGGGATCTGTATATGAGGGATGGATTGCACCTGAATTGGAAGGGGAATAATATACTGGTGGGGAGACTTGCTTGAGCTGCGCGGGTTGGGGGGATTGTGGGGTGGGCAGGGGCAAGAGAGGAGGGGCAGTGTTGTTTTTGGTTAGGGATAACACTATAGCTGTACTTAGGGAGGATATTCATGGGAGTATGTCCAGGGAAGTTATTTGGTGGAACTGAAGAATAAGAAAGGGATGATCACCTTTATTGGGATTGATGTGGAGGTGCTGGTGTTCGACTGGGGTGGACAATGTCAAAAATCACATGACACCAGGTTATAGTCCAATGGGTTTATTTGAAGACACAAGCTTTCAGAGTCTCACTCCTTCTTCAGGTGTCAGTGAGAGAGGTGCATCAGACACAGAATGTATAAGCGAAAGATCAAAGGGTCATTGAACTGATGCAGTGTTGAACAAACTTGAAATGGCTGTTAATCCTTTAATCAGTTAGAAAGGATTAATATGCAAAATCCTGAATTTCTTTCAAGTCAGTGCCCTGAGATAACTAAAGGGTTTATCAGTTCCTTCAGTATACCAGAGGTGACATCCCAGGTCAGACAATGCATTTTAGGTATGAGGACTTGTTTAGAATCTGGTTGTATATCGACTTGGAGACAGACTGGTTTTATTTCCAAAGTAGAAAGTTATAAAACGCCACATTGACTGTCTACAAGTTGTGCACTTTTTGAGCAAAATTGAATGTATCTGCAATTACAAATCTATAATACAAATTCACCACATAGATGTATATCTGTGCGTGCGCGCGCGTGTGTGTGCGTGCTCGTGTGTTTATATTTGACGACACAAGCCGTACTGGGATTGCACTATAGGCCTCCCAGTAATCAGCAGGAAATTAGAAACAAATTGGTAAGGAGATTTCAGTTATCTGTAAGAATAATAGGGTGGTTATGGTAGGGGATTTTAAATTTTGAAACATAGACAGGAACTGCCAAAGTGTTTGCGCCTTGGATGGAGAGGAATTTGTTAAGTGTGTACAAGAATTTTTTCTGATTCAGTATGTGGATGTACCTACTGGAGAAGGAGCAAAACTTTACCTATTCCTGGGAAATAAGGCAGGGCAGGTGACTGAGGTGTCAGTGGGGGAGCACTTTGGGGCCAGTGACCATAATTCTGTTAGCTTTAAAATAGTGATGGAGGAGGATAGACCGGATCGAAAAGTTAAAGTTCTAAATTGGAGGAAGGCCAATTTTGACATTATTAGGCAAGAACTTTCAAAAGTTGATTGGGGGTGGATTTTCACAGGTAAAGGGACAGCTGGAAAATGGGAAGCCTTCAAAAAATGAGATAACGAGAGTCCAGAAACAGTATGTTCCTGTTAGTGTGAAGGGCAAGGCTGGTAGGTGTAGGGAATGCTGGATGACTAGAGAAATTGAGGTTTTGGTCAAGAAAAAGAAAGAAGCAAATGTTAGGTATATACAGCAGGGATTGAGTGAATCCTTAGTAGAATATAAGAGCAGTAGGAGTATACTTAAAAGGGAAATCAGGAGGGCAAAAAGGAGACATGAAATAGCTTTGGCAAATAGGGTAATGAGAATCCAAAGAGATTCTACAAATACACTAAGGTCAAAAGGGTAACTAGGGAGAGAATAGGGCCCCTTAAAGATCAGCAAGGCTGCCTATGTGTGGAACTGCAGGAGATGGGAGAGATACTAAACAAGTATTTTGCATCAGTGTTAATTTTGGAGAAGGATATGAAAGATAGAGAACTTGGAGAAATACATAGTGATTTCTTGAAAAATGTCCATATTGCAGAGGAGGAGGTGCTGAACGTCTTAAAACGCATAAAGGTGGATAAATCCCCAGGACCTGATCAGGTGTACCCTAGAACTCTGTGGGAAGCTAGGGAAGTGATTGCCGGGCCCCTTGCTGAGATATTTGTATCATTGATAGCCGCAGGTGAGGTGCCGGAAGACTAGAGGTTGGCTAATATGGTGCCACTATTTAAGAAAGATGGTCAGGAAAAGCCAGGGAACTATAGACTGGTGAGCCTGACATCAGTGGTGGGCAAGTTGTTGGAGGGGATCCTGAGGGACAGGATTTACATGTATTTGGAAAGGCAAGGATTGATTAGGGATAGTCAGCATGGCTTTTTGAGTGGGAAATCAAGTCTCATTAACTTGATTGAGTTTTTTGAAGAAGTAACAAAGAGAATTGATGAGGGCAGAGCGGTGGATGTGATCTATATGGACTTCAGTAAGGTGTTCGACCAGGTTCCTTATGGTAGACTGTTGAGCAAGGTTAGATCACACGGAATACAGGGAAAACTAGCCATTTGGATACAGAATGAGTTTGAAGGTAGAAGACAGAGGGTGGTAGTGGAGGGTTACTTTTCATGCTGGAGGCCTGTGACCAGTGGAGCGCCACAAGGATCGGTGCTGGGCCCACTGCTTTTTGTCATTTATGTAAATTATTTGGATGTGCACATAGGAGGTATGGTTAGTAGGTTTGCAGATGACATTAAAATTGGAGGTGTATTGGACAGCAAAGAAGTACCTAGAGTACAACAGGACATTGATCAGATGGGCCAATAGGCCGATGAGTGGCAGTTGGACTTTAATGTAGATAAATGTGAGGTGCTGCATTTTGGAAAGGTAAATCAGGGCAGGACTTACACACTTAATGGTGAGGTCCCGGGGAGTGTTGCTGAACAAAAAGACCTTGGAGTGCAGGTTCACTGTTCCTTGACAGTGGAGTCACAGTTAGATAGGATAGTGAAGAAGGTGTTTGGTATGCTTGCCTTTATTGGTCAGTGCATTGAGTATGGGAGTTGGGAGGTCATGTTGCGGCTGTACAGGACATCAGTTAGGCCACTTTTAGAATACTGTGTGCAATTCTGGTCTCCCTGCTACAGGAACAATGTTGCAAAACTTGAAAAGGTTCAGAAAAGATTTACAAGGATGTTGACAGGGTTGGAGGGTTTGAGCTATAGGGAGAGGCTGAATAGGCTGGGGCTATTTTTCCTTTGATCTTTTGCTTATAAATGCTGTGCCTGATGCGACCACTCTCACTGACAGCTGAAGAAGAAGCGACACTCCAAAAGCTTGTGTCTTCAAATAAAACTGTTGGGCTCTCTCCTGGTGTCGGGTGATTTAATTTTACTTTGTCCACCCCAGGCCAACACTGGCACTTCCACATCATGGCTGTTCAACAAGGCAACTCATCACCGCCTCCCCAAGGGCAACTAGGGATGGGCAATAAATGCTGGCCGAGCCAGCTATGCCCCCATCTCATGGGTAAATTGAATAAATATCAGGCTGGCAACATATGGATACAGACTAGTGCAGTCAGATGGAGATAGTTTAGAATGGCATCATGGTTAGTAGAAACATGGTGGGCCGAAGAGTCTGGACAGTGTTGCCCTTTTCCATGTTCTCTACTTTAAAATGCCTGCTCCATGCTCCAACCCCGGCTTCCAGATCTGTCTACAGGTGGGTTACGTTTCCCTGGGCCCACACCCAGGCTTAACATATCATAGAACATAGAACATAGAACAGTACAGCACAATACAGGCCCTTCGGCCCACAATGTTGTGCCGAACTTTTACCCGAAACCTAAGGTCTATCTAACCTCCAACGCTACCTTATATCGAGCACTGATGTGCACCAAAAATAAACAGACGTATAAAGTCAAACACAGAACAGCTGAGCACTACCTTGCCAGCTCACAGTGCACACACACACCATGTTGTGGTATACACTGTGTGCAGGCTGTGGGCTCGATGGAGTGTGTACAGGCTCTCTTACCTTTCTCTATCCTCTCGGTGAGATGCTTCCTCCTGTTGATCCACCAGCCGATCCCGGGCTTCCTGAAGATCCTGTTGGACCTGCTCCAGCTTCGTCTCCAATTCCTGATTGGTCACTTTCAGCTTCTCCATCTCAGCGATTGTCTCTTTCTGTTCCCTGCACAGAGAGAAAACCAAAGGATCAGACAGACAGGGAGAGAGGGTCACTGACGGAGGGAAGGGTTACTGCAGACATTCATTTCAAGATTTTCTCACACACGAGCACTTCATTCCCAAATTCCAGCCCAGCTCCTATTCCTGCTGTTCAGAGAACATAGAACATAGAACAGTACAGCACAGTACATGCCCTTCAGCCCACGATGTTGTGCGAACTTTTTCCTTAAACCTAATGTCTATCTAACCTCCACCCCTACCTTATACTATCATCCATATGCCTATCGAATAGCCGCTTAAATGCCCCTAATGAGGCCGACTCTACTACCCTCTCTGGCAATGCATTCCACGCCCCTACCACTCTCTGAGCAAAGAACCTACCTCTGACGTCTCCCCTATATCTACCTCCACTCACTTTAAAACTATGCCCCCTCGTAAAAGCTACCTCCACCCTAGGAAAAAGTCTCTGGCTGTCCACTCTATCTATACCTCTGATCATTTTGTACACCTCTATCAAGTTCATCAGGAATTTCCTGAGATTGGGAACCACAGGCACTCACTGTCCCACAGTGAAGCTGGGTCTGAACATTCCCACTGCCCCTGTGTACGGGATATGGACACATTGGGTGGGTGTGTACCCAGTGGGTGGGTGGTGTCCACAGCGAGGGGCTGTCTATGACGTCAAATATTTTATATCGTAAATCTTTGTCGAAATTATTATTTTCTGTGTAGGTATGAGGTTTTGTTGTCAGTGCTACTGGTGCAGTTCTGGATAGTGAGGAAGGTGATCACAGGATACAGCAGGATATAGATCAGTTGGAAAGTTGGGCCCAGAAATGGCAGGTGGAGTTTACTTTGGACAAGAGTCAGGTGATATATTTTGGAAAGTCAAATATAAGAGGAAAGTAAGTTGCAGGCACTTTCGGGACACTGACTTACACGGGGATCTTGGAGTGGAAATGCATAGTTTGCAGAACGTGGTAACACAAATGGATAAGTTGGTGAGGAAGGTGTACGTCATGTTTGTTTTCATTGGTCAGGACATTGAGCATAAACATTGGTAAGTCATATTGCAACTGTATAAAACATTAGTGAGGCCACATTTGGAGTAATGTGGGGAGCTCTGGTCACCACACTATTGGAAGCAGGTGGAGGCTGTGAGAGGGTGAAAGTGAGATTTACCATGATGTTGCCTGGATGAGAGTGCATTACCTGTTGGAAAAGGCTGGACAAACTTGGTTATTTCACGAGAATGTCGGAGCCTGAGGGACGAGCTGATAGAAGTGTATAAAATTATGACAGGTATGGATAGGGTGGGTCGTCAGAATCTTTTCCCCAGCGTGGAAATGTCACATAGTAGGGGGCATAGGTTTAAGGTGAGAGGGGTAGAGTGAGACAACAATACAGAGGTGGTTGGTACCTGGAATGCACAGCCAAGGGAGGTGGTAGAAGCAGATACAATTGCAATATTTAACAGGCATTTGGACTGACACATGACCGTAAACATGAGCGGACTCTGGGTGGTGGATTTCCTTGGGCACCACCAAGAGTGGCTCGGCAGCAGTACTACAGATCGGGCTGGTCACGTCCTAAAGGATGTAGCTGCTAGACTGGGTCTGCAGCAGGTGGTGAGGGAACCAACAAGAGGGAGAAACGCACCTGACCTCATTCTTACCAATCTGCTGCTGCAGACGCATCTGTCTGTGACTGTATTGGTAAGAGTGACCATTGCACAGTCCTTCTTCACATTGAGAACAACTTCCATTGTGTTTTGTGGCACTATCACCGTGCTAAATGGGACAGACTTCGCACAGATCTAGCAACTCAAGACTGGGCATCCATGAGGCGCTGTGGGCCATCAACAGCAGCAGAATTGTACTCCAGAGCACAATCTGTAATCTCATGGCCCGGCATATCCCCCACTCAACCATTACCATCAAGCCAGGGGATCAACCCTGATTCAATGGAGAGTGCAGGAGGGCATGCCAGGAACAGCACCAGACATACCTGAAGATGAGGTATTAACCAGGTGAAACCACCAAAAAGCACTACTTGCACACCAAACAGCGAAAACAGCAAGTGATAGACAGAGCTAAGTGATCCCACAACCAACGGATCAGATCTAAGCTCTGCAGTCCTGCCACATCCGGTCGTGAATGGTGGTGGGCAATTAAACAACTCACTGGAGGAGGAGGCTCCACAAATATCCCCATCCTCAACTTGGAAGAGCCCAGCACATCAGTGCAAAAGATAAGGCTGAAGTTTTCACAGCAATCTTCAGCTAGAAGTACCGAGTAGATGATCCACCTCAGCCTCCTCCAGTGATCCCCAGCATTACAGATACCTGTCTTCAGCCAATTCGATTCACACCACATGATATCAATAAACAGTTGGAGACACTGAGTGCTGCAAAATCTATGGGCCGTGACAACATTCTGGCAATAGTACTGAAGACTTGTGCTGCAGAACCTGCTGCTCCATGAGCCAAGCTGTGCCAGTACAGTCACAACACTGGCGCCTGGAAAATTGCCCATGTATGTTCTGTACATAAATGGCAGGACAAATCCAACCCAGCCAATTACTGCCCCATCAGTCTCCTCTCGATCATCAGTAAAGTGATGGAAGGTGTCAGTAACAGTGCTATCAAGCAGCACCTGCTCAGCAATAACCTGCTCAGTGACGCCCAGTTTGGGTTCCCCCAGGGCCACTCAGCTCCTTACCTCATTACAGCCTTGGTTCAAACATGGACAAAAGAGCTGAATTCCAGAGGTGAGGTGAGAGTGACAGCCCTTGAAGCTACATTTTACTGAGTGTGGCATTACAGAACCTTAGCAAAACTGGAATGAATGGTATCAGGGGGAATTTGTCTGCCGGTTGGAGACATACCTGGCATAAATGAAGATACGGTTGTTGTCTCAGCTCCAGGACATCTCTGCAGGAGTTCCTCAGGGTAGTGCCCTAGGCCCAAAAAGCTTCAGCTGCATCATCAGTGACCTTCCCTCCATCATGAGGTCAGATTTGGGGACTTTCGCTGATGATTTCACAACATTCAGCACCGTTTGTGGCTCCTCAGATACTGAAGCAGTTTATGTTCAAATGCAACAAGATCTGGACAATATCCAGGCTTAGGCGAACAGGTGGCAAGTAACATTTGTGCCACACAAATGCCAAACAATAAACATCTCCAACAAGAGGTGAACTAATTGCTGTGCCTTGACATTCAATGGTGTTACCATCACTGAATCCCCCACTATCAATATTCTTGGGGTTACATTGTCCAGAAACTCAACTGGACTCACCACTTTAACAGAGTGGCTATAACGACAGGGCAGAAGCTGGGAATACTGTGGCGAATAACTCACCTCCTGATTGGCCACGTCCTGTCCAGTATCTACAAGCCAGGAGTCTGGAGTGTGATGGAATACCCCCCACTTGCCTGGATAAGTGCAGCCCCAACAACACTCAAGAAACTTGACACCATCCAGGACAAAGCAGCCGTTTGATTGGCACCGCATCCACAAACACCCACTCCCTCCACCACCAACGCTCAGTAACCTCAGTGTTTACCATCTGCAAGATTCACCAAAGATCCTGAGACACCTAACAAACGCATGAACTCTTCCATCTAGGAGGACGAGGGCAGCTGAGACATGGGAACACCACCTCCTGCAAGTTCCCCTCCAATCCACAACTGTCCTGACTTGGAAATATATCGCCATTGCTTCACTGTCACTGAGTAAATGTTCCAGATTTCACTCTCTAAGGGGTATTGTGGGTTTACCGAAAGCATATAGGTTCACAGAATCCCTACAGTGTGGGAACAGGCCATTCAGCCCAACAAGTCAACACCACCCCTCCGGAGAGCATCCCATTCTGACTCATTCCCCGACCTCTGCATTATCCATGTCTAACCCAAACATACCTGGACACTACGGGCAATTTAGCGTGGCCAATCCACTCTAGTCTGCATATCTTTAGACTGTAGGGGGAAACCGGAGCACCCGGAGGAAACCCACACAAACACAGGGAGAATGTGCAAACTCCACACAGACAGTCACCCGAGGGTGGAATCGAACCTGGGTCCCTGGTGCTGTGAGGCAGCAGTGCTAACCATTGAGTCACTGTGCCGCCGTTATGAGTGAATGAGCGAGAGGATCAAACTCTCAGTGGGACAAGTCACCCTCTTACCCTTCTCTCTCGTCTTGGTGAGCTGCTTCCTCATGTTGATCCACCAGCCGATCCCGAGCTTCCTGAAGATCCTGTTGGACCTGCTGTAGCCTGGTCTCCAGCTCCTGATTGGTCACTTTCAGCTTCTCCATCTCAGCGATTGCCTCTTTCTGTTCCCTGCACAGAGAGAAAACCAATGGATTAGACAGACAGGGAGAGAGGGTCACTGACAGAGGGAAGGGTTACTGCAGATATTCATTTTCAGATTCACTCACTCACTGGCACCTTAATCCCAAATCCCAGCCCAGCTCCCATTCCTGCTGCTCATCAGGAATTTCCTGAGATTGGGAACCACAGGCACTCACTGTCCCACGGTGAGCCTGGGTCTGAATAATCCCACTGCCCCTGTGTATGGGACATGGACACATTGGGTGGGTATGTACCCAGTAGGTGGGTGGTGTCCACAGTGAGCATACACTGGATGGGGGTTTTCAATGTTCACCATCGATAGTGGCTCAGCAGCAGTACTACTGATCGAGCTGGTCATGTCCTAAAGGCCATAGCTGCCAGACTGGGTCTGTAGCAGGTGGTGAGGGAACCAACAAGAGGGAAAAACATATTTGACCTCATCCTTACCAATCTGCCTCCCGCAGTTGCATCTGTCCATGACAGTATCGGTAAGAGTGACCATCGCACAGTTCTTGTGGAGACAAAGTTTCACCTTCACATGGAGAATAACATCCAATATCTTGTATAGCAATACCACCTTGCTAAATGGCTCAGGTTTTGAATAGATCCAGCAACTCAAGACTGGGCATCCATGAGACGCTGTGGGCCATCACCAGCAGCAGAATTGTACTCCAGCACAATCTGTAACCTCATGGCCCGGCATATCCCTTGCTCAACCATTACCATCAGGCCAGGGGATCAACCCTGGTTCAATGAAGAGTGCAGGAGGGTGTGCCAGGAACAGCACTAGGCATACATGAAGATGAGGTACAAACCTTGTGAACTGTTTTTCATCATTTATATAAATGATTTGGATATGAACATGGAAGGTATGGTCAGTAAGTTTGCAAATGACACGAAAATTGAAGGTGTAGTGGACAGTGAAGAAGGTTACCTCAGAGTTCAAAGGGACCTTGATCAGATGGACCAATGGGCTCAGGAATGGCAGATAGAGTTTAATTTAGATAAATGTGGGAAGGCAAATCAGGGCAGGGCTTATACATTTAACGGTAAGGTCCTGGGGAATGTTGCTGAACAAAGAGACCTTGGAGTGCAGGTCCATATTTTTTTGGAAGTAGAGTCATAGTTAGATAGGATAGTGAAGAAGGCATTTGGTATGCTTGCCTTTATTGGTCAGTGCATTGAGTATAGGAGTTGTGAGGTCAAGTTGCGGCTATACAGGACATTGGTTAGACCACTTTTGGAATACTGCATGCAATTCTGGTCTCCCTACCATAGGAAGGATGTTGAAAGTTGAAAGGATTCAGAAAAGATTTACAAGGATGTTGACATGGTTGGAGGGTTTGAGCTATGGGGAGAGGCTGAATAGGTTGGGGCTATTTTCCTTGGAGCGTTGGAGGCTGAGGGGTGACCTTATAGAGGTTTATAAAATCATAAGGGTCATGGATAGAGTGAATAGCCAAGGTGTTTTTCCCAGGGTAGGGGTGTCCAAAACTAGAGGGTAGAGGTTTAAGGTGAGAGGGGAGAGATTTAAAGGGGACCTAAAGGGCAACGTTTTCACACAAAGGATGGTGCATGTATGGAATGAACTGCCAGAGGAAGTGGTGGAGGCTGGTACAATTACAACATTTAAAAAGGCATCTGGATGGGTATATGAATAGGAAGGGTTTAGAGGGATATGGGCCAAATGCTGGCAATTGGGACTAGATTAATTTAGGATATCTGGTTGGCGTGGAGTGAAGAGTCTGTTTCCGTGCTGTACAGCTGTATCATTTAATGACTATATCCGACCAAAATGGGAAATGTTCACTGATGATTGCACAATGTTCAGCATCATTCGCAACTTCTCAGGTACTGAAGCAGTTCATGTTCAATTGCAACGTGATCTGGACAATATCCAGGCTTAAGTTGACATGGGGCAAGTAACATACAGGCCAGGCATTGACCATCTCCAACAAGTGACAATCTAACCATTTCTGAAGAAGGGTCCCGGCCCGAAATGTCAACTTTCCTGCTCCTCTGATGCCGCCTGGCCTGCTGTGTTCCTCCAGCTCCACATTGTGTTATCTCAGACTCCAGCATCTGCAGTTCTTGCTATCTCACAATCTGACCATTGCCCGTTTGATATTCAATGATGTTGCCATCACTGAATCCCCCAATGTCAACATCCTGGGGGTTACCATTGGCCAGAAACTCAACTGGACTCTCCACATAAACCAAGTGGCTACAAGAACAGGTCAGATGCTAGGAATATTGCAGCGAGTAAATCAACTCCTGACCCCTGCACAAAGCCTGTCCACTACCACCAAAGCACAAGTCAGGGGTGTGATGGAATACTCCCCACTTGCCTGGATGGGTACAGCCCCAACAATACTCAGGAAGCTTGACACCATCCAGGGCAAAGAAGCCTGCTTTATTGACACCGCATCCACAAACATCCACTCCCCCCACAAAAGATGCTCAGTAACAGCAGTGTGTACCATCTACAAGATGCACTGCAGAAATTCACCAAAGATCTTCAGACAGCACCTTCCAGACCCACGACCATTTCCATCGAGAAGGATAAAGACAGCAGCTACATGAGAACGCCATCACCTCCAAGGTCCCCTCCAACACAATCACCATCCTGATTTGGAAATATATCGCTGTTCCTTCACTGTCACTGGGTCAAAATCCTGGAATTCCCTCCCTAAGGGCATTGTGGGTTATCCCACAGCAGGTGGACTGCAGCAGTTCAAGAAGGCAGCTCACCACCTTCTCAAAGGCAGTTAGGGATGGGCAATAAATGCTGGGCCGGCCAGCGATGCCGCATCCCACAGGTAAACTGAAAATACATCAGGCTGGTAAAAAACACACACAGACCATGTGCAGTCAGATGGAATTAGTTCAAAATAGCATCATGGTTGGTACAGGCATATGGGGCCAAAGGGCCAGGACAGTGTTGCCCTTTTCCATGTTCTCTGCTTTAAAATGCCTGCTCCATGCTCCAACCCTGGGTTCCAGCTCTGTCTACAGGTGGGTTACATTTCCCTGGACCCACATCCAGGTTTAATATATGGAGCACTGATGTGCACCAAAAATAAATAGACGTATAAAGTCAAACACAGAACAGCTGAGCACTACCTCTCCAGCGCACAGTGCACACACACACCATGTTATGTTAGACACTGTGTGCAGGCTGTGGGCTGGATGGAGTGTGTACTGGCTCTCTTACCCTTCTCTCTCTTCTTGGTGAGCTGCTTCCTTCTGTTGATCCACCAGCTGATCCCGGGCTTCCTGAAGATCCTGTTGGATCTGCTCCAGCTTTGTCTCCAGCTCCTGATTGGTCACTTTCAGCTTCTCCATCTCAGCGATGGCATCTTTCTGTTCCCTGTGCAGAGTGAAAACCAAAGAATCAGACAGACAGGGAGAGAGGGTCACTGACAGAGGGAAGGGTTACTGCAGACATTCATTTTCAGATTCTCAAACTCACTGGCACCTGAATCCCAAATCCCAGCCCTGCTCCCATTCCTGCTGCTCATCAGGAATTTCCTGAGATTGGGAACCACAGGCACTCACTGTCCCACGGTGAGGCTGGGTCTGAACATTCCCACTGCCCCTGGGTACGGGACATGGACACATTGGATGGGTGTGTACCCAACGGGTGGGTGGTGCCCACAGTGAGGGGACTGTCTATGACGTCGTATATTTTATATTGTAAATCTTTGTTGACATTATTATTTTCTGTGTATGCAAGAGGTTTTATTGCCAGTACTACAACATGGAAAGTGGTGGAGATGCAGATAGTGAGGAAGGTGATCACACGATACATCAGGATACAGATCATTTGGCAAAGCTCAGCAGGTCTGGCAGCATCTGTGGAGGAGAAAACAGAGTTAAAGTTTCAGGTCCAGTGATCCTTCCTCAGAACTGATGGTGGCTGGGAAAGCGTCAGTTTATATGCAGAAAATGGGGAGGTGGGTCGAGTAGGGAGTAAACGATAGGATAGAGCCTAAAGAGAGAGAAAGACAGTTGGACAGGCAAAGGAGTTGCTAACGATCAGGCTGCGAGGGTGAATAGTTGTTAATGGGTCTGTTAGTGACTAACAACAGGGGGTGTGTAGTGGCAGGCTATGTGGTAACAAGGCGTGGGGTAGGGGGCTAGGACATGGGAGAGTTTAGGCCCTAAAATTATTGAACTCAATATTGAGTCCATAGGGCTGCAGGGTCCCCAAGCGGAAAGTGAGGTGTTGTTCTTCCAGCTTGCGTTGAGCTTTGCTGGAACACTGCAGCAAGCCAGAGACAGAGATGTTGGTCAGGGAGCAGGGCGGTGCGTTAAAGTGGCAGGCAACAGGTAGTTCAGGGTCTTTTTTGCGACTATACATCCTCACACCCTGCTTCCTGTAAAGACTCCATCCCATACTCTCATGTTCCTCCGTCTCTGTCGCATTTGTTCAGATGAGGCCAAATTCAACAAGGGAGCCTTCGAAATGTCTACCTTCTTCCTCAACCGAGGATTCCCCAGCACCGTTGTTGATGGGGCCCTCAACCAGGTTCGACCCATCTCCCACACTTCCACCCTCATCCCTTCTCTTCCCTCCTGCAACAGCAATAGGGTTCCCCTTGTCCTTACCTGCCATCCCACCAGCATCCACATCTAGAAGATCATCAGACACCATTTCCGCCACCTTCAGCGAGATGCCACTACCAGATACATATTCACCTTCCCTCTTTTGTCCCCCTTCTGCAGGGACCGTTCCCTTTGGGACACCCTGGCCCAATCTTCCTTTACCCCCAGCATCCCCCCACAGCCCCACGGCACCTTCCCTTGCAACCGGCGAAGGTGCAACACCTGCCCATTTACTTCCTTGCTCCCCACTATCCAAAGACCCAAACATACCTTCCAGGTGATGCAATACTTCACCTGCACTTCCAAAAATCTGGTCTACTGCATTCGCTGCTCACAATGTGGTCTCCTTTACATTGGGGAAACGAAGCGTAGACAGGGTGGCCGTATCGCAGAACATCTAAGTTCTGCTCGCAAAAGAGACCCTGAGCTTCCAGTTGCCTGCCACTTTACACACATCACCCTGTTCCATGGGGCTGCATCCCGGTTTGATGGATCAAGCACTGATGTGAGTGATAACTGGACAGATATATAAAGTCAGACAATGAACAACTGAGCACTAACTCTCAAGTGTACAGTGGATCTAGTCATAGTGCTAGACAGCACAGAAACAGATCCTTCAGTACAGCTCGTTCATACCTTTTAAATGCTGTAATTGTACCAAACTCCACCATTTCCTATGGCAGCTCATTCCACACACGCACCACCCTCTGCGTGAAAATGTTACACACACCATGTTGTGTTATACACTGTGTGCAGGCTGTGGGCTGGATGGAGTGTGTACAGGGTCTCTTACCTTTCTCTCTCATCTCGGTGAGATGCTTCCTCCTGTTGATCCACCAGCCGATATCGGGCTTCCTGAAGATCCTGTTGGATCTGCTCCAGCCTCGTCTCCAGCTCCTGATTGGTCACTTTCAGCTTCTCCATCTCAGCGTTTGCCTCTTTCTGTTCCCTGCACAGAGAGAAAACCAAAGGATCAGACAGACAGGGAGAGAGGGTCACTGACAGAGGGAAGGGTCACTGCAGACATTCATTTTCAGATTCACTCACTCACTGGCACCTGAATCCCAAATCCCAGCCCAGCTCCCATTCCTGCTCCCATTTTTTTTTGTTCTGAAGAAGGGTCTAGGCCTGAAACTTCACCATTGCTGCTTCTCTGATGCTGCTTGGCCTGCTGTGTTCATCCAGCTCTACACCTTGTTATCTCTCTACCATGATGTTGCCTGCATTACAGTACATTAACTGTTGGAAGAGGTTGGACAAACGTGGTTTTTTCACTAGAATGTCGGAGCCTGAGGGACGAGCCGATAAAAGTGTATAAAATTATAACAGGTATGGATAGGGTGGGTCGTCAGAGTCTTTTCTCCAGCGTGGAAATATCACATAGTAGGGGGCATTGGTTTAAAGTGAGAGGGGGAAAGTTTAAACGAGATGTGTGAGGCAACTTATTTATACAGAGGTGGTTGGTACCTGGAATACACAGCCAAGGGAGGTGGTAGAAACAGATACAATTGCAATATTTAACAGGCATTTGGACAGATACATGACCGTAAACATGAGCGGACTCTGGGTGGTGGATTTCCATGGGCACCACCAAGAATGGCTCAGCAGCAGTACTACAGATCGGGCTGGTCACGTCCTAAAGGATGTAGCTGCTAGACTGGGTCTGCAGCAGGTGGTGAGGGAACCAACAAGAGGGAGAAACACACCTGATCTCATTCTTCCCAATCTGCCGCTGCAGACGCATCTGTCTGTGACTGTATTGGTAAGAGTAACCATTGCACAGTCCTTCTTCACATTGAGAACCACTTCCATCGTGTTTTGTGGCACTATCACTGTGCTAAATGGGACAGACTTTGCACAGATCTAGCAACTCAAGACTGGGCATCCATGAGGTGCTGTGGGCCATCAACAGCAGCAGAATTGTACTCCAGAGCACAATCTGTAACCTCATGGCCCGACATATCCCCCACTCAACCATTACCATCAAGCCAGGGGATCAACCCTGGTTCAATGAATAGTGCAGGAGGGCATGCCAGGAGCAGCACCAGGCACAACTGAAAATGTAGTGTCAACCTGGTGAAGCCACCAAACAGGACTACTTGCACGCCAAACAGCGAAAGCAGCAAGTGATAGACAGAGCTAAGTGATCCCACAATCAATGGATCAGGTCTAACCTCTGCAGTCCTGCCACATCCAGTCGTGAACGGTGGTGGACAATTAAACAACTCACTGGAGGAGGAACCACAAATATCTCCATCCTCAGTGATGGAAGAGCCCAGCACATCCATGTAAAAGATAACACTGAAGCATTTGCAGCAATCTTCAGCCAGAAGTGCTGAGTGGATGATCCATCTTGGCTTCCTCCAGTGGTCCCCAGATTCTCAGATACCAGTCTTCAACCAATTCGATTCACTCCATGTAATATCAGAAAACAGTTGGAGATACTGGCTACTGCAAAGACTATGGGCCCTGACAACATTCTTGCAATAGTACTAAAGGTTTGTGCTCCCGAATATGCTGCTGTCCTTGCCAAGCTGTTCCTGTAGAGTTACAACACTAGTATCTGGAAAATTACCCGTTATGTCCTGTACATAGAAAGCAGGACAAACCAAACCGGCCAATTACTGCCCCATCAGTCTCCTCTCGACAATCAGTAAAGTGGTGGAAGGTGTCAGTAACAGTGCTATGAAGCAGCACCTGCTCAGTGACGCCCAGTTTGGGTTCCCCCAGGGCCACTCAGCTCCTGACCTCATTACAGCCTTGGTTCAAACATGGACAAAACAGCTGAATTCCAGAGGTGAGGTGAGAGTTACAGCCCTTGACATCAAGGCTGCATTTGACCAGATGTGGCGACAAGAACCTTAGCAAAACTGGAATCAATGGGTATCAGGGGGCAAACTCTCCAAACTGGTTGGAGTCACACCCGGCACATAGGAAGATGGTTGTGTTTGTTGGAGGTCAGTCATCTCGGCTCCAGGACATCTCTGCAGGAGTTCCTCAGGGTAGGGTCCCAGGCCCAACCATCTTCAGCTGCTTCATCAATGACCTTCCCTCCATCATAAGGTCAAAAATGGGGATGTTCACTGATGATTGCACAATGTTCAGCACCATTCGCAACTCCTCAGATACTGAAGCAGTCCATGTTCAAATGCAACAAGATCTGGACAATATCCAGGTTTAGGCTGAAAAATGGCAAGTTACATTTGTGCCACTCAAATGCCAGGTTATGACCATCACCAATAAGAGGTGAACTATTTGCTGTCCATTGACATTCAATGGTGTTGCCATCACTGAATCCCCCACTATCAATATTCTTGGGGTTACATTGTCCAGAAACTCAACTGGACTCACCAGATAAATACAGTGGCTACGACAGCAGGTCAGAGGGTAGGAATACTCACCTCCGGACTTACCAAAGACTGTCCACAAGGCACAGGTCAGGGGTGTGATGGAATACTCCCCGCTTGCCTGGATAAGTGCTATCCCAACAACGCTCAAGAAGCTTGACACCATCCAGGACAAAGCAGCCCGCTTGATTGGCACCGCATCCACAAACATTCACTCCCTCCACCACCGACGCTCAGTAGCAGCAGTGTGCACTGCAGAAATTCACCAAAGATCGTCAGACAACACCTTCAAAACCCATGACCACTTCCATCTGGAAGGACAAGGGCAGCAAACAGAATAGGAAAACCATCACCTGCACATTCCCCTCCAAGCCACTCACCGTCCTGACTTGGAAATATATTGCCGTTCCTTCACTGTCAATGGGTCAACTTCCCAGAATTTGCTGTCTAAGGGCTTTGTGGGTTTACGTAAAGCACATGGTCTGCAGCAGTTCAAGAAAGCAGCTCACCACCACCTTCTCAAGGGGCAAATAGTTACAGGCAATCAATGCTGGTCAGAGAGGGATGTCCATTCCCACCAAGTAAATTAACAAAAAAAAAGCCAAATAGAGGGATTCAGACCCTTCCTGAGGCAGATGTGATTAGTTTGGGATGGTTTCATGCTTGACCTAAACATGGTGGGCCAAAGGGTCTGGACTGTGCTGTACAGTTCATGTTCTCTGCTTTAAAATGCCTGCTCCAGGCTCCAACACCGGCTTCCAGCTCTGTCTACAGGTGGGTTACATTTCCCTAGGCCCACGCCCAGGCTTAATATATCGAGCACTGATGTGCACCAAAAATAAACAGACGTATAAAGTCAAACACAGAGCAGCTGAGCACTACCTCTTCAGCGCACAGTGCATACAGACACCATGTTGTGTTATACACTGTGTGCAGGCTGTGGGCTGGATGGAGTGTGTACAGGCTCTCTTACCTTTCTCTCTCCTCTCGGTGAGCTGCTTCCTCCTGTTGATGCACCAGCCGATCCCGGGCTTCCTGAAGATCCTGTTGGATCTGCTCCA
>NC_063356.1:42154321-42174272 GCF_021869965.1 Rhincodon typus | reverse complement strand
TTGGGAACCACAGGCACTCACTGTCCCACGGTGAGGCTGGGTCTGAACATTCCCACTGCCCCTGTGTATGGCACATGGACACATTGGGTGGGTGTGTACCCAGTGGGTGGGCTGCATCCAGAGTTAGTCAAATCCATCAGCATTCCCGATTGACTGGTCAGATCCGAAAGGAACTGGCTCCAAGACAGGTGGTGAGGGAATCTCTGGATGCAGCACAGTTTGGTACGCCAACTGCTCTGTTCAAGACCACAATAAACTACAGCGAGTTGTGAACATCGCTCGGTCCATCACGCACACCAGCCTTCCATCCATTGACTCTATCTTCACTTCCCGCTGCTTCAGAAAGGCAGCCAACATCATCAAAGACAACTCCCACCCCAGTTGTAATCTCTTCCAACATCTTTCATCAGGCAGAAGATACAAAAGCTTAATACACACATACCAACAAGTTCAAGAACAGCTTCTTCCCCACTGTTATTAGACTCTAATTTAGGCCGAAGGGCCTATCTCCGTGCTGTAGGACTCTCTAGCTCTACAATTCACACTGTCCCCATAGTGCTCAGTGTGTTTACACTTTTTCAGGGTGTTCACAGTGAGTATAGTGTGTATACAGTGTGTCGTATGTGGACACTTTGTCCATCTAGTATATGGTGTGTCTATGAAGGAAGCGGCATATGTACAGAATGAAAGGCATGTGTACACTTTGTAAATCTTATATCTCAACCTGTGCAGAGATCACATTAATTTCTGTGTGTGCAATAGTTTTCATTTTCAATTGTTCAATTTGCAATCTGATGTTGATCTCACTTTTAATACACCGTCTTTGCAGCTGTAACTTTGTATTCCTCGCTGTATTCAATCACCCACGATCTGCCTGTACTGCACGCTAAACAAAACTTTTCACTGTACCTGGGTACATGTGACAATGATAAATCAAATCAACATGAGGGGGAAACATACTTAACCTTCTCCTCACCAAGCTACCAGCGGCAGATGCATCTGTTCAAGACAGTATCAGTGAGAGTGACCATCGCACAGTCCTTGTGGAGACAAAGTCCCGCCTTCATATTGAGAACAACCTCCATCATGTCATGTGGTGCTATCACCGTGCCAAATGGGACAGATTTTGAATAGTTCTGGCAACTCAAGTCTGGGCATGGCCTGCTGTGTTCATCCAGCTCTACACCTTGTTATCTGGGCATCCACGGGGCGCTGTGGGCCATCAACAGCAGCGGAATTGTACTCCAGCACAATCTGTAACCTCATGGCCCGGCATATCCCCCACTCAACCATTACCATCAAGCCAGGGGATCAACCCTGGTTCAGTGGAGAGTGTAGGAGGGTGTGCCAGGAGCAGCACCAGGCATACCTGAAGATGAGGTATCAACCTGGTGAAGCCAGCAAACAAGACTAATTGCATACCAAACAGCATAAACAGTAAGTGACTGATAGAACTAAGCGATCCCACAATCAACAGATCAGATTTTAACACCTCTGTCCAGCCATTTCCAGTTGGGAATGGTGGTGGGCAATTTACAACTCACTGGAAGAGGAGACTCCACAAATATCCCCATCCTCAATGATGGTAGAGCCCTGCACATCAGTGCAAAAGATAGGGTAGACAAACAGGAGGCTGGAAGAACACAGCAGGCCGGGCAGCATCTGGAGGAAAGGAGCAGTCAACGTTTCTGGTAATACACTTCTTCAGGAAAGGTAGTACTCGAAACTTTGACTGCTCTTTCATTCCGGATGCTGCCTGGTCTGCTGTGTTCTTCCAGCCTCCTGTTTGTCTACCTCGGATTCCAGCATTTGAAGGTTTTTTGTCTCTAAGCTGGTGCAAAAGATAAGATTGAAGCTGTTGCGGCAATCTTTAGCCAGAAGTGCCAAGTGGATGATTCACCTCAGCCTCCTCCAGTGGTCTCCAGCAACACAGAAGCCAATTTGATTCACTCCATGTGATATCAAGAAACCATCAGAGACACTCGATATTGCAAAGGCTATGGGCCCTGACAACATTCCAGCAATAGTACTGAAGACTTGTGCTCCAAAACTTGCCGGTCCTTTAGCCAAGCTGTTCCAGTACAGTTACAACATTGACACCTACCCGACAATGTGGGAAATTGCCCAGGTATGTCCTGTATATAGAAAGCAAGACAAATCCAACCCGGCCAATTACCGCCCCATCAGTCTCCTCTCGATCATCAGTAAAGTGATGGAAGGTGTCAGTAACAGCGCTATCAAACAGCACCTGCTCAGCAATAACCTGCTTAGTGACGCCCAGTTTGGGTTCCACCAGGATCACTCAGCTCCTGACGTCATTACAGCCTTGGTTCAAACATGGACTAAAGAGCTGAATTCCAGAGGGGAGGTGAGAGTGACAGCCCTTGACATCAAGGCTGCATTCGACTGAGTGTGACATCAAGGAGCCCTGGCAAAACTGGAATCAATGGGTACCAGAGGGCAAACTCTCCGCTGGTTGGAGCCATACCTGGCACATAGGAAGATGGTTGTGGTTGTTCGAGGTCAGTCGTATCAGCTTCAGGACATCTCTGCAGGAGTTCCTCAGGGTAGTGTCCCAGGCCCAACCATCTTCAGCTGCTTCATCAATGACCTTCCCTCCATCATAAGGTCAGAAGTGGGGATGTTCGCTGATGATTGCACAATGTTCAGCACCATTTGCAACTCCTCAGATACTGAAGCTGCTCATGTTCAAATCAACAAGATCTGGACAATATCCAGGCTTGGGCTGACAAATGGCAAGTAACATTCATGCCACACAAATGTGAATTGTTTGGAGGAGGTGTGGACTAGGGTGTCCCAGAGGGAACGGTCCCTGTGAAAGACCGACAGAAGGAGGGGAGGGGATGGGAATGTGTGTCTGGTGGTGGCGTCCTGCTGGAGGTAGTGGATTGGATGTGGGTGCCGGTGGGATGGTAGGTGAGGACAAGGGGGACCTTACTGCAGTTGTGGGAGGGAAGAAAGGGGGTGAGGGTGGAAGTGCAGGTGATGGTTTGGAAATGGCTGAGGGCCCTGTCAACCACAGTGCTGGGAAACCTTAGTTGAGGAAGAAGATGGACATTTCTGAGGCTCCCCTGCAGAAGGTAATATTGTCAGAGCAGATTCAATGGAGACAAAGAAACTGGGAGAATGGGATGGACACCCTGGTCCACTCCTCCTCCACTCCCAACACCTCCCCAGACCACACACCCCCTTGGCACCTTCCCCTGCAGTCGCAGAAGGTGTAACACCTGCCTGTTTACTTCTTCCCTCCTCAGAATCCAAGGGCCCAAAAACACCTTCCAGGTGAAGGAGCACTTTACCTGCACTTCACTCAATCTAGTCTTCTGTATTCATTGCTCACAATGTGGTCTCTTCTAACTTGGGAAGACAAAACACAGACTGGGTAACTGCTTTGCCAAACACCTATGTTCTGTCTGTAAAAATAACCCTGAGCTTTCAGTTGCCTGCCACTTCGACACACCACCCTGTTCCCTGGCCAATATCTCTCTCCCAGATTTGCTGCAGTCCTCCAGCAAAACTCAGTGGAAGCTGAAAGAACAGCACCTCATTTCCTGCTTCAGCACCCAATATCGAGTTCAATTATTTTAGGATATGAAGCCATCCTTCTGTGTATTACCTACCCCCACATTCCAGGTTTTGTCATGGCATGGGCTGCTTTCAGTCCAGCCAACTCCTTGTTACCCACTCATTGTCCCTATTATCAGCTTTTCCTCCTCACAGCATTCCACTATCCATTCCTTTATCTGTCCAAATATTGTTCTCACACTCTAGGCTCCATCCTCTCACTCCTTTACCCCTCCACTTCCCTCCCTGACCATACCTTTAGCATGTATACCACCTTTTGCAAGCTACAACAAGTTCTGAAAAAATGTCACTGGATCCAAAACATTAACTCTGTTTTTCTCTCCACAGATGCTGCCAGGCATGCAGAATTTCTCCAGCAATTTCTGTTTTAGTGCCTTTAATGCTTTATGCATAGATACACCCAGGTCTCTCTGTTCCCATTCACCCTTTCAAAAGTACCACCTTTTATTTTACACTCTGTCTCCATGTTCTTCCCTATGAAAATGTATCACCTCACACTTCTCCACATTATGTTAGTTGTCAGTCTCTTTTCATAATCCCTCTTCTCTCATTTACTTTTTTTAACCTTCCTTCTAAGCCTTCTGTATTCAGCCTGGATCTCAGTTGTATTTTCTACCTGACACCTACTCAATAAACGCACATTTCCTTTATTATATTTTACTTTCAATCTCCTGTTACATCCAGGGAGCTATGGATTTGCATTCCTTACCACCTCCACTGTACCTGAACCATCTCATAGAATCATAGACATGTACAGCACGGAAACAGATCCTTCGGTCCAACTTGTCCACACCGACCAAATATCCTAAATTAATGTAGTCCCACTTGCCAGCATTTGGCCCATATCCCTCTAAACCCTTCCTATTCATATACCCATCCAGATGCCTTTTTAAATGTTGTAATTGTACCAGCCTCCACCACTTCCTCTGGCAGCTCATTCCATACATGCACCACCCTCTGCATGGAAAAGTTGCCCCTCAGGTCCCTTTTAAATCTTTCCCCTCTCACCTTAAACCTATGCCCTCTAGTTTTGGACACCCCTACCCTGGGAAAAAGGCTTTGCCTATTCACCCAATCCAAGCCCCTCATGATTTTATAAATTTCTATAAGCTCACCCTCAGCCTCCGAAGGTCCAGGGAAAAATATTCACCTACAGATTTTCCCACCAACTTTTAGTTCCAATCTATCTGCTCAGTTGTTCTTGTTCCATGGAAGTCAGCTCTTTCCCAGTTGATTATTCTTACTCTGTATTGTTCATTGTTCTTTTCCACCATCCTCCTAGACTTTGCGATACAATGATAATTCTCCACTCAGCAATATTCCAATGACACTCGATCTACTTGGCTCACATCATTCCCAGTTAAAGCAGGTCTAGCAGTGCCTCCTTTCCTGTTTGATTGGACACCCACTGCTAAAGGAAATTTTCCTGAACAAATTCCAGAAACTCTTGCCCCTCTTTGCCCCTTACATTACTTGGTTTATATTTGGATAATTAAAGCTCTCCATTATAATTCCTCTATAATTCTAAAACCTTTCTGTATTTCCATGTAGATTTGTGCCTTCCTGCTATTTGGTGATCTATAGACAACACTGAACAATGTAATTGTACTCTTTTTGTTCCTTAGCTCAATCCAAATCCATTCTTATCTTGAACCATCCAAAGCATCATCTTTTTCCAGCACTGCAGGGCTCTCCTTAACCAATACTGACACTTGTCCTCCTTTACATCCTTTCCTATCCTTCCAGAACACCTTGTACCCAGGAATATTAAAAACCCAATCTTCTTCTCCCTTGGGCAGACCTCTTATCACGATAACATCAAATTTCCACAATGGCAAATGGTGTTTTGTAACTCACCAATCCGAAATACCACACTCCATGCAGTCACAAACATGCAAGGTAACCCTGGATTAGACTGTTTTACCCTGTTCTTTATTTGACTTCACTAATTAACTTATAATTCTCTATTCTGTGCAAGGTGTGCACTCAGACTGTGGTACATATACACACTGCCTACTTTCTTCACACAGGGTGTGCAAAAGGTGTATGTACAGGCTCTCTTACCCTTCTCTTTTCTCTCGGTGAGCTGCTTCCTCCTGTTGATCCACCAACCGATCCCGGGCTTCCTGAAGATCCTGTTGGATCTCCTCCAGCTTTGTCTCTAGTTCCTGATTGGTCACTTTGAGCATCTCAATTTCAGTGATGGCTTCGTCCTGTTTACTGTGCAGAGAGACAAGCTCCACCTGTAACTGGGAGCAGGAACACACAAAGGCACTGCATTCAATCAGTATTTATGAAGCAATCTCAATAGAAAATTGGATTGTCAGCTATCTTACTGTTTCCCTCATTCTACGGGCTCTCTCGCTCTATCATTCACTCTGTTTCCTGATCTGTCTCTGTCTCTTTCCATTTCAAACTGTCTCAGTCTCTCTGTCTCACTTTACCTCCTTTAGTCTTTCTCTCTCTCTCTCTCTGTGTGAACTGAATTGGATGGTGATTGGATCACAGTGCTAGTGTAGTCTCTATTCAAGATTTTCCAGTGTTCCAGTTTTCCAGAATTTCCAGTAGTGTCAGGGCACTCCCAATATTCCTGGATTCAGCCAATTAATCCTCCAGGATCCCTGGCCAATCACGGACGTGGGGGCCGAATGGGGACCTGGAAGGCCCAATGGAGCAGGGGGAGCTACATTCTATAACACTGTCCAGTTGAGACACTACGGTGTCAGGTAGGAGACCAGGAGAGCAGCTCCAAACAGAGATACTCCTCGCAGCATTGAGAGAAATTGAAACCCATGGTTCGTCATAGCTTTACAGCCAGCATTGTGATGGGAAATTCCTTCCTTAGAATGATTGGTATTGCTTTCTGGGGTCACCATATCCAAGCGGCCAGAGCTGGGAGGAGTGCGAAGAGGCTTTTGATAGGCCCCAATCTACTCCAGAGAGACCTCCTCTAAACTATGAGACCTAAAAATTAACACCAAGCTACAATGGAAATGTTTGGATAAGTGATTAAAGAGGCTTGATTTTAAACAGTGTCCTAAAGGCGGAACGAAAGCTCATGAGTCAGGATTTATAGGAAGGGCTTTCCAGAACTTAGTTCCACGACAGCTGAAGGCAAAGCTAACAGTGGAGGAGCGGATATTTTTGGAAATGCTCAAGAGGCCAAAGTAAGGCAGGCAGCTGGTTGCTGATGCCTCTGTCTAATGAATGGACAGTTGAGGGCCTTGGGCAGGTTTAAAAAGAGGAAGCAGCTGGTTACCTCTTCTGCAGGATGTGCCTCTCCTTCACTCCATAAAGGCTCTGTTCTATCTTCAAAGACTGCTTCTCCATCTTTGACAGTGCTCATGTCGACTTCCTGTCTGGTGAGCCTTGACTTTTGTACCCCAAAGACCTGGACCTGATGTGGCAGGGGTTCTTCTTCAATTGAAATGATGCGGGTCACATGGCCTGAACTTTCCAAGTTCCTCTGAAGACTGGTGAATGGTTACAAGGTGAAAAATAACAGGACACTGCATTAGTCTAAGGGCAGCCACCAGGATTTTTTTTCTCTCTTTGAGAAAACCAGTTCCATAAACTTAGTTTTTATGTTCTTGAGTGTTTGAAGATTTAAGAATGATCTGACTGGGTGTAGAAAGATATTGATCGGGTGAATGAGGCAAAGTTTTGTGAGGTGCGCGATGAAACACAAACTTAACACAATGGCTACAAGAGTCAATGGTTAGGAAACCTGCAACGAGTGACTCTCCTCCTGACTCCCCAAAGCTCGTCCACCTACGAGGTACAAGTCAGGAGTGTGATGGAATACTCCCCACTGGCCTGGATGGGTGCAGCCCCGACAACACTCCAGAAGATTGACACCATCCAGCACAAAGCAGTCCACTTGTCTGGCACCACATCCACTCCCTCCATTACCAACGCTCAGTAACAGCAGTGTGTGTTATCTGGAACATTCACTACAGAAACTCACCAAAGATCTGCAGACAGAACCTTCAAACCTGTTTGCATCTAGAAGGACAAGGGCAGCAGATACATGGGAACACCACCCCCTACAAGTCACTGACAATCCTGACTTGGAAATATATCACTGTTCTTTCACTGTCGCTGGGTCAAAATCCTAGAATACCCTCCCTAAGGACATTGTGGTCAACCCACAGCAGGTGGACAGTAGTGGTTCAAGAAGGTAGCTCACCACCACCTTCTCGAGGGGCAACTTGGGATGGACAATAAACGCTGGCCCAGCCGGCGATGCCCACATTACATGAAAGAATAAAAAACGAGAACCAGTGAAACCAGGAAACACTTTCTCACACAAAACAGCAGTGAAAATCCAGAAATCTCACACCCTGCAACAGGCTGCAGATGTTTGGGAAGAATTGGAGTTTGCACGACTGCAATTGGTAGATTTTTATTTGGGTATTTCAGAATTAGATCAGTGGCAGATAAATGTCAACAAGTGAAGATTAGAATGATCGAATTGAATAGCAAAGAGGTTCAAGGGGCTGAATGACCTGTTTTTGCTCCCCGACAAATTTGAAACAGAACCTAACAACAGTTGGCCTCTAAGTATTGCAATGGCTACATTTGGTTGTGAATGGGATAGGGCGGTGGTGGTGGTGGGGCTGAAGGGTTTCAGAAGACAGGGATCAGTCACTTACCACTCGGACCTTGTAAACCCCTGACTGGTGTCAGATCCCCACCTCTGCCTGGTCTCTTTCTGAAATGGAAAACTAGTGATTATAAGAAATAAGCCAATTACCATTCACTCACTGAAGACACAATGCTTCTGTAGTTGATCTAGTCCTTATGGGTCTCACCTTACCCATGCTCGAGAAGATCAAATTCTAGTTCTCCACAAACAATACATTTTAAATTAGAAGTTAATAGAAAAGGTATACATTGTCAGAGCTGTAGAAGGCTGATCCTTTAAATTCATGACTCAGCACCAGGGTTGCTCCAGCTCCAGCTCAAAACCCAGAGCTGGAAACACACAGCAAGCATCCAGGAGACCACATGTGCATTCAACAAGATGGAAATAGCCTGGTTTCATTTGTTAGACTAATATTTAAATCTAACAGAAATAAAGACGTAAAGAATAGCACACTTCCAGCTCCCCAATTATTTTTGTGGGGGCCTGTCTCACTGAAGTCCCATATTTTCACCAAATCCCATCTCTTTAGTTCCCTAACACCCCAAGTAAAACCAAGGCTTACAATTCCCAAATTGTGTCGGGGGTCCATTCTCTCAGAACATTAATTATTTTCAAACTTTATTTTGTGGAGTCGTAGAGCATGGAAACAGACCCTTCAGTCCAACTCGTCCATGCTGACTGGATTTCTTAAACTGAACTAGTCCCATTTGCCTTCATTTAGCCCCATATCCCTCTCAACATTTCCTATCCATGTACCTGCCCAAATGTCTTTTTAATGTTGTAATGTACCCGCCTCTGGCAGCTCCTTCCATACACTCACCACCCTCTGTATGAAAAGTCTGCCCCTCAGGTCCCTTTTAAATCTTTCCCTTCTCACCTTAAACCTATGCCCTCTAGTTTCGGACTCCCCTACCCGAGGGGAAAAAGACCTTGGCTGTTCACCTTATCTGTGACCCTCATGATTTTATAAATCTCTATAAGGTCACCTCTCACCCGCCGACATTCCAGGGATAAAAGTCCCAGCCTATCCAGCCTTTCCTTATAACTCAAACCCTCCAGTCCCAGCAACATCCTTATAAATTTTTTCCCCACCCTTTCTAGTTTAACAATGTCCTTCCTTTCTATTGAAAGCCATCTTGCTAGTTCCTTAACTCTCCCAAAGAAACTCCACCCAGCATCCTATTTCCAAAGAGGCCCAATACTGTCCCCAAAACCCATTCCTAGAGCTCCACGATGTCCCGTGAAGAACCTCCCCTCATCCCCCCCACCCCCGTAACACACTCTCAGTCACTCGAGACAATCCTTCTCGAAGGATCATTCGGCTATTAAGACCCTTCTTTGTCACACGTTCTACATGTATTCTATTCTGGTGACTCTTATTGGGATCTACTTAAGCTAAACAGAAGGTTACATTTCTGCTTAAACTGGAAGAACGCTAGGACTGGTATTTAACATCACACTTCAAATTTAAATGGTATACACCTTCTGTGTGTTTATATTAACATTACACTTTCAGGTTGAAAGCAAAAGAGTTTTGAATAAAACATCATCTACAGCTGATTGTATCTGAAGCCAAATTGAAAGTAAACATTAAGCAATGCAAATGACCAATTGAGAATGTTGTCTCTGTCACACTCACTGGTTCTAGTTCATGGGAGAAGGAGGATACCATTCTGTCTGCACACTTGCTCTGTCATCCAATCAGATCATGACTGATCTGTGACCTAAGTCCGCTTGCCCACCTTTGGCCCAAATCCCTTCACATTTCTGGATAACAAAAATCTATCAACGACAGATTTAAAATTTACAAGTGATCTCAAATCAATTGTCACTGGAAAAGAAAATGGCAAATGTCTCTATAAGTGTTTCCTAATTTCACTCCTAAAAGATCTGGTGCTAACATTCTGAATGTGCCTGTTAATCCCATACTCAGTGACCACTTCAACTGGCTTCTCCTTACAGACCCTATTAGATCTCTCTCATAAATTGCAAACCTCCAGCCAATCACCATTTAACTTTCTAAATTCCAGGGAATACGCTATAACCCTAGTTTGTGTATTCTCTCCTTGAATTTTAACCCTTGGAGTTCAGATATCAATCAGGTAAATGTTTCTTACCCGCCCTCCCAGTCTAATGGATCCTTCCTAAAGTGTGATGCCTGGAACTGAACTCAGTATTCCAGATAAGATACATCCAGGGCTTTATATAATTGTAGCATCACACCTATTAGACCTGTATTACAAGTGGGTAAATGTTAAAGCCAGGCTTTAGAATCGCCTTCTATAAATTTCCTTGATATTTGACCCCCTAATCTACTTGTTCTTCCACAGGCTGTAGCTTCTCACCATTTTAGAAAGCACCCTGGAAAATCCTTTTTAGATCCAAACTTCTTGACCACAGTTTTGCCTACTCACTAATCTACAAATAACCTTCTTACAACCTTTTGCTTCCATCAACATTGTTCACACAGAAACCTCTCTCTGTTTCATTTACAGGTGGTTTTCTATCCCATCATCCGAGTCATGAGGGATCACAGTTAATAATGGAGATCCAAGTAAAATCCTTATCATATTTCGCCAATTCATTGCACTGTTTACTACGTCTGAATGACTTATGATAACTTTCTAACCACATCAATAATGTCTCTCCATTTTATAACCATCACATTTAGGTAGCATTCTCCTTCAGGAAAATTAATTGAATGTTTCTGGAAGTCCATAACAATGTTGAATGATTTTGAAGCAGTCTATTTACATAATTAGCCACACACTGTCCATCTCTCGTTACCTGTGGATCAACTTCAGTGAAGTGCAGTCCATCATTGCTGGGAGGTTGATCCCGCTCTCTGGAATAAATGTAGGATTGTTATTGTTAGGTATTCTCACTCACTGGTACGTCAATCACACATGCCAGACCAGGTCCCACATGCCTGCTGTTTAGCGGGAATTAGTTGGGATTAGTAACGGCAGCAGCTCACTGTAACAGAGTAGTGAGGCTATACTGCATGTTCACACTGTCCCTGTGTACACACTGAGGGACATGTGCTCGATATAGGGGTATGTACTGGCTCTCTTACCCTTCTCTCTCCTCTCGGTGAGCTGCTTCCTCCTGTTGATATACCAGCCGATCCTGGGCTTCCTGAAGATCTTGTTGGACCTGCTCCAGCCTCGTCTCCAGCTCCTGGTTGGTCACTTTGAGCATCTCATTCTCAGTGATGGCCTCATTCTGTTTACTGCGCAGGAAGACAAGCTCCGCCTCTAACTGGGATGGGGAGATGCATACATGTGATAATAAACTTTGGGATGATTATACATTTCCTTCAATATAGGGATTATATGATGGTTTCAAAGAGTAAATCCCATCATACCAATCTATCCCTTGATTCCAGAAATAGGTTTGGATTTGTCACTCACCCTCTCAATAACAGAAAATTGCTGTTACCTGTCAAATATCAATATATCACCATAAATTAGCTTTTGTTCCACCCCCTGATCCTGGTATATCGGATACTATTACTTTAGTTTCCCTTTACCTGAATTGTCCCTTCTCTGTATCTTCTAAGAACAATAGAAACGGGAGCAGCAGATGTGGTCCCTCAGGACTGCTCTGCCATTCAATAGGATTACGTGGGATCTGATTGGGGTCTCACTTCCACTTTCCTGCCAGCTCCCCAAGAACTCGGACTGTTGATCAAAAATCTGTCCGACTCACAGTTGAACAAAATCAATGGCTCAACCCCCATTCCTCCCTGGGGAAAAGAATTCCAAACACTACTGAGCCTCACAGATAACTTTTAACCCCTTCTCGGTCTTAAATTGGAGACTGTTATCAAACAGTCTCTCAGTTCTAGATCATCCCCATCCTCTCAGCATCAACCATGCCAAGCCCCATCATCATCTTGTACAATTGAATACAATCGCCTCTCATTCTTCTCATCTCCCATGGGTAGAGATAAAAAAAAACCTGCGCAATTTTTCCTCATCAAAACTTTTCCTCAGGCCAGGAACCAGCCTGTTGAACTTTCTTTGACCTGCCTCTAATGCAAGTATATCCCTCCTAAATAAGGAGACCAAAACTGCCCTCTGTAATCCAGATGCAGTCTCATTGATGTCCTGTACATTTGTAGCACCATTTTTATGCTCCATCTCCCTTGCACTAAAGGCCAATATCCCATTTGCCTGAATTACTTGCAGGACCAGCAGGTTGGATTATAGTGATTGGTGTAAAAGAACACCCACATCTCTCCGTACCATGGCACCCTACAGTCACCTTCCACTTAAATAATATTCTGCTTTGCAAAGTGTGCACCTTCCACCATTGCATTCCATCTGCCACATTTTTTTGTCCACTCTCCTAATCTATTGATGTCCCTTTACAGATTCTTTGCAACTCTCTCATAACTTACTCTCGGCTCTATCTCTCTACCATCAGCTGTGATACTATCAATCACTTTACCCAACTCACTAGTGTAGATTATAAATAGCTGAAGCCCCAGCATTGATCCAAGTGGTACTCCAACGGTTACAGTTTGCCAACCTGAAAATGATCCATTTATCCTAACCCTGTTTGCTGTTTGTGAGCCAACCTTCTACGCGCCCTAACATATTGCCCCTGACACCATGAGCTCTGATCTTGTGCACTAACTTTTCATGTGTTGCATTTGGTCTCAAACCAATGGCTCGACCACTCAAGTGCAACTAGAAAGCTGGCTGCAGCCCTGTTCACCTGAATGCTTCTGCTATTATAGGCAATTTGTACCCTTCTGTACACACAAAGACACAGTAATTCACAGTGTCCTTGTCAGCAGGAAAGGAGAGAGAGCTGTTGTGTGCACAGCAACCTCTCTATCAGACTGCTAGTGGTGGAGGGGCAGAATCTTCTGCTGTTGTTGGTGTTGAGAAAGGAAGGAGGGGTATATAATCAGGTGGGGTCATGTTGGGCCAGGTCCCTTCCTCCCTCCAGCTCCATCACAATCAAGTTCTAAGCAGCAGAAAGGCCCATAATCAATCTTCCTGTCCCACTGTCAATACAGACGCTTGAGTGCGCCCTTAAGAACAAATAAGGGCCCGCAGCACCCCAGACACTGGGATTAACATGGCTGCATGGTGAGTGCACTCTCTGAGCAGCTTGTAACCAGAGGCACTTAGGGGTGGGGAATCCCTTATTCCAGACAATCAGTGCCTGAGTGAGGGACTGGATATCAGGAAGGGGTGGGCACGGGCAGTGGTTGGTGGTTGCCATCCTCCTGGCCTTGCATCTGACCCCACCCACCACCCCCTCCCCACCCTCCTATGACCCTCACCCTGAGGAAATGCTCTCTCCATGCCCACGCCACTGGCTTTTGTTCCATGCCCACCACATTCCTGGCATCCAGTGGGTGCTTTTCCAGTACCAGCCTCAGCCTTCTCTGTGGTGCTGCTGCGTGTACCAGCTACAACATGCACTGCAGAAATTCACCAAAGATTATCAGACAGCACCTTCCAAACCCATGACCACTTCCATCTAGAAGGACAAGGGCAACAGATACATATGGGAACACCACCCCCTGTAAGTTCCCCTCCAAGCCACTCATATCCCTGACTTGGAAATATATCACCGTTCCTTCACTGTTGCTGGGCCAAAATCCTGGAATTCCATCCCTAAGGGTATTGTGGGTCATCCTACAACATGTGGACTGCAACAACTAGCCATGATCTTAATGAATGGAGAAGCAGACCAGAGGGGCCAAAAGGCCTATTATGTATTTTTCTTCCTAGCCAACAAAGCTGCTGTTTCCCTTTTAGCTGCTCATGAGACTTTCACCCAGACCTTTGATCTTCACTTCAGATTCCAGTTCCCAGCTTATCAATTTTCCATCACAAGGGAGGGGAATCCAGGGTGCAAGTGGAGGGGGCTATTTAACATTAACACCTGGGGAGCAGCTCTGGCTTACCTGTGCCTGAGCTTGCACCAGATGTTGTACTTCCTCCTGTTTGCTGTCTAACTCCTTCTGCAAGTCCTGGCTCTGAGCATGGAGCTTCACAGTATTCTAAAAGCACAGAGAACAGAACAGTCATCCTGGGCAGTGCATGCTGTCTGTGTATCCTCGGATTGTGTAGTGGGCATCATGCTTGAATCAAAATCCAGCCAGGGGGATCTCTTATCCCACTTTTGCAGTTTCATAATTTGACCAAATTTTGGAAATCAGGCTTTGATCACATTTTGTTTCAAAGCATAAACCCATATAAATTGATGATTATTTTATAAACTTCAATAGCTTACTTCACCTCTAACAGTCAGAACAAAAGCTTTACAAAAGCTTGATAACTACATTTGAAAGTGTATCACAAAAAGAACCTCAGTGCGTGTTTAAGAATGGTCTGCTCCCCCACAGTCACTATTGGCTGCAAAAGTTGCCCCTTACAGGTTGAAATATCCATGTGCCTCAGTTTTATCATATCATTACATTAAAAATACATTTATCTATAACACAGTAACAATTACTTCCTCCCAAATAACTTATATACAGGGGGTCCCTGATTTACGAACATCTGACTGAAGAATGCTCCAACTTACAAAAGTGATCTCGTACAGGGGTGTCATTTTAAAGACCCATCAATACAAACATTTCTTGTACTTACAAACAGCCGTTTTACATCATCCTGTGCTGTGGTCTGATTTGCATACAAATCGACTTGCAAACTCAACCCATTTGCAACCCAAGGACTGCTGGTAAATGATGGTGGCAGTTATGTTAAGACAAACTTAATGATTGCCAAGGTTCTGCACAATTGATGTGGTCTGCCCCACAGCTTTGCTCTTTACTTATGAGCCTGAATCAAATTTAATTCCTGTGTTTCTGAATGCCTCACCAACGTACAAACAAGGCTGGAGTAAGTAACACAGTTGTTGGAACAGCAATGCTGGGTGTCCCTTTTACAGGTTGACCTTTTCACACACTGATCTTTACACTTCACCAAAATCAGAACAACAGAAAGTTAAAAAGTTAATTCATTGCACCTTCCAGGGATAGAAGCACACAAAGTGATTTTCAGTATTTAATAGCTCGTTTCTGGTTACATGAGGTTGGGGTTTATTGTTTAAACAAGTTTTAGGCAATTCAAACAGTGTTAGCCTAGCGGTCAAAGTGTCAGCTCAAAGGCTGATTATATTTCAGAACAAGGCAATGCTTTTTTAGGGAGAAAATCTGCCATCCTTACCTGGCCTGGTGTACATGTGACACCAGACCCCACAGCAATGTGTGGTTGACTCTTAACTGCCCTCTGGGAGATTAGGGATGGGCATTAAATGCTGGCCTAGCCAGCGACAACCACATCCTGTGAAAGAACAAGGAAGAGTTGTTATCTGAGGTATACCGGGTTGTAGTTTTACTCTTACTTAATTGAAAGGGTATTCTCTCCCTGTGCCACTCTGTATCAATCTCAAACACGCACACCCCTAACTAACTACACCAATGCTGTGCTATTTAAACCCAATGAGGAGCATCTCAGTAATAAAACTGAGACCCTCACCAGCTTCATTGAGGGCTCGGCCTGACAATTGAATTACTCACTTCAGTCTCGATCCGATCTTTCTCGTTGTTGATTTGGAGCTCCATTTCCTCGTAGAGTTTCTGAACCTCGGTATTATGCTCCACCATCTTCCTGTGGCAGAAGTAGAGATGGTCAGTTCTGAGCAGGGCATCCCAGGTCCAAGCACCTGATAGTTACAGGATGGTGGATCAGATACCTTCCTGAACCCATAATCTCATCAATCTCCCAGTAATATAGCTGGGAGTGAGCCCCCTTTCATTCACCATCCCACAGTCGCTTAAGGTCTTTCGAGCTTTTAATATAACGAGAAAGGCAAATGAAATTCTGGAATTTATTGAAAAGGATTGGATTATAAAAGTAAAGACATGTTGCTACAATTATGTAAGGTGTTGGTGAGACTACATTTGGAATTCAGTGTTGATATCCATGAGGAAGAATGTGGTGGCACTGGAGGCAGTTCAGAGGAGGTTCACCAGATTGATTCCAGGGAAGAAAAGGTTGTCGAATGAGAAGCAGTTGAATAGCTTGGGCTTGTACTCACTGGGGTTCAGAATAATGGGGTGGGGGGGCGGTTTCTGATTAAGGTATATAAAATGCTAATGGGATTGATAAGGTGCAAGTTAAACAGATGATTCCCCCTGAGGGACAGTTTCGAACAGGAGGTCATAGATATAGAGTAAGAGGAGGTTGGTTCAAAACTGAGATGAGGAAAAACTACTTCTCTTAGAGGGGTGTGAATCTGTGGAACTCACTGCCCCAGAATGCAGTGCAGGCAGAATCATTCAACAGATTCAAAAAGGAGATAGGTGTGTTTCTATCATGTGGCATGGTGACTCAGTGGTTAGCACTGCTGCCTCACAGGGCCGGGGACCTGTGTTCGATTCTGCCCTCAGGTGACTGTCTGTGTGGAGTTTGCACGCTCTCCCCACGTCTGCATGGGTTTCCTCCCACAGTCCAAACATGTGCAGGTTTGGGTGGATTGGCTGTGCTACATTGTCCAGGGTGTATGGGAAATGTGGGGGTGGGTTTGAGTGGGATGCTTTTTGGAGGGTCAGTGTGGACTCAATAGGCCAAATGGCCAGCTCCCACACTGTTGGGATTCTATGACGAACAGCGAGATAAAGAGATATGGGAGGAGGCAGGAGTGTGGAGTTGAGAGAAGGATAAGATCAGCCATTATTATGTTAAATGGCGGAGCAGGCTCTATCGGCTGAAGTACCTACCCCTGCTCCTAATTCCTAACTTCTTATGTAATTAGCTAATTGAGGTAAGTCTGGGATGTCTGTACTGGTGAGCCCCAGTGTAAGAGATGGAGTCTGGCTCAGTAGGGCAGCTGGAGCACACAGGAATGAGGGGTACTGTTGGTGGGAGATCCTTCATCAGGCCCCCAGTCTGTAAAAAGGCAGCCATGCATTACATGCCAACTTTACCACGTTGAGTGAAGACCACCCACCACTGCCAAAATACCAACAGCAGAGGGCAGAGGCCCTCGAATGACCATTGATTGGTCAATTAGAGGCCTTGCTTGGAGCCTCCCACCTCATGGTAAAATACAAGACAGGAATATAGTAAGTCTGTATAGTGCTGTCAGCGTGGCTCACAATTTTACACTCCCCCTTTACCAGTTCAATGCCAGAACTTGAGGGAGTGCTATCGCATTCCACCCATACACTCTGGACCCATCCGTGTGATCACTGAAGTCATACCCATCAATATAAAGTGCATCACCTTCTATCAGGCAAAGTAGATGTTTCCAACGCCTTTTCATGAAGCTTCCCTCAAGGACCAATGAAACCAAAAGATTTGACATTGTCTCATTAGGGCTGCAAATGATATTGGAGCTGTTTCTACTCCCACCGAGTCACTGCCGTGCTCTGGCCCAACCACTGATGTGGTATAAATCTTAGCAACTTCTTTACATCATACAGTACAGAACAGGCCCTTTGGCCTATCAAGTATATACTACTCCCTCCACTAGCCCTACTGTTCCACACTCGGCTCATCGCCTTGAATGTTATGACACTTCAAGTGTTCATCCAAGTTTTTTTTAAAGATTAGGAGGTTTCTCAGCCTCAACTACTGTCCCAAGTCTCCACTTCAGACCTCTACCACCTTCTGGGTGAAAATATTTTTCTTCAAATCCCCTCTGAACCTCTCGCCTTTCACTTTAAAATTACGCCCCCTTATTTACCCTTCAAATAAGGGAAACAGCAGCTTTTTATCAACCCCCTTGTCCCTTACACACCTTCTCTGCTCCAGAATAAACAACCTGAGCTTATCCAGCCTCTCTTCATCACTGAAATGCTCCATCCCAGAGAGCATCCTGGTGAATCTCCTCTGCACCCCCTTGCACTGTAATCACATCCTTCCTATAACAAAGTGACCAGAACTGCACACAATGCTCCAGCTGTGGCCTGACAATAATTCTGTACAGCTCCAACATAATCACCCTTCCCTTATAATCTACACCTCAACTGATAAAGGCAGTGTCCCAAATGACTCCCTAACTACCCCATTAACCTGTCCTGCCACCTTCAAGGGTTTGCGGATAACCACCCCCAAGATCGCTCTCTTCCTCTGAGCTTTCTAGTGTCCAGCCATTCATTGAGTACTGAGTCAACAAATTTGGGTATTTTCACTCAGTCCCTTCATCCAACTGATTAACACAGATTATAAATAGTTGAGGCCAAATTCTGATCCTTATGGCACTCTGATAAATACAATGCATCAGCCCAAAAATGTCCCATTCATTCCTACTCTGTTTTCTGTCCAGTAGCCTAACTTCACTCTATGTTAATACATTACCTCGATTCCAGGGAGCTCATTCTGTGTAATAACTTACTGAGTGGCCCTTTATCAGCTAATTTTTGTAAACACACATTACACCACCTCTACCGGCTCCCCATTATCAAACCTTCACATTATATCTTCAACAAAAAGCTCTAACAAATTTGTAAAGCCTGGTTTTCCTTGCGTTGATTACTGTCAATTCTGCTCAATGATGTGATTTTTGAAGTACGTTGTTGTCACATCGTGAATGCCAGCAGTTTGCTGGTTGATGTGAAACCATCTGGCTCTGAGATACCAATGTTCTCTATTCTTGTTTTCCATAAATAGGACAGTTCTGTTTCCCATCTTTTCAACTCTTGCAAATGGCTCTTAGAATGTAAGGAATTCTGGACGATCACAGACAAAGCACCCGCTGCCTCTGCAATTTTCACTGCTTAGAAATTATGAGTTACTACGTCACGTGGATGTGAGTAAAATACTGTAGACTAAAAATGTCAATTTATTCTCCTCTCCAGCCCTCTTAGACTTTGAGCTTGAACTTTGTAGAGACAGATTGAATTCAGTAAGTTTTTGACGCATGTGCAAGTCTGAATTTATACAAATATTCTGCAAAGAATCTGCTCCGCAGTTGATACAGGAGGGAATATAGCAAATGAACACTAAATTACTCACTTTTTCAGAGTGCGTTCCAAGTCGTCCTTCTCACTCTGAGCATCCTGGATCCGAACAGTGACCTTGGAGAGGAAATCTTCCAGGTGACCAAGTAAGTTGGGCTCATTGCGTCGGAGTTGGACCCACAGTTTCCATATCTCCGCCTCACTGAGAGTGCGCAACGTCAGAGAAAGGAGCAGCGTCAGATCACACACCCCTCACTGTAACACACCGATACACCCCGCACCCCTCACTGTAGCACACTGATACACCCCTCACTGTAACACACCAATACACCCCACACCCCTCACTGTAACACACCGATACACCCCACACCCCTCACTGTAACACAGCGATACACCGCTCACTGTAACACACCGATACATCCCGCACCCCTCACTGTAACACACTGATACACCCCGCACCCCTCACTGTAACTCACCGATACACCCCTCACTGTAACACACCGATACACCCCACATCCCTCAGTGTAACACACTGATACACCCTGCACCCCTCACTGTAACACACCGATACACCCCTCGCTGTAGTACACCGATACACCCCACACCCCTCACCGTAACACACCGATACACCCCACATCCCTCACCGTAACACACCGATGCACCCCACACCCCTGACTGTAACACACTCTGATATACCCCACACCCCTCACCGTAACACACCGATACACCCCACACCCCTCACTGTAACACACTCTGAT
>NC_063356.1:42152034-42154311 GCF_021869965.1 Rhincodon typus | reverse complement strand
CACTGTAACACACTCTGATATACCCCACACCCCTCACTGTAACACACTCTGATATACCCCACACCCCTCACTGTAACACTCTGATATACCCCACACCCCTTACCTTAACACACTCTTTACTGCAACCATCAACCTTTCCACAAGGAAATCATAGTCCAGACTCGTAGCACTCAAAATAATTAAGCTTAACATTCACCTCAGAAAACAATTATTTGGGATAAAGTTTTTCATCACATGAAAAATTTTGGTTTGATCAGGAATTGTCAGCATGATTTCTGAAGAGAAAGTCTTGTTTACAACCTGGCTGGAGCGCTTTGTCATGGGAACAGAATGACCCACTGTGTGGAGTGTTACTAATGTGGTTGACATGGATCTCTGGAAGGCATTTGATACAGTGCTATACAATAGATTTGTGAGGAAACATGTAGGTCATGGGGAGAATGTACAAACTCCACACAGATTCCTGAGGATGGTTTTGAACCCAGGTCTATGGTGCTGTGAGGCAGCAGTGCTAACCACTGGGCCACCATGAGCTTCATTATTCTATCAGCATCACTGAGGTTTCTCAGTAAATGATTCTCGTTAATCATTTCTGCTTTCTCTCCAATGTGTTCACATATTTCCTACAATGTGGTGCCCACACCTGTACACAGGACTCCAGCTGAGGCCTAGCAAGTGTCCCTTGTGTGTGACCCTGGTTTGATTCCACTCTTGGGGAAACTGTCTGTTTACACGTTCTCCCCATGTCTGCGTGGGTTTCCTCCCACAGTCCAAAGATGTGTAGGTTGGGTGGATTGGCCATGGTAAACTACCCATAGTGTGCAGGGATGTACAAGCTAGGTGGGTTAGCCATGGAGAATTGCAGGGTTACAGAGACAGAGTCAGGGGTTGGGTCTGGGTGGGATGCTAGTCAGAGGGTTGGTGTGGACTCACTGGCCCTGCTTACATATCGTAGGAATTCTATGATTCTAAATTGGGACTGTTCTCCTTGAGAGAAGAAGCAGAGGAGGTTTGAGAGAGGTTTTTTCAAAATCATGAGCTGGCCTAGATGGAGAAGCTGCTCCCGCTCATAAAAGGAACAAGAATGAGAGGCAACAGGTTTAAAGTGATGTGCAAAACGAGCAAATGTGATGTGAGGAAAAGCTTTTTCACACAGTGAGTAGTTAGGGTGTGGAATGCACTGCCTGGAAATGTGGAGGAGGCAGATTCAAAGGAGGCATATAAGAGGATATTGCATGGTCATTTGGATCGAGATGGTGTGTAAGGAGATGGAGGAAAATGCAGGAGATTTACCCAGGGTAATGATACTCGTTTAATGAGCTGGGACAGGTACACTGGTGTCCTCCTGTGCTGTAAGACGCCTGTGAATCTGTGAACATTGCAATGAGCAGCTTGAAGGAGGTCATCTCATGGTTCAATGGTTTTGACATACCTTCAGGAAGAGAAATGAGGAAAATGCTGAACAGGATGTGGTTGTGATATGCCCGGAAGCCCTCTGCAGTTGGCCTCATTCTACCTCTGGCATACACACACTTTTCCTAAAATAACAACAGGTGACAGCCCATGACCGTGAGAGAGTCTACATAATCTACTTACTCTGGGAAGATTGTACTGGCTCCCAGTCTCTCCATCAGAGCAGCAAACAGTTGCTTTTCTTCATCTTCCACTTCGACCTGCTGCTGCAAGCCCTGGGATTGATACAAAGATTCTGGAAGGTTCTGTGGCTGTGAATCATCCTCGCCCAGCCTCTGATCCGTTAGAAAGTGGCCTGCAGATTGTAGCCCAGACAGTCATTGTTTTGTTCAAAGATCTGACATCAAACACCTCAATATAAACCAAGAGTGAGGGATCAGGCCTAGTCCCGGCTTAGGGACTGGCTCTAAGCGATTGTGTCTATATTATAAACAGCTCAAAAGAACTCCCCCAGAAATAGAAATAGAATCCCCCCACATCTCTCAGAGCCCGAGCTGGCCAAACAGTCAGTGAGGAACAGTCTCATTGAGCAGGAACCATCTCCTTCAGTCAGTCACAGACCACACACTCGAGGAACAGAGGGAGGCACCTTCCCATTCAACACCAAGTCATTTTCTGAACAAGGGTCTAGGCCGGAAACGTCAGCCTTCCTGCTCCTCTGATGCTACTTGGCCTGCTGTGTTCATCCAGCTCTACACCTTGTTATCTCTCATTAAACCCACCTTGATTCCTGACAACACAAACCCTGTTCCACCTCAGTGCCTGACCGCTCGCTGGCTCAGTGCCCCCTCCCCGACCTCACAC
>NC_063356.1:42144214-42151634 GCF_021869965.1 Rhincodon typus | reverse complement strand
CCACTGCCCCCTCTTCCACTCACTGACCCCCCCTCCACTCTCTGCTCCTTTCCACTCACTTCCCCTCCCCCTCTCCCTCCTCCACTCACAGTTCCCTCTCCCACTCACTGCCCCCCTTGCCCTCTCCTAATACTGACCCCTCCCTCACTCACACCCTGGCTCCCCCTCACCCCCAGTCGTACACTCACCATCCCACTCATGTTTCCCTTATTTCACTTTCACTCCCCTCCCCCGCCCCCGCCCCCGCCCCTGGATGAGGGTGTAATGGCCCTCATAGAGTTTTGGTGGGGTTTTGGGTGTTGGTGGGGGGAGGTGAGATGTGGTCTGGGTGGGGCAGCTAGGCCGTGCCCTGTGCATGATGGGATGGTTTGTGCTGGGACCAACTTTAACCAGAAACTTCAAACAGATAAATGACTTTGTACAATAACAGCATAGCAGGGATTTGTAGATTGGCTGAATGGCCGTTTGACTATTTTTTAAACTCAAAGTTGATCAATTTGACTTCTATTCAAAATATTAACACCTAAAAATGTTTTGAATGTTAATGACATGAGGAGAGAAAGGCCCAAATGAACCTTGCTCAGTGTGGGATGTGATAAACAGCGAAATCCCACTCCTAGAGTTTATTTGTGAACAAGCTGGCGTTGTGGTGAGTAAGAAGTTAGAGTTGTTTCCACACAGTGTGAATTCACCGCTCTACAATGGGGTCAGAACCCAAGCTGCACTGAGAGCTCCCAAAAGGTCTCCTGTCAATGATATTACAGTTCCTTTATAACATGAGTCAGTGTTTAACTGACCTCACTCACTGGTGTGACTACAGAGCTGATAACTCAGAATCACACCCACTGCTGCCTGGGGCTGTCTGTCGTCCCAGTGTTACTGAATGACTATTCACCCAGAGGCAACATTGTGAACTTACTTAGGCCCTTAGTCAGCTTCTCGGGAGTGAGGTGGCCACTCTGATCAACATCCAGTTTATTGAACACCATCTCTAACTCCTCAGGACTGAAATCAAACTTGTCCTGCAGCTTCTGAGGAAAGAAAATCAAGAGAAAGAAGTAAAATTCACAGACATACCCACAAAGGTTTATTCACGTCCCCAGTGTGCAGGAAGATGCAGCCTGTCCACAATGAGTTACCTCCATTGAGGTGGAAGGCCATGTTACTGTCTCTCTGCGTGCTCAAAACATGCAAGCGCCACTTCCCCGGTACCCCCTCAATCCTCACCTACCCACCTTCGCCTCACATTCCCCCTCCCTCATCCCCTACACCCGTCACCTCCTCTCCCCCAACCCCAGCCCTCTCACCTCTAACCCCTCAACTCCCCTCCCATATCGCCGCCCCTCTCACATCTATACCCCTCACCTCAACTCCAGACCCCTACCCCCCCGACCTCCATAAGAGGAGACATGAGCCGTTGTGGCAGTGTTAGCCACTTTGAACACGTGGGATGACGAAACTGATCAGTAAAGGTGCGTGAATCAGGAGACAGGGATCCTTTTATCATTGGCCCACGCACTGATACAATCCACCATATGTCACCATGTTAATGGAGGTGTTTATTAGATTTGGAATTGCCCAGGTCTCAGTCGCTACAGCCTGTCCTGGGTCTGATAAACAGGCCCAGGCTGCTGTAGGCTCAATGAGCTGGGCGTCAGCACTCAGGGAGATGTACCGATCTGAGTTCCTCTCACCTCCATATCATCGCAAGTGATGTAGCCCCTCTCAGCCCCACCGCACTCCTGGAAGAACTCATGGACTTTCTCCACCATGAAGCGTTCCCCAGAGCTCCAGCTGGCCTCTTGCTCCAGTTGCTGTGAATCCTGGGTGTTCCGTAACTCCCTCCGCCGTCTCGCTGTCCTCCTGCCCTCTCGGGGGCCCACCCCCTTACTAGCTCTGGGGGTGGGAGTCTTCTGCTCGTCCATCACGGCTGGTCAGTCCTGCTTTCTACTGAGGTAAGAGGGCAAGACACAGAAGGAGGCTGGTTTGATATAATTTATAGAGGCATACAGCATAGAAACAGACCCTTCGGTGCGAGCAGTCAACCATCACCCTCTGCCAGGACCACCCAGGATCCTCACCTCATGCCCCATCCCTCAAATCCCAAACTTCATTGTCCGCACCATCGAGACCCTCACATTCAGCCTCCTACCAATATTCACAGCCATTTACACAAGTTCCTAGCCCTGGGCCACACTGTAAACAAGCTCATTATTCGAAGGTCAAACGAACCACAGGAGGAAACTAACAGGCACAGACTGCACTGAGGCACAGGGAGATATAGAGAGCATGGGGTAGCTAAAATGGCCAGAACATCATAACTGAGGAAAAGTGAAATGTTCATTGTGTACCTGTTACGTGCTGGTAACAGGGTATTTTTGAAAACAGAGGCTGTGTTGTGAGGGGATAGTCACAGTGCCGTGCTGATGGAGTGCTACACTGTCAGATGTGCTGTCTCTCCAATAGAACAATAAACCAAGGCCTCACTTGTCCCCTGGGGTGGATGTAAAAGATGATTTCCAAGAAGAGCTGGGGAATTCTCCCCAATTCCTTCACCAGCATTCCCCCGCCCACCCCCCCCCCACCCCCCCCACCCATAGTCAGCGAACCAGAACAGATTCATTATGATAGTACCAATTATGGGATTTTTACTGCGTGCATATTTCCAACATTTTTAGCCACAACGCCAGCGACAAGAGCTAAGTTGCAAATTTCCACTGCCCCTGGAAAACTACTTCCAACTAAATCAACTCTGAATGATTCTACTGGTACTGTAAATTTATAATCTCTTGTTCGAGATTCCAGACAGCATAGGAATGGTTTCTCTGCATTTACTTTATCAAATCGATTAATCCACTTGAATACTTCAATTAGGTAATCCTTAATATTCTATGCTGAAGTATTACAGCGTTTTTTTCTTAATTTTTGAAATGCAGTGTTGATACTGTTATGAAGATGTGTTGTCTCAAAACTTAGTTTGTACTATAACTGGCTGGTGTGACAAAATCTGATGAGGTGGCACGGTGGCTCAGTGGTTAACACTGCTGCCTCACAGTGCCAGGGACCCAGGTTTGATTCCACCCTCGGGTGCCTGTCTGTGTGGAGTTTGCACATTCTCTCTGTGTCTGCATGGGTTTGCTCCAGTTTCCTCACACAGTGCAAAGATGTGTAGGGTAGGTGGATTGGCCATACTAAATTGCCCATTGTGCCCAGGAATGTGTGGGTTAGATATGGGACATCAGGGGTAGGGGAATGGGTGGGATGCTCTTCAGAGGGGTGGTGTGGACTTGTTGGGCCAAATGACCTGTTTCCACACTGTAGGGATTCTGTTTCTATTCTATGCGCCATGAAAAGGGATTTGTTCAGTCCAGTTTCTCTTGATGGGGGTGTTGTAAACCTGGTGCCGAGGTGTCTGCTCCATGGAAAGCAGAATAAATGTTTTTTGGGGTTTTTTTTAAAGTAGTCAAAGAAAGCATGAGTGGGTGAAGTCAGGCTCACACAGACCCAGGGTTTTAGTTTTGTTTTCAATTGTTGCATTTGGGCATTTTAGGGTTGAAGCTGCTAGGTATAGCTCCCGCTCTGTGCTGCTAGCTTCATTCTGTCATTCCTTCTCCTGGAATGGAGGAGATAGCAAGTGAGGAAAATCTATTTTGCTGAATTTGCCTTTGCCAAGGGTGTGTTTATGGGATGCTGCTACAGTGGAACAGTTGATGAGTAGTAAAATAATATGTTAGTTTATTAAGAATTTTAATAGAGTTAAAGTTATTCCAATTCTTCTTTTTTTTGTTTATATTTTGACTGTGGCGTAAGAATAAATTATTATTTGCTTAAAGCCTAGTAGTTTGACCATTTGAATCATATCTGGAGCACAGCACCTTATACCTGCATTTAAATAAAGATAAAAGTTAGGGTCTAGACTATCTCCTTGTTATGTGTGAGGGGTTTGATCTGGTCCAGAACAACAGATACATACATAGACTGAATTTTTGCGAAGAACACTTTTCAAAGACAAGGACACTGGTGACAGCTACAATAAAGTGAGATTTCGAAAGAACACAAGCTCCTTGCTGGGAGTTGGTGAATCTACAACACTTTCAGTTAGATGCCGCATGATCCAGTTAGTAGGTGTAAAATAAACTTTGAACATAGACTTAGAGAGAACCTGTTGCGTGGGAAACCAGCCATTATCCCCCTCCCTTCATCTGAAACTCCTTTCAACAAAGTTTGAGAGTAGAAAGTCCACTATCATCACAAGTGGAGAGTTCTTAAAGGAGAATTCAGAACCTACATCAACTGTCTGCAGAAAAAGAGATATCAACCAGCCATAATGGATCTAGTGCCAGTAGATTGTACGGAAAGTGATTTCAACTACAGACAAGCATTTGGACAATCAGTGAATAAGCCTATTATTCCAAATTTACCTGTTACTTGAGCAAAGTAATTCTGTAGTAACACTCAACACAGTCTTAAGTATGTTTTAAAGTGTGGAAGAGGTTGTGTGTGTATCGATGTGAATTATTTTTCAAGAATCGTATTTAGATTCATTTGTACATTTGAAACCTTTTGTAAATATTCATAGCATATTTGCTAAAGTACTTTATTTTTAATATTAAACTAGTTTTTATTTCTAATTTAATGCGCCTGGCTTGCTTGCTTCTGCGACTGAGCTACACATAATCTGATATACATATACATACATCTAATTGCAATATCACTTCCTTTTTGACATCAAATTGTGTTTGGCCACTGTAGGAGTGGGACAGTGAAAGGAATCAGTCCATCTATCCCAACTGAGTTGTAACAGTACACAGTCCCTTCAAATTGAATAGAGAATTGGTTCATGGGCAGAATACAGCAAGTGGGGATAAGTAGTTCTTTTTCAGGTTGGCAATCCATGACCAGTGGGGTTCCACAGGAATCTGTGCTGGGGCAGCAACTGTTTACAATATATAGTAATGACTTGGAGGAAGGAAGTGAACGTATTGTAGTCAATTTTGCAGACAACACAAAAATAGGATAAAAGGCTGGTTGAGAGAGGGATGCAAACAAATTACAGAGAGATAGTGACAGGTTCAGTAAATTTTAGGGTGGCATGGTGGCTCAGTGGTTAGCACTGCTGCCTCGCAGCGCCAGGGACCTGGGTTCGATTCCACCCTCAGGCGACTGTCTGTGTGGAGTTTGCATGTTCTCCCTGCGTCTGTGTGGGTTTCCTTTGGGTGCTCCGGTTTCCTCCCACAGTCCAAAGATGTGCAGGCTAGGTGGATTGGCCGTGCTAAATTGCCCGTAGTGTTCAGGGAGGTGTATATTAGATGGGTTATAGTGGGGTGGGTCTGGGTGGGATGCTCTGAGGCCCAGTGTGGGCTTGTTAGGCCAAAGGGCCTGTTTCCACACTGTAGGGATTCTATGATCCATGAAATGGGCAAAAAGTTCACAAATGAAGTGTAATGGGGGGAAAAATGTGAAGTTGTTCATTTTGGAAGAGAGAACAAAAGAACAGAGTTTTATTTAAATAGAGAGAAACGCAACTGTGGTTGACAGGACCCTCAGCTGTGTCTGACCCATCTCCTGCACTCTGCCCTCACCCACCTCTCTTCCTTCCCTCAAAAATATTAGGGTCCCCCTCGTCCTCACCTACCTTCTGACCAGCATCCACATCCAAAGGATCTATAGCAACCACCTCCAGTGAGATGCCGCCACCAGACATATATTCCCCTCCCCTCCCTTGTCAGCCTCCCACAGGGACCGTTGCCTCTGGGACACCCTGGTCCACTCTTCCTTCACCCCCACAGCCCCACGGCACTTTCCCCTGTAACCGGTGAAGGTATAACACCTGCCCATTTACTTCCTCCCTCCCCAGTATCCAAGGCTCCAAACATACCTTCCAGATGAAGCAACACTTTACCTGCACTTCCCACAATCTAGTCTACTGCATTTGCTGCTCACAATGTGGTCTCCTCTACGTTGGGGAAAAAAGTACAGACTGGGTAACTGCTTCACAGAACATCTACGTTCTGCTCGCAAAAAGACCCTGAGCTTCCTATTGCCTGCCACTTTAACACACCACCCTGTTCCATAGCCAACATCTGTGTCTCAGCCTTGCCACTGTTCTCCAGCAAAGCTCAGCACAAGCTGGAAGAACAGCGCCTCATTTTCCATTTTGGAACTCTGCAGCCTTCAGGACCCAATATCAAGTCCAACAATATTAGGGCTCAAGCACTTTCTCCCATGTCCTTACTGCAACACCCACACACCAGGACTTGTCATCACATGGTCTACTACCACACACAATCCATTGTCAGCCACTAATTGTCCCCACTAGCACCTATTCATTCCCACAGCCTGACCTTTACCCATTGCTTTTTCCAACTGTTATTCTCTCCTTACCTGGGCTCCATTTCCACCTATCCTTTATTCCTGCTCCCTCCCCCACTCTATCTTTAGCATATATACCAACCCTTTCCAAGCTACCATCAGTTCTGAAGAAGGGTCACTGGACCTGAAACGTTGATTCTGATTTCTTTCCACAGATGTTACCAGACCTGCTGAGCTTTTCCAGCAATTTCTGTTTTCTCTTTCTGGTCGCCAGCATTTGCAGTTCTTGGTTTTATTTTGCAGAGGAATCGGCTGTTATCGTACGAAATGGTGGAACAGGCTTGAAGGGCTGAATGGCCTCCTCCTGTTCCTGTTTCTCATGGTCTTATTATAAAGATGCCCATTGGAGCCTGGCCTACACAGGGAGCACTGAAAATAACCCACATGCAACTTGCTGTCATCATGTAAATCTGCGTTGTATCTAACCTAACCAAGGTGAACAGTTGAAAGGGAAATGTTGGCTTACATTTTGGCTCAGAAACAGGAAATTTAGATATTTATGAGGCAGTAGGGTATACTGACACACACACCTTGAGGAAGTAGTGGTGCAACTTCAAAGATTTCAGAAGCTGACCTCAGACTGACCTCAGCTAAAACTGAGTGTGAGCTAAAGCACAGCATTCCTTCTCAATCAGATTAATCAATAACTTCCATCAGAGGGCTCACCGAATGTTCAGACCATGCAATATAAAATGATAACCAGCTCCCCTCAATGAGCTCCAGTTGACAATGATCCTGTCGTGGCAGTGTTTGATGGAGACAGTGCTGAGGATGCTTCACTTTCAGTTTAAAAGAGTAGACGAGGCTTTACCCTGTATCTAACCCCATGTTGTGCCTGTCCTGGGAGACTCTGGTGGGGACAATGTGAATGAAGTTTTACTTTCAGTTTAAAAGATTAGAGGAAGCTTCACTTTCAATTTAAAAATGTTGAGGAACTTTACTCTGTATCTAACCTGTGCAACACCTGTCCTGGGAGTGTTTGATGGTGTCAGTGTAGAGAAAGCTTTACTGTGTATCTAACCCCGTGCTGTTCCTGTCCTGGGAGTGT
>NC_063356.1:42122903-42144204 GCF_021869965.1 Rhincodon typus | reverse complement strand
TGTCCTGGGAGTGTTTGATGGGAATAGGGGGTAGAGAGAGCTTTACTCTGTATCTAACCCCGTGCTGTTCCTGTCCTGGGAGTGTTTGATGGGGGACAGTGTAGAGAGAGCTTTACTCTGTATCTAACCCCGTGTTGTTCCTGTCCTGGGAGTGTTTGATGGGAATAGGGGGTAGAGAGAGCTTTACTCTGTATCTAACCCGGTGCTGTTCCTGTCCTGGGAGTGTTTGATGGGAATAGGGGGTAGAGAGAGCTTTACTCTGTATCTAACCCTGAGCTGTTCCTGTCCTGGGAGTGTTTGATGGTGTCAGTGTAGAGGAAGCTTTACTCTGTATCTAACCCCGTGCTGTTCCTGTCCTGGGAGTGTTTGATGGGAATAGCGGGTAGAGGGAGCTTTACTCTGTATCTAACCCCATGCATCAATCTGTTTAGTTGCAAGTGATTTGCAGGCAGTCCCCTGGTTGTGAAGAGGTTGTGTTCTTGAGTCCATTGTTAGTTACCTCTTCCATCCAAAGGTGGAAAAAAGATTGACCTGTGACCCTGTATGTGAAAATGTTGGATAAAGGCGCTCTACATCTGCAACAATCAGGTTGTCTCTAAAACACACTCTGAAATGTCCTAGCAAGTCATTCGTTGTCAAACTGCTACAACACAATGAAATCTGATTAAAAGTGGGCAGACCATCATCTGACATAGTACATCAACTCAGAGACAAAATGCCAGCACACCCAATTGATCTGGTAAAGCCCACTGCATTACCATCTGGGTCTTTGACCAAGTAGTGACCATTGTGCCACAGATTGGTCAACTACCTGCCAGACATTGTCATCCTCTGAATCAGACCTTACACCTACTCTCCTTACTCCCCCACCACCAACGCTCAGGCTGGCCTGTTCCAATGTAAGGAGGGACCCAGCAGAGGTGATTCCATGTGCCTGGATGAAATCCGCTCCAACAACAGTGATGAAGATTGAAACAATCCAGGGCTAAGCAATTTGTCTGGCACCCATCAACTACGTTAAACATTCAGCCCAATGTGTCCCATTTATATGATGCACTACAGTACATCACTAAAGCTTCTTCAACACTACTTTCCAAACCTGCGACTTGGACCATCTGAAGGTGACAGGAGCATTGGGCACCGCCACCTGCAAATACTATTGGCAACACCTGAGCTGGTACCGAAGCCTGCACAGCAGTCAGACCTTGGTCACTTTGTGGCAAAGTGTTTTCATGCCCCACAAGTGCCAATCAACGACCATCTCCAATTAACAACTTTGGAATCAGCTCCCTTTGATATTTAGTGGAATTGAAAAACCTCCCCATAAATCTCCTGGGGTTCCTATTGATCAGAAACATACAGCAGCCATTTACCATATCTATAGTGTAAATAGTAAAGCTTTGGGTCCAATTTTTGACCCAAACCTCATGGAATGATTTTTACAAGGCAAGCATTTTGAGGGATTGACATGCTTACTCGATTTAAGACACAAGAAGACTTTCATCATGGGATAAAACTTAAAAGCAATAACACAAAATAATTCGTGTTTCTAATATTTATCTATTTGATAACATTCCAAGCTATGTCCAACGCAATATAAGTATGTACCATAACAAATTAATGACCAGAACTACAACACTTCACACTGAAATCGATCTAAATTACTCTGATCACCTCCAACTCACGAACAACATGTCCCAATGTTTCAAAACAGCATCACATACACCTTCATCTACATCGTGGGTTGTATCAATCACTCCAACCTCATTATTCACAAATAATTGCTCTCAGTACCATTCAGCACCTTGATATTAGGCACGTTTTAGAAAGGTTTTGACAATACTGGGATCAAGTTTGTTTCACATGTTTATGACCCACTGGCACAATGTTTTACATGTTGAGGTTCCTTGCATATTTCTGCTCTCAGCAAATCTTTCTTGGTCTTCCAACATCCAGTTGTTCAACACATTTTGCGTGCTGTCTTTGAGAGTTTTATTTATTCATGTAGCCAGGGGCAGAATCTTCATTGGTCGGACCTGCTGGTAATAACCAACACCTCACTGCTATCACGTTGCTGATAACAATGTTGACAAAATTGGGATTTCAGCAGGTCCCAGGTTTGTTTCTTTGTGTCATCCTCTTGGTATCAAATTCCATTTCTTGCCACTGCCTTCATCCATCTACCCTTTGCTGCAAACATGAACAAGCCTTCTTTCTGAAATCTCTCTTCAAGGAGGAGCGTGTGCAGTACTGGGCATTCTTATGACCATTCATCTTTACAAAGATGATTTTCTCACCAAACCTGGTAACAGTCTCATTTACAGCATGTCAAGTGTTCATTTCCAATGCAGTCCAATTGATTTGCATGTCTCTCTCGATATACCAATGACAAAATAGTGTCATTTGTTAATATCAGAAAGATCCAGTGGTAGCTGCTGTGAAACTTACAATTACTAACAGATCTCTAAAGTAATCATAGAGTCATACAGCTTGGAATCAAACCCTTCAGTCCTAACAGCTCACACCAACTGTAATCCCAAACTAAACTAGTCCCAGAGATAGTAGGAACTGCAGATGCTGGAGAATCTGAGATGACAAGATGTAGAGCTGGATGAACACAGCAGGCCAAGCAGCTTCAAGCAACCACCTGGAAACCGATATCCATTTCAAGCCCACCGACTCCCACAGCTACCTAGAATACACCTTCTCCCACCCACCTTCCTGCAAAAATGCCATCCCCTATTCCCAATTCCTTCACCTCTGCCACATCTGCTCCCAGGATGAGGCATTCCACTCCCGAACATCTCAGATGTCCTCGTTTTTCAAGGACCGCAACTTCCCCCTCTCAGTAGTCGAGAACGCCCTCAACTGTGTCTCCTGCATTTCCCGCAACCCATCCCTCACACCCCCTCCCCGCAATAACAACCAAAACAGAATCCCCCTTGTCCTCACATACCACCCCACCAACCTCCAGATCCAACACATCATCCTCCGACACTTCAGCCATCTGCAATCCGACCCCACCACCAAAGACATTTTTCCCTCCCCACCCTTATCTGCTTTCCGGAGGGACCACTCTCTCCGTGACTCCCTTGTCCGCTCCACAATCCCCTCCAGCTTCACCACACCCAGCACTTTTCCCTGCCACCGCAGGAAGTGCTACACCTACCCCTACACCTCCTCCCTCAACCCCATCCCAGGCCCCAAGAAGACTTTCCACATCAAGCAGATGTTCACCTGCACATCTGCTAATGTGGTATACTGCATCCGCTGTTCCCATTGTGGCCTCTTCTACATCAGGGAAACGAAGCGGAGGCTTGGGGACCACTTTGCAGAACACATAAGCTCGGTTCGCACTAAACAACTGCATCTCCCAGTCACGAACCATTTCAACTCCCCCTCCCATTCCTCAGACGACATGTCAATCCTGGGCGTCCTGCAGTGCCACAACGATGCTACCCGAAGGTTACAGGAACAGCAACTCATATTCCGCTTGGGAACCCTGCAGCCCAATGGTATCAATGTGGACTTCACAAGCTTCAAAATCTCCTCTCCCCATACCGCATCCCAAAACCAGCCCAGCTCGTCCCCACCTCCCTAACCTATCCTTCCTTCCACCTATCCCCTCCTCCCACCTCAAGCCCCACACCCATCTCCTACCTACTAACCTCATCCCGCCCCCTTGACCTGTCCGTCCTCCCTGGACTGACCTATCTCCTCCCTAACTCCGCACCTACACTCATCTTTACTACCTCCATCCCCGCCTCTTTGACCTGGCTGTCTCCTCTGCACCTATCTTCTCCTTTATCCATCTTCTACCCGCCTCCCCCTCTCTCCCTATTTATTTCAGAAACCCTTTCCCCTCCCCCATTTCTGAAGAAGGGTCGAGGCCTGAAACGTCAGCCTTCCTGCTCCTCTGATGCTGCTTGGCCTGCTGTGTTCATCCAGCTCTGCGCCTTGTTATCTTAAACTAGTCCCATCTGTCTGCTCTTGGCCCATATCCCTCCAAACATTTCTTATTCATGTACTTATCCAATTGTCTTTTAAATGTTGTAACTGTACCCACATCCACCACTTCCTCTGGCAGTTCATTCCACACACGAAAATGTAAAAATATTGTCCTCCATATCATTCCTTTCCATACATCCCGTGTACCATCCAGCATTGGTCTCGAGTTCTAGAATAACATTGTACTTTGATTCTCTGAGGACAGAGAGTCCAATGGCTTTGCGGGTGATGATCTAACCATCTTGCTGATGCTCATCAACACATTCTGCCACTGAACTTGTGATTTTTTTTCTCAGGATGTAACAGATTATGAGATTCATATGGGTCTTATCAATTGGCTGGATGCTGCCAGAATTGATAGAGGAAACACCTAAAGATTTGTAAATTGGTTTCAATTTAATGAGCTGTCATAATTACCGTGAAATAAAAATCACAATGCAGTTTGATCCGTGGAAAGGATAGAGTTGATTTCTACATTAAATACAACGGCAGGTCAGAGGTGCTGTATCCTGCAATGTTTAATTCCCTTAAAGGCAAAAGCCAGGAGTGTGATGGAATACTCCCCACTTGCCTGGATGAGTGTAGCCCCAACAACACTCAAGAAGCTTGACACCATCCAGGACAAAGCAGCTGCTTGATTGACACCACATCCACAAGCATCCACTCCCTCCACCACTGACGCTCAGTAACAGCAGTGTGTACTATCTACAAGATGCACTACAGAAATTCATCAAAGATCCTCACACAGCACCTTCTAAAGTCATGACCACTTCCATGTAGAAGGACAAGGACAACAGCTATATGGGAACACCATCAGTTGCAAATACCCCCAAGCCGCTCACCATCCTGACTTGGAAATATATCGCCGTTCCTTCACTGTTGCTGGGACAAAATCCTGGCACTCCCTTCCCTACAGCAGTGGCTGTCACAACATCACATGAACTGCTCTTGTTTAAGAATGCAACTTATCACTAACATCTCAAGGGTGATTAGGTATGGAGACTAAATATAAGCTGCCCACATCTGGTGAATAAAAGAAAAACAAGAATAACCTTGCATTTATATCGTTCCAGAAAAACCTACAAAGGCATTTCACAGGAGACATGAGCAAGCATAATTCAATTCTGAAAAAGGTGGTGTTCAGATATGTGAACAGAAACATGGTCAAAGCTGTTCATTTTAAGGAAACCTTAGAGGAGAGAGAGAGAGAGAGGAGACTTGACGAGGTTTATAGAGGGAATTGAAGAGTTTGGAGCCAGGCAGTTAAAGGCCCAGCTGTCTATAGTGAAATACAAAAAGTCAGTTCTGGAGGACCTTGGAGGGTTGCCAAGGTGGAGTAGCCAATGGAGACAGGGAGAGTTGTAGCAATTAGTGCAGGCTACAGAGAAAGGGAGGATTGCAGGGCCAGAGGAAGTTACTGGCACAGGAGACATTGTAGGGAGTGGAGGAGGTTACAGAGATGGGGAGGGATGCTAGAGCAGAGCACAAAGTTAGGGAGGACTGCTGAGGTGGAGTTTGCAAACATTGGGGATGGTTTATGGAGTTGAGGGGATTGCAGAGGCAAGAGATTTTGTAGAGCTGGAGGAAGTTACTGGGATAGAGAGGGTTCAGAAACTGTGGAGTGGTTTTTAAGATGAAGACCAGAGATAGGGAATCTTGCAACGGCTGGAGAAGAGTCCAGGGATAGGGAGGGGTCTGAAGGTTGGATGAGGTTTCAGAGGTAGGGAGAGGGTGTAGGAGCTGGAGAAGGTCACAGAGATAGGGAGGGGTGTAGGGGCTGGGGGGGGTTACAGAGATAGGGAGGGGATGTAGGTACTGGAGGAGGTTACAGAGATAGGGAGGGATGTGGGTGCTGGTAGAAGTCACAAAGATAGGACAGAATGTGGGTGTTGGAGGAGATTACAGGAATAGGAAGGGTTGTGGGGCTTAGAGGAAGTTTCGGGGTTAGGGAAGGTTGTGACATTGAAGAGCTGAAAAGCCTGATGGAATTTTAAAATTGTGGCATTGTTGGACCAGGTTCCAAACTAGTTCAGCAAGCCCCGACTGATGAGCGAGGAGGACTTAACATGCAGCAAGGTTTGAGTGAATGCTTGCTCATTAAACAGTGCCCTACCACCCCTAGGCAACACATAATGTTCACACATTCAATGCATGTTGTACGCAACTAATGCACTCCATTACACATATAGCAAGCACAAATATACACAATTAATACACACACACACCAATGCACACTCACGTGCAGAGTCAGAAATGAGCTGAAATGAGATCTCACTGAGCCTGCTGGTCCGTGGCTCCCTGAGGTTATGTGTTATGTGACGTTCTGATGGATGGTCCTCCCATTTGAAGCAGCTCTTGTTGGAGACTGGGTTCCGTCTGCTCTGCTTGCACCATGTGCTGTGAAAAAACGACAGTCATGTCTTGCTTCAGTTTTTCCGTTGATTATATCAAGTTGAGCTGAAGCAATAACCACGATAAGTGTCACTTCCTGCAAAAGAAAGAGGGGGAAGGGATTTGATGTGCTCATAATCCATCATCAGTCAGACCTTTGGTTCTGATCTGATTATGTTGGTGACTGATGGTTCCCTGAGAGTCAAAGGTTGTTTATGTTTGCAGGGACACCATGAACAAAGCTTTAGTTAAGGTGGGGAAGGACATATCCAACGCCACCCTCATCCTGATGGCCTTCTTTGCATGCAGCTGCATCAAACTGTGCTTGGGCCCTCAATATGTAAACACCAAGTGTCACCACATACTGTGGCTCTACATGTCCCCGGTGTTGTGAAGGATGGAACTGGCCTCGTTGCCGTGGAACACTCCCAAGTAGTTGGACCGTCCCATATCACCTGTTCCTTCGTGGAGAAATTTGTGAAGATAAACATCTTTCACCACAAGTCCATCAGGAAGTGGTCAGCACGAGACTCTGCAGGTAAAGGAGAGGGTGGATCCTGTTGGATTGTTCCCTGAGCAGACTGTCAGTCATTCGGCAAAATGCCTTATCGCCAGAACTTTCCAACAAGCACCAAGATATCGCTCGGCTGGTGGTGAGAAGGGCACTACCTGTGAGACCCCTCATGTACACCCGGACTCTCTACACGACCACACACTGCCCGCACAGTGGTTGCGGGGGTAGCGATAGAGACTGTCACACACCTCCTGCTGGAATGAGCCTTTGCAAGGGAATCCTGGAGAATGATGCTGTGGTTTTTGTGGAAGTTTGTCCCGAGCAGCTGTGTACTCTACGGGCTCTTCCCCAGGACACACACCAACACAAACATCGACTGCACCTGGAGAACCATCACCTCCGTGAAATACACTCTTTGGTCTGCCTGAAACTTGTTGGTCTTCCAGTGCAAAAAGTTGACCCTGACCAAGTGTTTCAGACTGGCACATTCCAAGGTCCAAGACTACGTGCTGAGGGATGCACTAAAGCTTGGGGCAGCTGCTGGGAAGGTGCAGTGGGGAAAGGCCACTGTGTAACGTCTTTTGGCCAAAATACAATTTGGCTCCATTCAGTATCAGATCCTCCACTGACTCAAAATAAATGTAAATATTTTTAGCAGGATTTAAAAATGCCATACATCTTTACAAAGATAGTTTTCTACCAAACCCAGTGACAATCTCATTTCCAGCATGCTGACTGTTGTTCATTGTGGTTTCACTACCATTTCCAATACCGTCCAATTGATTTGTATTTCTCTCTCAACATACCAATGATGAAGCTGTATCATTTGTGAATATTATCAGGTTCCAGTGATAGCTACTGTTGAAACTTTCATTCTCTAACAGAGCACTAAAGCATTCCTTTCCATGGATCCCGTGTACCATCCAGCATTGGTCTTCTGTTCTAGAATACCATTGTACCTTACTTTTCGGAGAGCAGAGTCCGCTGGCTTTGTGGGTGATGATCTAATTGTTTTGCTGATGCTTCATCAACACATTCTGCCAATTGTCTCCTCACTGTACATTGAGCTGTGAACTTGTGATTCTTTCTCAGAGGCATTGTAAGAGTCTATATCCTTCATATGGGTCTTACCAATTGGCTGGAAGATTGACAGAGGAAACACCTAAAGATTAATAAATTGTTTTCAATTTAATAAGCTGTCATAATTACCATGAAATAACAATAATTACAATGCAGTTTGATCCCTGAATAGGATAGAATCAATTTTTGCATGAGTGTGTACAGTAACCACAATAGCTACAAGAGCAGGGCAGAAGTTCTGCATCCTGTAATGATTGTCTCCCTTTAAACACAAGTCAGGAGTATGATGCAACACTCTCCATTTGTCTGGGTCTTTCTGCCAAAATAGAACAGGGCTCTGTTCAATTCTTAAAACCATCTCCCACTTCCCTGTTGCTTCAAAATGAACGTAAATATGTCTTTGTTTTTGCAACCGCACTGTAGCTCTAGGGATGTCAAATTCCAAAGTGTTGTTCGTGTTTCTCTTGTTTCTCTGCAAAGATGGTACAGAACAGATGGAGAGCCCTTTGTATGTACATACAGATAGTATTTTTTATGAATAAAGTATATTTTTGCAATAAAACAAAGACGGTGACTGACAGTTCCTTGGGTTTAGATAGGCCTTCCCCGAGGTTGTTGGTGGGGTGCGGTCACCAAGTGATGGTGTCATCATTCTGCAACACTGTTTGATGTCAGAAACACAAATCCTGTTCCATGGTGTGTGCTGTTACTAGAGCAATGTCAGAGCAGGCACACAGAGCAGTGATCAATGCCCACGTCCAGCGCAATGCCAATTTCTCAACCTGTAAAATGTAGTCTCTAAACTGAAAGGAAACACATACGTTGTTCAAGTTCTGCAATTAATAAAAAATTCAAGCATTGTGCCACACCATTTGGATATTTAGAGTCTAAATTTTCAATATGATGTGTGTGCCATTTCTGTCCCAAAATAGCGTCCACCCCGATACGTAGATAGCCTGTTACAAACCATTTCAGTTCTACCTTTTGTAAGGGTGACACAAATTAGACCAATTGCACAGTGTGTGACTGTAACACATTTCAACCTCAACCCTCCAAGCTAAGGCCCACCCTTTACCTCACACAGTTAAATCTGCATCCAGTTGCTGGAAAGATCGGTGCTATTTAAAGAGATTCAGCAACTATTTTCAGCTTGGACGCTGGTTGGTTTTGACTGCCTATTGGCTTTCAGTTGTTACAGCAGCGGGAGTCCGGGAGGAAGCGCGAGGGCACCCTGGGAAGGTAAGCTTTTCGATTATAAAAGTCTTATCTCACGTGACTCCATTTTTGCAGCAGCAGTGAGAGCGAGGACCAGGGGGCTGCCGGGAAAGTAAGTTAATCCTTTAAAAACTTACCTCGTGAATAGGCGGAGCGCACGCTGAGCAGGAGCAGACACAGGACGGCTGAGTAAGTGAGGTAATATATTTGGGCGGTTGCTTTACCCGAAACACTACCTAGGTAGTGTCTCCCACCCATCCTCCTCCTCTAATCCAAAAAAAGGTTCTGAGCGCCGATTTGGTGAGGTTACTAGTTTTTTTTTCAATAGTCTGTTTGGGAATTCAGAACAGTGGGAATAGATGTTAGGGCAGTTGCATGCTCCTCCTGTAGAATGTGGGAGGTAAGGGTCACCACCAGTGTCCCCACTGACTTCATCTGCGGGAAGTGCACCCAACTCCAACTCCTCGGAAACCGCATTAGGGAACTGGAGCTGGAGCTGGATGAACTTCGGATCATTCGGGAGGCTGAGGGGGTAATTGAGAGGAGTTACAGGGAGGTAGTCACACCTCAGGTACAGGAAAAAGGTAGATGGGTTACAGTCAGGGGACGGAAAGGGAACAGGCCGACAGTGCAGGGATCCTCTGTGGCCGTTCCCCTCAATAACAAGTATACCGTTTTGGATACTGTTGGGGGGACGACTTACCAGGGGTAAGCCATGGGGTGAAGGTCTCTGGCACAGAGTCTGTCCCTGTTGCTCAGAAGGGAAGGGGGGAGAGGAGGAGAGCATTAGTCATTGGGAACTCCATAGTTAGGGGGACAGATAGGAGATTCTGTGGGAACGAGAGAGACTCGCGGTTGGTGTGTTGCCTCCCAGGTGCCAGGGTCTGTGATGTCTCGGATCGTGTTTTCGGGATCCTTAAGGGGGAGGGGGAGCAGCCCCAAGTCGTGGATCACATAGGCACCAACGACATAGGTAGGAAATGGGATGGGGACGTAAGGCAGAAATTCAAGGAGCTAGGGTGGAAGCTTAGAGCTAGAACAAACAGAGTTGTTATCTCTGGTTTATTACCCGTGCCACATGCTAGCGAGACAAGGGATAGGGAGAAAGAGCAGTTGAACACGTGGCTACAGGGATGATGCAGGAGGGAGGGATTCAGATACCTGGATAATTGGGGCACATTCTGGGGTAGGTGGGACCTCTACAAAAGGAATGGTCTACACCTGAACCAGAGGGGTACCAATATCCTTGGGGGGAAATTTGCTAATGCTCTTCAGGAGGGTTTAAACTAATTCAGCAGGGGGATGGGAACCTGAATTGTAGCTCCAGTGTACAGGAGGTTGAGAGTAGTGAGGCCATGAATAAGGTTTCAAGGTCGCAGGAGTGTACCGGCAGGCAGGAAGGTGGTTTGAAGTGTGTCTACTTCAATGCCAGGAGCATCCGGAATAAGGTGGGTGAACTTGCAGCATGGGTTGGTACCTGGGACTTCGATGTTGTGGCCATTTCGGAGACATGGATAGAGCAGGGACAGGAATGGTTGTTGCAAGTTCTAGGGTTTAGATGTTTCAGTAAGATCAGGGAAGGTGTGTAAAAGAGGGGGAGGTGTGGCATTGTTAGTCAAGGACAGTATTACGGTGGCAGAAAGGACGTTTGATGAGGACTCGTTTACTGAGGTAGTATGGGCTGAGGTTAGAAACAGGAAAGGAGAGGTCACCCTGTTGGGAGTCTTCTATAGGCCTCCGAAAAGTTCCAGAGATGTAGAGGAAAGGATTGCAAAGATGATTCTGGATAGGAGCGAAAGTAACAGGGTAGTTGTTATGGGGGACTTTAACTTTCCAAATATTGACTGGAAACGCTATAGTTCGAGTACTTTAGATGGGTCAGTTTTTGTCCAATGTGTGCAGGAGGGTTTCCTGACACAGTATGTAGATAGGCCAACAAGAGGCGAGGCCACATTGGATTTGGTACTGGGTAATGAACCAGGCCAGGTGTTAGATTTGGAGGTAGGTGAGCACTTTGGAGATAGTGACCACAATTTGGTTACGTTTACTTTCGCAATGGAAAGGGATAGGTATATACCGCAGGGCAAGAGTTATAGCTGGGGGAAAGGCAATTATGAGGCGATGAGGCAAGATTTAGGATGCATAGGATGGAGAAGGAAACTGCAGGGGCTGGGCACAATTGAAATGTGGAGCTTGTTCAAGGAACAGCTACTGCGTGTCCTTGAGAAGTATGTACCTGTCAGGCAGGGCGGAAGTGGTCGAGCGAGGGAACCGTGGTTTACTAAAGAAGATGAATCTCTTGTCAAGAGGAAGAAGGAGGCTTATGTAGAGATGAGGCGTGAAGGCTCAGTTAGGGCGCTTGAGAGTTACAAGTTAGCCAGGAAGGACCTGAAGAGAGAGCTAAGAAGAGCCAGGAGGGGACATGAGAAGTCTTTAGCAAGTAGGATCAAGGAAAACCCTAAAGCTTTCTATAGGTATGTCAGGAATAAAAGAATGACTAGAGTAAGATTAGGGCCGGTAAAGGACAGTAGTGGGAAGTTGTGCGTGGAGTCCGAAGAGATAGGAGAGGCGCTAAATGAATATTTTTCGTCAGTATTCACACAGGAAAAAGACAATGTTGTCGAGGAGAATACTGAGATACAGGCTATTAGACTAGACGGGATTGAGGTTCATAAGGAGGAGGTGTTAGCAATTCTGGAAGGTGTGAAAATAGATAAGTCCCCTGGGCCGGATGGGATTTATCCTAGGATTCTCTGGGAAGCTAGAGAGGAGATTGCAGAGCCTTTGGCTTTGATCTTTATGTCGTCATTGTCTTCAGGAATAGTGCCAGAAGACTGGAGACTAGCAAATGTTGTCCCCTTGTTCAAGAAGGGGAGTAGAGACAACCCTGGTAATTATAGACCAGTGAGCCTTACTTCGGTTGTGGGTAAAGTGTTGGAAAGGATTATAAGAGATAGGATTTATAATCATCTAGAAAGGAATAATTTGATTAGGGATAGTCAACACGGTTTTGTGAAGGGTAGGTCGTGCCTCACAAACCTTATTGAGTTCTTTGAGAAGGTGACCAAATAGGTGGATGAGGGTAAAGCAGTTGATGTGGTGTATATGGATTTCGGTAAAGCGTTTGATAAGGTTCCCCACGGTAGGCTATTGCAGAAAATACGGAGGCATGGGATTGAGGGTGATTTAGTGGTTTGGATCAGAAATTGGCTAACTGTAAGAAGACAGAGGGTGGTGGTTGATGGGAAATGTTCATCCTGGAGTTCAGTTACTAGTGGTGTACCTCAAGGATTTGTTTTGGGGCCACTGCTGTTTGTCATTTTTATAAATGAGCTGGATGAGGGCGTAGAAGGATGGGTTAGTAAATTTGTGGATGACACCAAAGTCGGTGGAGTTGTGGATAGAGCAGAAGGATGTTGCAGGTTACAGAGGGACGTGGACAAGCTGCAGAGCTGGGCTGAGAGGTGGCAAATGGAGTTTAATGCGGAAAAGTGTGAGGTGATTCACTTTGGAAGGATTAACAGGAATACAGAGTACTGGGCTAATGGTAAGATTCTTGGTAGTGTGGTTGAGCAGAGAGATCTCAGTGTCCATGAGCATAGATCACTGAAAGTTGCCATCCAGGTTGATAGCGTTGTTAAGAAGGCGTACAGTGTGTTAGGTTTTATTGGTAGAGGGATTGAGTTTCGGAGCCATGAGGTCATGTTGCAGCTGTACAAAACTCTGGTGCGGCCGCACTTGGAGTATTGCGTACAGTTCTGGTCACCGCATTATAGGAAGGATGTGGAAGCATTGGAAAGGGTGCAGAGGAGATTTACCAGGATGTTGCCTGGTATGGAGGGAAGGTCTTATGAGGAAAGGCTGAGGGACTTGAGGCTGTTTTTGTTAGAGAGGAGAAGGTTAAGAGGTGACTTAATAGAGCCATACAAGATGATCAGAGGATTAGATAGGGTGGACAATGAAAGCCTTTTTCCTTGGATGGTGATGGCTAGCACGAGGGGACATAGCTTTAAATTGAGGGGTGATAGATATAGGACAGATGTCAGAGGTAGATTCATTACTCAGAGAGTAGTAAGGGCGTGGAATACCCTGCCTGCAACAGTAGTAGACTCGCCAACTTTAAGGGCATTTAAATGGTCATTGGATAAACATATGGATGATAATGGAATAGTGTCGGTTAGATGGGCTTCAGATTGGTTTCACAGTTCGGAGCAACATCGAGGGCCGAAGGGCCTGTACTGCGCTGTAATGTTCTATGCTCTGTTGTCAAGCTGATCAAAGTGTGACTTGTGCAATAGTTAAAGTTGGACAAATCTGCAGAGCCCATGATGAAGGCTCTGTTTCTCCTTTCAAAGGTTCTATTCACAAACACTTGCTCACAGTCACAAAGCAGGACTTAGCAACACCAGGGCTCTGCAACACATCGTGTTTGATTGAGTGACACAGGGGGTCACAAACTAATTGAAAAGGGAACAGGAGATGAGTGAAGAAAATCTCTGAGCAAAATGCCACGTGCACCTAGGGGGTAATTTCCTTACCTTCATCTTAGAGACAAACAGTTTGGGAAAGTCTATGGGTCATAGAGGGGCTGCTTTGTGAGATCTGCCCAGTGTTCGGGCACTGTTGCAAACTCAGAGGTGGATGATGTTGGCACTGCCAGGGGCTGTAAAAGTGACCATGGGGCCATGAATGCCAGTCTCCTTCTAGAGTGGAGCCAAAAGCATTTCCAATGTCAGGGAGATTGCTGTCTTTTGTTGTGTAAGGGAGGTCACTCACGCTGAGCAGGAAGGCAGAGCCGAACACATTTCAGTGTCTCCCGCTAAAACAGAAGCAAGAAGACAAGAGGGCCACTCTTCCACAGAAGAACAAGATGCCACAGACTGTCCATCCATCTGAGTTTCACATGTGAGTCTGGTGATTTACTACAACTGGAGGAAGTTTCGCTGCTTCAGAGTCCTGGCTGGTATGAGACCATCTAATGTGTATCAGACAGGTCAATGCCCTGTATCCTGGAAGTAGTCACGATACCTTCATTCTCCAGCAGCCTGCTCTACACTGAGCTTTTCATTCAGTCTAAGAAACATTTACTGTGTGATGTGAGATATCCACAGGGCAGCTGGTTCACAAGGACAGGCTGCTTCCAAAGAGAGCCATGCTACTACCTGACACATCATGGAGTGTGATGTTACATTGCTGGAGGAGTTCCACAATACTCAGGATCAGTCAAGGTGAGTGACTAAGCAGGAGGAAGGAAATGAGGGGCAATTCAGATTCAGGCTGTGTGTGATGGATGATATTAGTGAGAACAGGCCCAATTCTCCATTCAACATCTCCCCTTCTGTCTGTTTCTGACCATCACCACAGCCTCTTAGCTGAAGCGTCAAAATCAAAGTGAGCAGGGAACAAACATTTCAAAGTCGATCGATCTAACCATTGAATATTCCACACTCTGACCCACAAAGCCTGTCTTCCATATACCTTTTCCTGGCCGACTGTTCCTTCCCATCCAGGGCATGTAGAAAACGTTACTGATTTTGTTTGGGGTGCAGTGGGGAGTGTTGCATTTGCGAATTGCCAGACTCCCTTCACCAGCTCGAGAAAACAAGGTGTAGAGCTGGATGAACACAGCAGGCCAAGCAGCATCAGAGGAGCAGGAAGGCTGACGTTTCGGGCCTAGACCCTTCTTCAGAAATGGGGGAGGGGAAGGGGTGTTCTGAAATAAATAGGGAGAGAGGGGGAGGCGGTTAGAAGATGGATAGAGGAGAAGGCAGGTGGAGAGGAGACAGACAGGTCAAAGAGGCGGGGATGGAGCCAGTAAAGGTGAGTGTAGGTGGGGAGGTAGGGAGGAGATAGGTCAGTCCAGGGAGGACGGACAGGTCAAGGGGGCGGGATGAGGTTAGTAGGGAGGAGATGGGGGTGGGGCTTGAAGTGGGAGGAGGGGATAGGTGGGAGGAAGAACAGGTTAGGGAGGCGGGGACAAGCTGGGCTGGTTTTGGAATGCAGTAGGGGGAGGGGAGATTTTGAAGCTTGTGAAATCCACATTGATACCACTGGGCTGCAGGGTTCCCAAGCGGAATATGAGTTGCTGTTCCTGCAACCTTCGGGTGGCATCGTTGTGGCACTGCAGGAGGCCCAGGATGGACATGTCGTCTGAGGAATGGGAGGGGGAGTTGAAATGGTTCGCGACTGGGAGGTGCAGTTGTTTAGTGCGAACCGAGCGTAGGTATTCTGCAAAGCGGTCCCCAAGCCTCCGCTTCGTTTCCCCGATGTAGAAGAGGCCACAACGGGTACAGCGGATACAGTATACCACATTGGCAGATATGCAGGTGAACATCTGTTTGATGTGGAATATCTTCTTGCGGCCTGGGATGGGGGTGAGGGAGGAGGTGTAGGGGCAGGTGTAGCACTTCCTGCGGTTGCAGTTAAAAGTGCCGGGTGAGGTGGGGCTGGAGGGGACTGTGGAGCGGACAAGGGAGTCACGGAGAGAGTGGTCCCTCCGGAAAGCAGATAAGGGTGGGGATGGAAAAGTATCTTTGGTGGTGGGGTTGGATTGCAGATGGCGGAAGTGTCGGAGGATGATGTGTTGGATCCGGAGGTTGGTGGAGTGGTACGTGAGGACAAGGGGGATTCTGTTTTGGTTACTATTGCGACGAGGGGGTGTGAGGGATGAGTTGCGGGAAATGCGGGAGACACGGTCGAGGGCGTTCTCGACCACTGAGGGGGGGCGAGTTGCGGTCCTTGAAAAACGAGGACATCTGAGATGTTCGGGAGTGGAATGCCTCATCCTGGGAGCAGATGCGGCGGAGGCGAAGGAATTGGGAATAGGGGATGGCATTTTTGCAGGAAAGTGGGTGGGAGGAGGTGTAGATTAGGGAGGTGTGGGAGATGGTGGGCTTGAAATGGATATCGGTTTCTAGGTGGTTGCCAGAGATGGAGACAGAGAGGTCCAGGAAGGTGAGAGAGGTATTAGAGATGGTCCAGGTGAACTTAAGATTGGGCTGGAAGGTGAAGTGGATGAACTGTTCGAGCACCTCGTGGGAGCACGAGGCGGTGCCGATACAGTCATCAATGTAACAGAGGAAGAGGTGGGGTTTAGGGCCGGTGTAGGTACGGAAGAGGGATTGTCCCACGTAATCTACAAAGAGGCAGGCATAGCTTGGGCCCATGCGGGTACCCATGGCCACCCCCTTTGTCTGTAGGAAGTGGGAGGAATTGAAAGAGAAGTTGTTGAGGGTGAGGACGAGTTTGGCTAAGCGGATGAGGGTGTCAGTGGAGGGGGACTGGTCAGGCCTGCGGGACAGGAAGAAGCGGAGGGCCTTTAGGCCATCTGTATAGGGAATGCAGGTGTATAGGGACTGGACGTGCATGGTAAAGATAAGGTGTTGGGGACCGGGGAATTGGAAGTTCTGGAGGAGGTGGAGGGCGTGGGTGGTGTCATAGACGTAGGTGGCGAGTTCCTGGACCAAGGGGGAGAAAATGGAGTCGAGTTCGGTGGAGAAGGAGCAGGCGGAGACATTGGGTCGACCAGGGCAGTCAGGTTTGTGGATTTTGGGAAGGAGATAGAAGCGGGCGGTGCGGGGTTGGGGAACGATGAGGTTGGAGGTCACCTGAGGTGATGAGGTTGTGGATGGCTTGGTGGTCAGGAGTGGGGTCATGATTAAGGCGGTTTCAGAGAGCACCACTTCATCCTGGGGTGGCAGTGCCTGGCCTGGTTAACAGGCAACAGTGGGACAACTGCTGAATGGGCAGCAGTGTAAGGACATGCCAGGCCTTCTGGGTAAAGTGGAGTTTGTGTGCTGCTGAGACAGAGATCAATCCCCACCCCAATGTTTAAGGGCAATCATCCACTACCCTCTACCCCACCATCCCTGACATTTATATCACGTAACCTCAGGTTATAGAATCATAGATTCCCTACCGTGTGGAAGCAGGCCATTCAGCCCATCGAGTCCACTCTGATCCTCCGAAAAGCATCTGACCCAGACTCACCCTGTACCTCTAGCTCCACATTTCCCATGGCCGATCCACCTAACCTGCACGTCTTTGGACTGTAGGAGGAAACCGGAGCACCCGGAGGAAACCCGGGCAGACACGGGGAGAATGTGCAAACTCCATACAGACAGTCACCCGAGGCTGGAATTGAACCCAGGTCCCTGGTGCTGTGAGGCAGCAGTGCTAACCACTGGGCCACCGTCCTGTCCCTTTTTTCTTTAGAACAAGGAGATTATATAAAAAATTGAACATGTGAACGAGTGATCTACTTAATGGAGTGTAGTCACTCTTTAAACTATAGGAAATATTGCACACTGCCATCTCCCACGAATAACAAGGTGGTAACCTGTTTCAAAGTGGGATTATTTCAAGCATAAATGTTTTCCAGGACACTGAAGAAAAGTCTGATTCTCATTTTGGAAACAGTGGCATAAAACAAACCATAGAAAATGGGAGCAGGAATAGGCCATTCGGCCCAGCTCCATCATTCAATATGGCTGATACTAGACACAGCTCTGCCTTATATTCTTTATCTCTCCCATTAAATTCCAGTCATCTCTTGGGGAAAGCACCCTTTAGTTATGAGGTTTAAGAACGAGACTGTCCTTACAACCAGACAAATGGGATGTATTTCCAAGCATGCAACGTTTCGCGAGGTTTCAGAGAATGGGTGGGTCCTTCTGATTAATGTTTGAACTGAAAGTTGAAACCTGTGACTCACTCAGTATGGAATGGCAGCTTAGATTGCAGCCATACCCTCTGAATGGGGACCTGAACTTATAACCCTCCAACAGTGAGCTGAGAGTATCACCCACTGAGCTCCTGTTGCCAATGTGCAACTGGACTCTGATCAGTACTAATTGCTGTTGCAATAGCACACTGCTAAAGTGTTCAATCAACCTCTATAAACCCAAAGAATCTGTGTCATGTTTTGTGGTCGCAATTCAAGCATTTTGTTTGAAGATGAAATTTTATTGTGACTCTGCCCCAGGGTTTTGTCCCAGGGCTGGTCATTCAAAGCGAGGTCCTTACTTAAGTTGGTTCAGTGCCTCTGTGACCCACCTATGCATCTCTTTCACAATAAAGAGAGGCTCGAGAAGCTGTGTCATAGCACAGGAAACAGGCCTGGATGCTAATCTCAACAGTTTACAATCATTTCACAAAGTGGAAAGTAAAACTAGTGTCTGTTAAATGTGGAAGAAAAGTGAGAATTTAGCATCATGGAATGGCATGGTAGAGGAGACCATTCAGCCCATTGGGATTATACAATCTCTTTGAAAGACTTATAAGACAATGAAACATAGGAGCAGAAATAGATGATTTAGCACACTGAGTCTGCTCTGCCTTTCAATGTCACTCAATGATCTGATCATCCTCAACCCCATTGCCCTGCCTTTTCCCCATAACCCTTGATTCATTTATTGCTTAAAGTTCTGTCCGTCTCAGCCTTGAATATACTAAATGACCCACCTCCACAGCCCTCAGAATTCCACAGATTCACTCCCCTCTGAGAGAAGAAATTCCTCCTCATCTCTGTCTTAAATGGGCAACCCCTTATTCTGAGTTGATACCCCCTGGTCCTGGACTCTCCCACAAGGGGAAACAATTTTTCCACATCTCCCCTGTCCCCTAAGAATCCTGTATGCTTCAATAACGTTTCCTCTCATTCTTCTGAACTCCAATGAATACAGGCCCAACCTACTCAACATCTCCCCCTAAGACAGTCCTCTCTGTACCTGGAATTAGCCTAAAGATTCACCTGTCATTGAGGGGTAACTAATAGAGAGTATCGGTTTAAGATGAAGGGCAGAAAGTTTAGAGGGGATTTGAGGAAAACCATTTTCACCCAGAGGGTGGTGGGGATTTGGAATGCACTGCCAGGGAAGGTAGTTGAGGCAGGAAATCTCACAACCTTTAAAAAGTACATGGATAGGCAGTAGAAATGTGATAGTCTCAGTAATTTTCTCTTTGAGTATTTATCTAATTCCCCTTTCAAAGTTATTGCTGATCTGCTTTCATCAACCTATCGGGCAGCGTGTGCAAGGATCTAAACAGTTATGGGCCCTTTTGAAAATCCACCTCCACACCATCAGCTGCATCCCCCTCTTCAACCTTATCCAGGACATGAGGGATTGTTCTCTATGTTCTGGTGCATACTTTCCGAGCTATTCCTTAGCTACTATCTCTTTGTACAACTCTCCTTTAAGAGGCAGCCTGCTTTGAAGAAGAGTAAACAGCTTCTACCATTATATATACTTATTAGCTCAAGGGACATGAAGGTCACTGACATGGCCATCATTTATTGTTCATCCCTAACTACCCTTTAGAACTTAGTGCTACACTGATTTTTGAACTATCCTGACTTGTGCCTCGTCGATGGTGGACAGGATTTGGAGAGTCAGGAGATGAGTTTCTCAACACAGTATTCATAGCCTGTGACCCACTCTTGTAGACACTTTGTTTATAGTATTTAAATGAGAGGTCCGGTCAGATTCCTGGTTAGTTATATCCTGTGGGATTTACTGTTGAGGGATGTAACAACAGTAATGGCATTGAATGTCAAGGGCCTTGTTGGAGATAGCCATTGTCTGGAAGTTGTGTGGTGTGAATGTTACTGGTCATTTGTCAGCCCAAACCTGGATATAGACACAGACTGTTTCAGTACCACATGGTTTCTGAGAGTTCGTGAACACTGAGCAATCATCAATGAATATCCCGCTTCTGACTTTATGATGGAGAGAAGTGAAATAACGGTACAGAGGCCAGTATCCTGTCACCAAGTCCCCCTTTATTTACACTTGGAGAGCCCTTAACACTCCAGCTCCCTAAGAGCCAGCTCTCAGAGTGAGCAGAACCTCTGACACTCTTGTTTATATCTGCCAGCCAGGGCTCCCTGATTGGACCAGGTTAACAGCCCCAATCAGGGAACTCATATTCTATGAGGTCCACCTAGCTGACATCGTTGCAAACATTACAGAAAGGTCATTGATGAAGCAGCTGAAGATGTTTGGGCCTAGGACACTACCCTGAGGAACTATTGCAGAGATGTCCTGGAGCTGAGATGACTGACCTTCAACAACCACAACCATCTTTCTATGTGCCGGGTATGACTCCAACCATCTAATTCCCATTGAGTTCAATTTTGAAAGAGCAATGCAATGTTTTACATTACATGGAAACTATAGCCTCAATTTCATATTCCAATGGAGAGATGGACCCACCAACAATGCAACACCACTTCAGTTCAGCTTTGGAATGGTATTCTGGATTCTGGGTTCAACTCTAATGGAGCTTTAACCCATTACTTCATTTCTCCAGCGGATTCCCTACTGTGTTGCCATGTGAAATGTGCCAAGTCTGCCCATCTTAACTCGATCAATCAGTTTGGAATTGACCCATCCACATCACTGAGCGAGATTTGTAACATAACTAGACAATGAGGTACAGAGGGTATCCTTAGATGTGTCCTTAGGTGCTTCTAGCTGAAATGGATTGTTGGTGGTATTTCTTCATTCAATGTTCACTGGGTGACAAGAAATCCATGAGATTGTTTTAATGTAGAAAACCATTTCAATCAGCTTCACCAAGCAGAATAGGCAATAGATTCATCAAAGACTTTGGTGTGAAAGAAGTTTGAAAGGGCAATGGGAACATGCAGTCTCAGAGAGGTTTGAGGGTGAAATTCCAGAGCCTGAGGTTTAAATGGCTGAGGGTGGGGACTGCTGGTGCTTTGAGCAAGCAGCAACGCGTATGATCGCCAGTCAGAGGGAGAGTGTGCGTGTGTGTGTGTGTGTGCCTGTGTGTGTGTGTGTGTGTGTGTGTGTGTGTGCGTGTGTGTGTGTGTATGTGTGCGTGTGTGTGTGTGCACGTGCGTGTGTGTGCGTGTGTGCGTGTGCGTGTGTGTGCGTGTGCCAGTGTGTGTGTGTGTGCCTGTGTGTGTGTGTGTGTGTGCCTGTGTGTGTGTGTGTGTGTGTGTGTGTGTGTGTGTGCACATGTGTGTGTGCATGTGTGTGTGCCTGTGTGTGTGTGTGTGTGCGCGCGTGTGTGCGTGTGGGCACGTGTGTACGTGTGTGTGTGTGTCTGTGTGCCTGTGTGTGTGCG
>NC_063356.1:42035553-42067903 GCF_021869965.1 Rhincodon typus | reverse complement strand
CACTCCATACCCTCCCCCTCCCCCACTCCTCTCCTCCCCACTCCATATCCTCCTCCCCGGCTCTTTCGAAAGTTCACGTTAGAGTTAGGGAGGAAGGTTTTCAGCAGAATGTTACCAGAACGCCAACAGTTACATCGCAAGGAGCAATTGTATAAATTAGACTCTTCTTAGCTGCAATTGATTGTGGTTTGTAGGATTTTGAAATGAATTAATAGGGTTGGTAGAGAGGAAACCTTTCCCCTGGTTAGGAAGTCAAGCACAAAAGAAATACACTTTGAAATCTGAGCCATTCAGAGAGATGCCAGGGTACAGGCTTTCAAACGAAAGGAGATGAAATGATCCATTTAAACCTGAGCTGAATAGATTTTCCTGAGGTGGATATGTTTCCAAGGCAGATGAATGGAGGTAAGATACGGATCAACCACGCTCCCATCGAATGGTGGAACAGGTTTCAGGTACTGACTGGCTCCTCCTCCTCCTACTTCATGTCCAATATCCCCAGGGTGAAGTCCATCAAATGGCCAGCTCAGACCCATACAGTCATAGAGCATGGAAACACACCCTTCCGATGACCCATGCTTAGAGAGCCCCCCTTTGTTCAGTGTTAACCCTCTTAGCCCTGAATCACTGTCCCACCGGATCTCCTGTTTGCACCTTTTAACAGTTCTATTGTTGTCCACGTGTCTCAGAATGCTGCTGGCATTGGGGTGTCCGATCTCAGGTAACTCTGTCCTTCCTCTCAGGACCACTTTGCCTGCCTGATACTCAGTGTTCATACTACTCAGCACTTATCCAGAGCCCCAACTACCCAAAGTCCTACCCACCCAATCAGGATGTCTACTGGTTCCTCAAGTTGACCGAAGACGTCAGCATTGATGGTGAGTCTGTGGCAGGAAACTGCATGTGAAGTTACTGAGTCAAATGTCGTACATCTCTCGATGGTTCACTGGTGAGTGATGTGCACATTCCACATTGTTAATAAATAGATGCTAGACCACAAAAGTTAATGTGGCATGGCCCTGTATACAATAAACCACAAAAATTGGGTTCTTGTTGAGTCAGATGTCTTGAAGTTCATTTACAACTCTAAATATTTATAATATCTCAGAATTACACACATAAGTCCTGGGTTGTGTACATATCAACGTTGCTGTGTATTTCACACACAGAACAAATTGACTGAAGACTCCATGGCACAGAGTGAGTGACTGAAGGTGAGAGAGGTAGCTTTATACTAGAACATCACATGTTTCATACATCATAGAATCCCTACAGTGTGGAAACAGGCTATTCAGCTCAACAAATCCACACTACCCCTCTGAAGAGCATCCCACCCAAACCTATTCCCCTAATTTCCCATGTCTAATCCACCTAACCTAAACATCCTTGGGCACTATGGGCAATTTAGCATGACCAATCCACCTACCCTGCACATCTTTGGGCTGTGGGAGGAAACCAGAGCACCCAGAGGAAACCCATGCAGACACAGGGAGAATGTGCAAACTCCACACAGACAGTCACCCGAGGGTGGAATCGAACCCAGGTCCCTGGTGCTGTGAGGCAGCAGTGCTAACCACTGAGCCACCATGCCACCCTTTGGGACATCACAGAACTGTGCCTGGGCTTGCCTACACTAGAATCTATGCCTTAATACAACAAAAGTAAAGATATATACGGAACCTTTATAAATCATTGATTCGGTCTCAGATAGACCATTCTGGGACTCAGCCTTTAGTGGGATGGTTTAAGGTTGTAGATAGGGTCCAGAGGAAGATTAGCACACTAATTCCAGTAATGATATACATTGGTTATGTGGAAAGACCCAAGAAAGTTGGAATTAGAGTGGAAAAACATCAGGAAAGAGTCACTGAGCTGTCCAAAATGACAAAAGGTTTTGATGAAGTAAATAAAGAGAAATGGCTTGTGTTGACAAATGGTGGATCTCTAGAGTTCACAGATTTAAGGTTATTGTGAAAAGAAACAGAGTAGAGATAACTTCTTCATTTCAGAGAGTTACTATAATCTGCAATGCAATGTAACTTTCTTTTTCCCTTATTTATCTATTTTGTATCTGAGGTTTGTACCTAGGTGTAAAGATAGGACCATATGTAGCAACATTATACACTTTCCACTGTACTCCTGTACGTCTGTGATTGGGTACATGTGTCAATAAAGCCTAAATCTAAACCTACCTCCAAATGGAAGCAAATTCAAACAAAACATTTGCATCCTTTGAAAGGAACATTTGAAAGGCTACAGGAAAGGAGCAAAGAGGTGAGGCTCATTCAGCTACTGGCTTACAGACCCTATAGTGGAATGGATGCTCATCTTTACTGTGTGATAGTACGGTTCTAAATCTCAGAGACAAACCTTAAATGGCTATTGAACAAATTTCTCTGATTTCTGGCTCATTTCCATCAGGGAGTCAAATCACTTTGGAAATTATAGAACACTCTGTCTATCTCTGAGAGGGACCAGGAGCTGATGTGGGTTTGGGATAAAGTAAGGGATAGGATAAAAAAAAAACACGGAGGCCGAAATTGGAATCCCCCCAAGGACTAAAACTAAGTTGCATTTGTGGACCAATGAATTTATATCATTCAGTTTGATTGAAGTCACTAAACGTAAGGCTTGGCACATAACAGGAAATCTATGCAGTATCACCTGCGTTATGTCAGCTATTTCCACCGCATTCACTTTAACCAGCCTTTCTAGAATGAGCTTGATTGTCCCTCCTGAGAACGATCCCTGTGAATTAAAAGTCTTGGATGTCAGAACATTCCGGAAACCTTGTTGTCTTGTGGAGTTATTTTATGAGCTTGGTTTGAGCTATTTGACATGACAGAGGCCTGCCGGTGGTCCCAGCTGTGACCGGTAGGATGTACGGCTCAGAAATGGGCTATTCAACCCAACCAGTCCATGCTGAAGTGTAGGCTCCACTCCTCCTACCTTTCCTCATCTAAATGTGCCATTGGGATCCTCAGTCCCCGTCTCTCGTATGTGTTTGACCAGAAAGAGTATCAATAGCATTTCACCCAACCACTCCATATGGATTAAGTCAAAAATTGAAAAGTTCTTATCTTCATTTCAGAGGCAGTGAAGTGGATTACAGTTATGTTTGATGATTTAATCAGGTCAGGCATGATGGACCAAATGGCCTGGTTCTGTGCCACAAGGATTCTGTGATTTTGTGAGTGTGAAACATTGATTCCACTGGATCTATTCAGGTTTAAGGTGATGATGTTGCTGGTTTGCTGGATTCCTGACAGCAGAATAAAGCACAGTGTTTCACGCAGTATCAGAAACACACTCCCATGCTGCAGTTTGCTCACTCTGACTGGTAAATGTCCAAGGTTCAGGCTACTATCTGAATGACACTGGGATCATAGTCACTTCAGCATATCCACCTGTTTATGATGTTGGGTGAATACAAGCTGCTGCAGGGAACAGCCAGCATCTGCACTCCTGCCCTTACCTTACCCCATGTTCCCCGGTGCAGATCAAATGATGAGATCAGCCTGTGATGCCACTGCAGTCAATCAGCTTAACCTAGGCTCATAGGTCAAAAGGGGCTACTTCTTTGATTCAGGGTATCAGTCAAATGAGGGCTATTTAATTCTTAAAGTTCACACAATGTTACCTGAGAGGATTGGTGTGTTTGCTGAACCAACTAGGTAAGTAGAAGAGGGATTAGCTAATCCAGATTGTGTGAATTTAACAGTTTACTTGCTGCTTGTAAAGAATTAGCCAGACAGGTTTTCTTCAGTTTTTTTAAAAAAGTAAGAGGCCAAGTTTATTGTTCTGTAACTGACCTTGATAAAGGCATTAATTGGTTAATACAGGTCCCAAACTGCAGTAAAAGCACTCTAAATCCATGCACATAATTATAGATTAAAACTACAGGTGGGTGCTCATGGCTGTTTTACTGTCCCAGTTTATTGGTTTTCTCAGATGATCATAAAGTCATAGAGACATACAGCACAGAAACAGACCCTTCAGTCCAAATAGTCCCATTTGCCAGCATTTGCCCCCTATCCCTCTAAACCCTTCCTATTCATATACCCATCCAGACACCTTTTAAATGTTGTAATTGTACCAGCCTCCAACCACTTCCTCTGGCAGCTCATTCCATACACGCACCACCCTCTGTGTGAAAATGTTACCCCTTAGGTCCCTTTTAAATCTTTCCCCTCTCACCTTAAACCTATGCCCCTCTAGTTTTGGACTCCCTTACCCTGGGAAAAAGACCGTGACTATTCACTCTATCCATGCCCCTCATGATTTTATAAACCTCTATAAGGTCACCCCTCAGCCTCCGACGCCCTGGGGAACATAGCCCCAGCTTATTCAGCCTCTCCCTGTAGCTCATACTCTCCAACCCTGGGAACATCCTTGTAAATTGTTTCTAAACCCTTTCAAGTTTCACAACATCCTCCCTATAGCAGGGAGACCAGAATTGCACACAGTATTCCAATAATGGCCTAACCAATGTCCTGCACAGATGCAACACGACTTCCCAACTCTTAATATCAATGCACTGATCGATAATAGCAAGCGTACCAAACACCTTCTTCACTAACCTATCTACCTGTGACTCCATTTTCAAGGAACTATGGACCTGCACTCCAAGATCTCTTTGTTCGGCAACACTCCCCAGGATCTTACCATTATATATGTGTATAAGTCCTGCCCTGATTTGCCCAAAATGCAGCACCTCACATTTATCTACTTCCAACATCTCACTGGAATGTCCATCTTTCTTCCGGAGATGTTGCTGTAAAAATCCAGGGGCTTTTCTTGTAGGATTCACTGCCTAGTCACAGGGACGAAGGCACAGGTCAAGGCAAATCCAAAGTTTCACTGGAGGAAGCTTAGAAGCAGCTCTGTCTCGCACTGCTGTTGTTAGACCCTGAGAGAGACTTCCCTTGCATTTTACATGCAACATTGCTGCTGTCATGTAATTGGCTTTCAAACTACAAAATCCTGGTCCTAAGTAAAGTTTTACAGGAATCCCACAAAGTACTGTCCTTCCTTAACAAGGCAGATTCAGGTGTCACATCAAGTTTTCTTTACTCTGTGGCTGCATAATTGATTCAATATGTGAAAACTGTGCTCATTGTTCCTCCATTAATCCTCGATCTTGACAAGTCCCCAGCATCATTCAGGTAAATCCCTTTGTGATCCACTTTGCACAGAGACCTGAATAGATTGAGGTTGTTCAATGATCTGGCAGCCACCTTCACTATCTCCACTTTGAAAAGTTTGATGTACGAATTGAACATAAAGATTAATATTTGATATAACACAAGTTTGGTAGCTGAAAGGGAAGGGCCAGTGATTTGTACATTTGCTGACAGTGAGACTGGAGAAGGTAGGATTCAATCTGGACACCAGGAAGTGACAGGAGCCTATTAACAAGTGACTGAGTGAAATGCACTTGTCTCCTTTTCTGAGATAACAAGGTGTAGAGCTGGATGAACACAGCAGGCCAAGCAGCATCAGAGGAGCAGGAAGGCTGACGTTTCGGGCCTAGACCCTTCTTCAGAGCGGCTGGTTCATAGTTCCACAGATTCATTTTTCTGGTGCTCCCAACATCTGTGTCTACATTGCCCCCTAATGGGAAAAACAATCAAAGCAGGTGATATTTGGGATTGAACATACTGGTCATATCAGAGCTCTACTTTCAAAAATACAAGACAAGTCACATCAATATGTGTCATTCACAAGGTTTACTGCTTTTTCCTTCTGAACCAACAAGTTTGGAAAGTGTGTGATCTCAATAGCAGTGAACATCGAATTGCACCTCCAGCAGCCCTGGAGCTCTAGCACAGCAAGACTTCAGGCACACAGTGCTGGAGAGAAATCCTCTTGACACAGCTCTAGGGTTTAACAGTTTCTGCAATGACTACACATAAAATATTGTATCTGTGACTGTATCTGTAACTGTATCTGTGTCTGCACCTGTTACTGGGTCTGTATCTGTGCCTGTGACTGTATCTGTCTTTGTAACTGTATCTGTAGCTGTATCTGTATTTTTGTCGGTGACTGTATCTGTGACCATACTTATGTGAATGTGACTGTGTCTGCAACAATGTCTGTGTTTGTGACTGTATCTATCCATGACTATCTGCAACTATATCTGTGATTGTGTCTGTGACTGTCTCTGTACCTGTGCCTGTCTCTGTGCTTGTATATGTGACTGTATCTGTGATTGTTTCTGTATCTGTTTCTGCGACTATTCCTGTATTTGTGTCTGTTTCTGTACCTGTATCTGTGTCCGTGCCAGTGACTGTTTCTGTACCTGTATCTGCGACTGTATCTGTATCTGTCTCTGTGCCTGTATCTGCAACTGTATCTGTTTCTGTCTCTGTACCTGTAAGTGCGACTGTATCTGTATCTGTCTCTATGCCTGTATCTGCAACTGTATCTGTATCTGTCTCTGTGCCTGTGACTGTACGTGTGCCTATGACTGTCTCTGCGACTGTGTCTGTGATTGCTTCTGGATGTTTGGATTTCCAGCTGCAGTGATCACAGTTGAAGAGTTCAACGTGGAGAAGGATCATGACTGGGTCAACATTGGAGTCAGGAACCAGATGGATAGCAGAACTGTGCAAGAGTCCCTGACTGGGAGCCTGAGGCAGGGACAGTCCTATCGCATTCCCTTTTCCTTTGGTGTCCAAGTCTACCTGCATTTCCATTCAGATAACAGCAACCAGTCCCAAGGATTCCGGTTTAGTTACAATGTTGGTGAGTCCATCTCAGTGACAACAAATCCTTAACATTGACAAAGGTTCTGGGTTTCAGGACCAAACCAGATATCCAAGCCCTGATCCAGGCTGCCCTTCCAGTTCAGGACTGAGGAAGGCGCTGTACCTATTTCACTGAGGTGAGAATTAAACTCACTGTCTGACAGCTCAGGGATGGAAAACAGGCGATGTCACTGTTCAAGGAAGAGCCGGACATTTCTCACTGGCCTCCTGGGGAATATTTATCCTGACTCCATGAATGTGTCTAAGATCTGACTGTGTCTAAAATCCCAACATGGGGATTTTCAAAGACATTTACAGCATATAAAGAGGGCATTCAGACTGTCAAGTCCAGAACAGTTAACAAAAAGCTAACTACATTCATCCCATTTTCCAGCTCTTGTCCCATAGCACCATGGCAATGCAAGTGAATATCGAAATATTAAACATAGAAACATAGAAGACAGGAGCTGGAGGAGGCCATTCAGCCCTTCTTGCCTGCTCCGCCATTCTTCATGATCATGGCTGATCGTCCAACTCAACAGCCTAATCCTGCTTTCTCCCCGTAACCTTTGATCCCATTCACCCCAAGTGCTATATCTAGTTGCCTGTTGAAAATATTAAATGTTTTGGCACCAACTACTTCCTGTGATAATGAATCCCACAGGCTCACCACTCTTTGGGTGAAGAAATGTCTCCTGATCTCCGTCCTAAATGGTCTACGCCGAATCCTCATACTGTGACCCCTGCTTTTGGGCACACCTACCATTGCGAACATCCTCCCTGCATCTACCCTGTCCAATCCTGTTTATAATTCTCTATGAGATCCCCCCTCATTGATCTGAACTCTAGCGAAAACAATCCTAACCTAGTCAATCTCTCCTCATGTGTCAGACCCGCCATCCCCGGAATCAGCCTGGTAAACCTTCGCTGCACTCTCTCCAGAGCAAGAGCATCCTTCCTCAGAAAAGGAGACCAAAATTGCGCACAATATTCCAGGTGTGGTCTCGCCAAGGCCCTGTATAACTGCAACAACACATCCCTGCTCCTGTACTCACAACCTCTCACAATGAAGGCCAACACACCATTTACCTTCTACCGCCTGCTGCAGCTGCATGCTTACCTTCAGCAACTGGTGCACAAGAACACCCACGTCCCACTGCACACTCCCCCTCCCAATTTACAGCCAGTCAGGTAGTAATCTGCCTTCTTGTTTTTGCTTCCAAAGTGAATATCCTCACATTTATCCAAATTATACTGCACCCGCCATTGATTACCCTCTCACCCAACCTGTCCAGATCATGCTGAAGGATCTCTCCATCCTCGTCACAGTACACCCTCCCACCCAACTTTCTATCATGCGCAAACTTGGACTTGTTACATTTTGCTCCCTCATCCAAATCATTTATATTGTGAATAGCTGGGGTCCCATGGCACCTCACTAATTACTGCCAGCCAATTTGAAAAGGACCCATTAATTCTTACTCTCTGTTTCCTCTCTGCCAACCAGTTTCCAATCCATCTCAACATACCTCCCCCAATCCCATGCTTAAATGAAGAAGAAGAATAGAATCCCTACAATGTGGAAAATAGGCCCTTTGGCCCAACAAGTCCACACTGACCCTCAAAGTATCCCACCCAGACCCATCACCCTATAACCTACCTAATCTATACATCCCTGAACACTAAGGGCAATTTAGCATGGCCAATGCACCTAACCTGCACGTCTTTGGACTGTGGGAGGAAACCGGAGCACCCGGAGGAAACCCATGCAGACACGGGAAGAATGTGCAAATTCCACACAAATGTTACAAGAGTTTGTGACTCAATCACCCTTACAGGCAGTGTATTCCAGGTTCTGAGTGGAAAAAAAAATTCCCCTCAGCTTCCACCTCACCCTTTTATCTCTTTCTATCAATTGGCTCAAAGGTAGAAGACAGAAAGCGGGGGTGGATGGTTTTTTTTTCAGACTGGAGGCCTGTGACCAGTGGTGTGCCACAAGGATCTGTGCTGGGTCCACTCCTTTTCATCATTAAATAAATGATTTGGATGTTAAACAGGAGGTATGGTTAGTAAGTTTGCAGATGACACCAAAATTGGAGGTGTTAGTGGACAGTGAAGAAGGTTACCTCATAGTACAATGGGACCTTGATCAGCTGAGCCGATGGGCCAAGGAGTGGCAGATGGAGTTTAATCTAGATAAAGGTGAGGTGTTGCATTTTGGTAAGGCAAACCAGGGCAGGACCTATACAGTTAATGGTAGATTCCTGGGGAGCATTGTTGAACAAAGAGACCCTGGAGTGCAGGTTCATAGTTCCTAGTGAAGAAGGCGTTTAGTACACTTGCCTTTATCGGTCAGTGCATTGATTATAGGAGTTGGAGGGTCATGTTGTAGCTGTACAGGACAGTGGTTAGGCCACTTTTGGAATACTGCATTCAATTCTAGTCTCTCTACTATTGGAAAGATGTTGTTAAACTTGAAAGGGTTCAGAAAAGATTTACAAGGATGTTGCCACAGTTGGAGGGTTTGAGCTATAAGGAGAGGCTGAATGGGTTGGAGCTATTTTCCCTGGAGCCTCGGAGGCTGAGGGGTGACCTTATAGAAGTTTATAAAATTATGAGGGGCATGGATAGGGTGAATAGCCAAGGTATTTTTCCCAGGGTTGGGGGAGTTTAAAAGTAGAGGGGCATAGATTTAAGGTGTGAGGGGAAAGAAATAAAAGGGACTTAAGGGACAACTTTTTCACACAGAGGGTGGTGCGTGTATGGAATGAGCTGCCAGAGGAAGTGGTGGAGGCTGGTACAATTACAACATTTAAAAGTCATTTGGACAAGTAAATAGCTAGGAAAGTTTGAGAGGACTGTGGGCCAAATGCGGGCAAGTGGGGCTAGTTCAGTTTAGGATACCTGGTCCACACGGATGAGTTGGGCTGAGAGGCCTGTTTCCACATTATATGACTCCAACAGAAGCCAGGCATTCACTACTCACTGAAGAGAAATTCCTTCACATCTTATTAAAAAGTAGAACGAAAAATTTAATCTCTGATTACTACCCAAGCCACAAGTTAATTGCCACAGGATCAATCAGATTAAAGACGTAGATGTATGGGTCAAATATTGGTACGGGAGAAAAGGCTTCAGACTCATAGGACATTGGCACCAGTCCTGGGGACGAAGGGATCTATTCCAATGGAACAGGCTCCACCTGAATCAGGCTGGGACCAGAGTGCTGGTGAGTCATGTAGCTAGTGCTATGAACAGGGCTTTAAACTAAATAGTGGGGGGCAGTGACCATTCTTCGGAATTGATGGGCCCTCAGTTCTGAAGAGGAGTCAAACCAGACTCGACAACGTTAGCTCTGTTTCTCTCTCTATGGATGCTGCCAGACCTGCTGAGTTTCTCTGATACTTCCTGTTTCGGTTTCAGATTTCCAACATTCTTTGCTTTATTTTAGTGGGGTGGGGGAGGGGGTTGGGTTGACAGTGGGGGAGGGTTCAGTTGCATGGAAAGTTAGAAAATCAATGTTAAAGGAGAAGGTGGGTGGGCAGGTTAGTGATGAGTCTGATTACTACCAGAAAATGAAAGAAAGAGACAGAATGTATAAATGTTATATTGCACGAAGGAATCATAAAACTATTCAGAAATTTGATCATAGAACAAACTTAAGGGCTTTGTATCCCAATGCATGAAACATTCCGATTAAAATTGAGTTCACTCCCAAATACAGATGGATGGTTATGATTTGGTGGTGATTACTGAGACATGATTGCAGGGAGACTGGGTTTGGGAATTGAATATCTAAGGGTACCCAGTGTTTCAGAAAGATAGGCGAGCAGAAAAAGGACATGGCATAACTTTTTTATTGAAGAATGAGATCGGAGTTGTAGTGCGAACATGATGTAGGCACTGCAGATCAAGACATAGAATCAGTCTGGGTAGGGTACGAGAAAGCAAGGAGAAGAAGTGTCTGGTGGCAGTCCCTAAGAGTAGTTCTGCAGTGGGGGACAGTATAAAGTAGGAAATATTGCAGGCTCGTAAGAACAGTCTGACAATAATCATGGGTGATTTTAATATATGGTATGGCAAGGAAGTCAAACAAAGACAGAAACGATCCATACCGTATTGTAAATGCCAGCAGCAGGCTGGAAGATTGGGAAAGTATTAAAGATTAACAAAGTGATACTAACTAAGTCATAAAAAGAGCAAAAGTAAATTATGAAAGAAAACCAGTGCAAAATAGAAAACTGGATAGCAGACATTTCTATGAGCATATAAAAGGGAGGAGAGTAGCTAAAGTGAATGTTGGTCCTTTGGAGAACGAGACTGGGGAATTAATATTGTGGAGCACAGAAATGGTAGGAACACTAAATCAATGTTTTGTGTTGGTTTTCATGGTTGAGGACACTATTACCATCCCAATAGTAACAGGTAATGTAGAGGTTATAGAAAGAGATGATTTAAGAATAATCATCATTACTAGGGAAAAAGTACTTTGCCAACAATTGAGACAGAAGGCAGATAAGTGCCCAAGGTCTGAAGGCCTACCTGCTAGGGGCTTAAAGGAAGTGACTGCAGAGATAGTGGATCCATTGGTTATAATATTCCAAAATTCCCTGGAGGCAGGAAAGGTTCCAGTGGATTGGAGAAATGCTAATGTAACACCTTTATTCAGAAAGTGGGGGTTACAAAGTAGGAAAATAAAGACTAGTTAGTTTAACATCTGACATTGGGAAGTTGCTGGAATCCATTATTAAGGAAGTAATAATTGGACTTTTGGAAATTCAAAACACAATCCATCAGAGTCAGCATGGTTTTATGAGGGGTATATCATGTTTGACTCATTTCCTTCCAAGATGTAATAAGCAAATTGGATAGTGGGGATTCTGTAGATGTAGCATATCTGGCCTTCCAGAAGGTATTTGATAAGGTGCTGCAAAAAAGGTTAATAGACAAAGTAAGATCAGATTAGGTTAGGGGTAATGTGTTAGCTTGGATAGAGGATTGGCTAATCAACAAAAAAGCAGAGAGTTGGGATAAATGAGTCTTTTTCTGGTTGGCAAGATGTAGCTATTGAGGTGCTACAGGGTTTGGTCCTTGGACTCCAACTGTTTACAGTCTATATTAATGACTTGAATGCAGGGATAGAAAGTAGGATAGACAAATTTGCAGATGTCTGTAAAATAGGTGGAAGAATAAGGTCCACTGAAGAAATACGAAATTTACAAATGGATAGGGATAGGTTAGGTGAATGGCCCATAGTTTGGCAGATGAATGTCGATAAGTGTGAGTTTATCCACCTCAGTCAGAGGATTCAAACAGCATCTTATTATCTAACTGTAGAGAAACTTCAGGAGCACTTCAGTGCAGAGGGATCTGGGTGTTCTTGTGCAAGAATCACAGAAAACTGGCATGCAAGTGCAGCAGGTAATAAGGAAGGCACATGGAATTTTGGCATTTGTTGTATTTATAGTGCATAAAAGTTGGGAAATGTTGCTGCAAATATACAAGGCATTAGTGAGACCGCACCTGGAATATTGCACACAGTTTTGGTCCCCTTATTTGAGAAGGAATGTAATTACACTGGAGGCAGTTCAGAGGAAGTTCACTTCACTGATTCCAGACATGAGCGGTTTTCTTATGAAGAGAGATCAAGCAGTTTATGCTGATACTGTCTGAAGTTTAGAAGAATGACAGGAGTTCTAACTGAGGTACATAAGATGCTGAGAGGGGATTGACAAAGTAGACATAGAGAGGATGTTTCCTCACATGGGACAATCTCGAATGAGAGATGATAGGTTTAGGGTAAGGGGAAGCAGATTTAAAAGAGAGATGAAGAGAAATTACTTCTCTCAAAGGGTGGTGAATCTGTGGATTGCACTATCCCAGAGTGCAGTGGATGCTGGGACACTGAGTATTTCGAAGGAAGGGTTATGGAGAGTGGGCAGGAAAATGGAGTTAAGGCCAAGATGAGATCAGCCATGATTGTATTCAATGGTGGGCAGGCTCGAGGGGTTAAATTGTCTACTCCTGCTCTAGCATTTATTACCCACGCCTAATTGCCCAGAGGGCAGTTAAGAATCAACTACATTGCTGTGGGTCTGGAGTCACATGTAGGCCAGACCAGGTAAAGATGGCAGTTTCCTTCCCTAAAGGACATTAGTGAACCAGATGGGTTTTTCCAATAATCAACAATGGATTCATGGTCATCATTCGACTCTTAATTCCAGATTTTTTATTGAATTCAAATTCCACCATCTGCCATGGCGGGATTCAAACTTGGTTCCTCAGAACATTATCTGGGTCTCCGGATTAACCGTCCGGCAATAATACCATTAGGCCATTGCCTCCCCAAATTATTCTCAGTTTTGAATAAATTTCCCCTTATTACCCCTAGCATGAGATTCTCTAATTGTGGAAACATCATCTCAACACCTAAAATAAAACAAAGAGTTGCAGATGTTGGAGATCTGAAACAACCAAAACAGAAATTGCTGGAGAAACTCAGCAGGCCTTGCAGCATTTGTGGAGAGAAAGCAGAGTTAATGTTTCGGGTCCAGTGACTCTTCTTCAGATCTGATAGTAGCTGGTGGTAATTATCCTGATGTCAGAAAAAAGATAAATTAGATAGGTGAGAATGGGGATGATGTGTGCTTGAAGCAACCCACTTCATGACAGGACCTGGGTATAGGGGTGTCCCAATACTGACCCCTGGGGAACACCATAACAAACCTTCCTCAAGTCTGAAAATACCCAATAACCATTACGCGTTGTCATTGTATAAAATATGTATCAATATAATAATGATATAATGGTTAATTGTTTTAAGCAGAGCTGAAGAATATTGTTTCCAGCATCAATCATTGTAAGACACAACTTCATACTATTTACCAATTCGAGTGACTCTTACACTCAATCTCTTCCTTTTCACAGCAATTTCCTGCTTGCCCCAGAATCCACACATTCTGACTTTTGTTATGAGGCCACAACATGGTACCTTAGAAATCCAAATTGCTACTACATTCCCCACATTACCCTTATCAATACTGCCTGCTACATCTTCAAAGAGCTCATTGAAATTGGCTGGGCATGACTTTTCATTTTCAAATCCTTACTTTACATTATATTTCCAGCTTTTACGTTTCATGGTGCTGTATCTTTCTTAAGCTTTAATTGCTATCACTTCGAAGATTTCCTGTATGCAATACATTTACTCTGCCACAGATCCTGCACACAGATTGTAATTCACAGTCCTGTACATTGCTTTTGTACTGTAGACCCTACACCCTGTTTGTATGTTACCAACAGGACACCCTGATCATATCTCTCTTTCTTCTTTTAATAAAAAGTTCCCAGGGAGCAACGTCATGTTCGGATCGTGGAGTTGACCGTGAGCTCAGTAATGTTGAGGTGGAGCCCATCAATGATTAAACCCACAGGCACCATCACTTACAAGGTGTACTATGGTCTCTATGGCAACTGGCCAACCCTGGTAGGATTCCACCTGGTCACTGGCAGGTGGGACTACAATCTGACAGGTAAGTTCAGGAATCGCCTCCTCCCCCAACCCCACACATCACCCTCACCCTCCCACAAGAAATCACAGCCAGTGAGTTGTTGGAGTGTGACAAAGCTGCGAGGTGTGTAACTGAGACCCTGAGTGAGTAGAACCGCACCAGCGTCACTCTGATGGAGAACGGAGTGACGAGAGAGGTTTGGTCAGGCCCTCAGACAGGTTTAAGCTGGACATCACACAGAGAAGGCAACGCCTTCTGCTGGAACAAAAACAAAGTTGCTGGAAAAGCTCAGCAGGTCTGGCAGCATCTGTGAAGGGAAAAACAGACCCTTTCTCAGAACTTCTGCTGGAAGCTCAGTTTGAATGCTGGCCTGCACCCTTTCTAATTACAGCTACACTTCCCACCCAATCACAGGCCTGAGAGATTCCACCTCATATTTTGCCTACGTGGTTGAACTGATGGATTGTGGGCGTGAAGATGTCGGTCACATGGTCAATTTCACCACCAGATGTGGTAAGTACAAGACCAAGTCTACCCAGTCCTTGGGGAGAGTAGCCAAAGACATTGCTGACTCCACACACCTTTGTATATCACATGTCACACTCAATCTCAGAGTGCAGAGACTGGCCAAGAACAATACTGGTCAATCTGACCTTCCTCAGGACAGTGCCCTCTGACCTCTTGAGCTGGGTTCAGGGGCTCATTGAGGCCTTGTACATGCAGGAGGGGGTGACAGAATCTGATGAAATGGATCCGAATCACAACTCCGAGCAAAGCTGATATCGATGCTGAGTGAGCTGCTGCTTTAGGCTTCATCATAATGAACCCTGAGCTCATTTCAATTAAACTGGTAAAACAATGTCAAAGAAAATCCAAGACCAACCCAACACAAAATCTATTGGTACCTTGGACTATATCAAGGAACATTCTCTGAAGAAATTCACACTCTCAGCCACACTGTTCCTGTGCGTAACAATGTGGATGAAGATTGTATCCTGCAGTCTCTCAGAAAGAGGTTCCAGTGGCTCACACTGAAGTAGGCCCCAGGCCACTGTACTGAAAGAGTGCAGTGGGATGTAGGGAAATGTCTTGGCCCCACTGTTCTGGGAGTAGTGTCCCATGATAATGGCTCAGCTGCTGGATGTGACTGCGCAGAGAGCCCCCTCTACGCTGTCTCCATCAGACACTCCCAGGTTGGTATAAAAGGAAGATTTTCTCAGTTTCTAACCTATCAGCTCCCATTCTGCCCTTCTCTGGTAGGCGCTGTTTGAGCTGTTTGGAGGTCAGCAGACTGGGGTGGGGTGGGTCACCATTCTAACGGCACACCATGCCTGCTCCTCTCACAGATCAGCCATGTGTTACCCTGCACAGGGCCCACAGTACCTCCCTCTAGCCCCAACAACCACCTGTCCCACTTAAATCTATCAGAGAAAAGCAGAGAGCTGCCTGAGTGCTGAAGGCCCTCCTCATTTCCTTCTGTTCCCTTACACAGGTCTTTGACAGGTCCTTAGCTTGGTGACCTTCCCTGTCCCAGAATATCTCCATCTACACTACCCTGGGACAGCGTGGCAGGGGCTTTACTCTACATCTACCCTGTGCTATCACTTTCCTTGGAGTATTTGATGGGGACAGTGTAGTGGAAATTTTACTCCATCTCTAACCCCATGCTGTTCCTGTCCTAGGAATGTTTGATGGGGACAGTGTAGACGGACGTTTACTCCATATCTAACTCCGTGCTGTTTCTTTCCTGGGAGTATTTGACACGGACAGTGTAGAGGAAATATTACTCTGTATCTAACCCCCTTGGTATCCCTGTCCGTGGGTGTTTGATGGAGAGGCAGAGTAGAGGGAGCATTTTCTATATCTAACCCCATACTACCCATGTGCTGGGATTAATGTTCTCTGTTTGAACTTACTGGTGTTTTCCCTGTTCTGTGTGAATGTAGGTGCTCCTGTTATGTCCCTGCCTGATCCAGTGGATCTGAAGGTAATGGAGGTGGATCCTGGCACTGTGTTTGTTAGCTGGACAACAACCAACCCCTCTGCCAACTCTTCAAATGGATATCGGGTAAGCACAGTGCAGGGCACAGCACCCCCTCATACCACATGTCCAACCATCAAGGTGGTGAGCTGGCCTGGGACCCAACCAATACCATCAGAGCAAGGGGAGCAGCAACATGTGGTGAGCTATTTAAAAGAGGGGCTAGAGCAGCAGATAAAAGCTCTAGAATCTTCCAATTCAATTCTCTTTCTAATCCTTAATTGACCCAGTAGCCTCATAAACTTTCAATTCCACCCTCGGGCGACTGTCTGTGTGGAGCTTGCACATTCTCCCAGTGTCTGTGTAGGAGAAATGGGTGGATTGGCTACAGTAAATGCAGGGCTGTGGGGGTAAGGTAGGTAGGTCGGTGTGCCTCGGTAGGATGCTCTTTGACGGGGTCGGTGTGATTTTGATGGGCTGAATGGCCTGCTTCCACACTGTGGGGATTCTATGAGCATAAGTCTATCAAATTCCCATAAAAACTCAATTGGTTCACAAATATCCTTTAAGGAAGGAAACCAGAAATCCTTATTGTGTCTAGGCTGTGATCTGATTCCAGAGCCAATCAGCCGAAAGGTGTCTAAGAATATTTGAACAATGAGTGATCCAACCAGAAGGCCGAGAACTGGGGCAATGGTGTTGGCAATAAATACAGCCCTTGCCAATGGCATCAACCTTTTGAGAAGGAGTAAAATAATACTGCCCAGTGTGGGAGGTAATCTTGAGAATATTTTAATGACTTGTGCCTGCAGCAGAAGGTATTGTCCATTTTGAGGGTTCCAAATTTAAAAATAACTACTTTGACTTACAGAATCGAAGCAAGCTGCAGATATTCCCCTCGACAGAAAAGCAGGAGTTTTCAAATTCTGTGAGGCTCCTGGTGGCGAGATTAGAGTCCCTCTTGGTACAAGCTCGGTACACTCCAGTCCTGTATCACCCAGAATAGCTTCATTACACATCCACAGTGAAATCCTGTAGGGACCTCAGTGATGTGGGCCACAGGAAAACCTGTGAGGGAATCACACAGGAAATCCAACAAGGCTTAGCTCAATGTTGGGGGCAATTTGCAGCATCTTGAATGTACCTGCTGAACATTGCAGTGAATGCCTCACTAGGCAGCACCCAGTGGCCAATGAAGGGGGGATTATTGCCGTGTAAATGTGCCATCGGACACACTCTACAGGCACCAACTAGGGGGGCCCACACCTTATCTATGGACATTGGCATCTGACATGTGCCAACCTCTAAGACCCCTCATGGCAGATCTCCAAACCTCTCTCAGGACCCTACAGTCCTTCAGTGTTGGCCCTCGGGCTGCCTCAGTAACTCTCAGTGTAACGCTGGGCCTACAGACAGACACTGCCAGCTCATGGACTGCACCAGGCTGGATCTCTGTCTCTTTGCTCACTGTGATAGCACTCACTCACCCTGAGCCTACCTGGATCCTCTTGGCATCACTGCCTTGCATTGCCATTTTGCACTCTGCCACCTCAGCCAGAGGGATCAGGCTCATATTTAGTTCTGCCTTTCCATTTAGCACAGACGCAAAGCCAGGAGGTTTGTTTTGTAGTCAATAATCCTCTACTAAGGGGGAGTAGCCTTCACTGAAGGATCCCTGGCACAGGGAGTCAAGGGCAGCCTCCAATACCAGTCCAGGGGTTTGGACTTGGTCAGTCAGCTGCTCGGGGGTCGTCAAAGTTGGCATCCCCTCCACAGAAGGTGAATGCCAGGCAGCCCACCAGTCGATTTGCCCCTAATGTGGGCAAGTTCTCCCCCTGGAATGAGAGAGAGGGAGGTAGCTATTACAGGAGATGAAAGTGGGTGGCACAGTGTTACTGTTGCTGCATCTGGGGAGGTGTCCCAAGTGAGTGAGTGGGCAGCACAGTGGGCACACAGAGTTTGTGGTGTCAGGGGATTGAGAAGTTGGGCTGGGTGAGGGCGAGTGGGAAAGATGGTGCAGGTGATAGTGAGAGTGGTGGAACATGAGACTTGGTGGGTGAGGTGGGTACAGGAGCAGAGATAGAGTGAGTGTGAGGTATCAAAGACAAGATAGTGGAAATTCTGATGATGGAGTAGAGAATGCCATTAATCTTTAGTGCTCGGCATTCCTCCAGTTGGCTATGACTGCACAGAGCCGGGTGGCAATCTCGAAGCAGACTGGCATGGTCTGGTGTTGGAGACTTCAATGCCAGACCTGGGGAGGAGGAGGTCCCACCTCCACTCCACCTCATCCAGCAGGACCTCCACATCCCTGCTCACAAAGTGGGGCACTATTTGCCCCCTCTTTGCCATTTCTGGGGCAAATGCCAGGACAGCTCTGGACTGAGAGTGCTTCTCCATTTCACATAGCCAGCTTTTAGAGATGGCACCAGTGCCAGGAATGCCGGTGAATTCCAGGCAATGCCAGCATCGGAGAATTATCTAGAGAACAGCAGATGGAACTGCAATGGGGCGGGAGGGATGACATGGGGACAGGCAGGTCGTTAATGATACGACTTTGGTGAGATATAGGGTGAAAACTCACCAGACCATGTGGTGAGCAACCCTTCAAAAACCCAACACAGTTCCCCCTTTAACCAAAACACATGGACTCCAGCCCCTGGCTTTCTCTCTCACGCTGTCCCTTAGGCTAGAGGCTGTAGGATCCTCACTGAGGAGTCTGTGTTTACAGCACCGGTCACTGATGGTCCCCTGCCATTGGTCCATTCTGAGGGTCACAGGAAGCTGCCTGAAAAGTGTTATTCTAAAAGAAGCAAAGTCCACCACCTCCAAACCAGCTGGGGTTTAGCAATATGACCAGCTTAGACCTCTCTGTTACTCCAGACAACACATTGCCACAGAATCAGAGACTGTTTCTATATTTATAGGTTAATTGACTTCTGCTTCTACCTACTTATGTGGTCAGAGTGTTTGACGGAGACAGTGTAGCAGGAACTTTGCTCTGTATCTAACCCAGTGCCTGATGAGGAAAGTGTAGAGAGAGCTTCACTCTGTATCTAACCCCATGCTGTCCCTGTTCTGGGAGTGTTTGATGGGGATTGTGTAGAAAGAGCTTTACTCTGTATCTAACCAAAGCTGTCCCTGTCCATGCTGAACATAATCCCAAACAGAACTAGTCCCACCTGCCTGGTCCTGGCCCATATCACTCTAAACCATTCCTTTCATGTACTTAGCCAAATGTCTTTTAAACGTTGTAATTATGCCCACATCCACCACTTCCTCAGGAAGTTCATTCCACACACAAACCACTCTCTGTGTGTAAAAATTTTGTTCCTCGTGCCTTTTTTAAATCTCTCTCTCTCTGTCTCACCTTAAAAATGTGACCCCTCTATCTTGAACTCCCCAATCCTAGGGAAAAGACAACTATCGTTAACTTTATCTAAACCCTTCATCATTTTATAAACTTCTATAAGGTCACCTCTCAACCTCATATTCTCCAGTAAAAAAATGTTCCAGCCTATCCAGCCTTTCTTTATAACGCAAACCTCCCATACCCGGCAACATCCTGGTAAATCTCTTCGAACCCTCTCCAACTTAATAATATCCTTCCTATAACTGAGCAACCAGAACTGGACACAATATTCCAGAAGAGGCTTCACCAATGTTGTGTAGAGCCTCAACATGTCTTCCCAACTCCTAATTCAAATGACTGAGCAATGAACTTCAAACTTTAAAGAATTATGTACCTGCACCCCTAGGTCCCTCTCTTCTACAACACTATCCAAGGCCCTATCATTAATTGTATAAGCCTTACCCATGTTTGTTGTACCAAAACACAATACCTCGCATTTATCCAGATTGTACTTCATCTGCCATTTCTCAGTACATTGAATCATTTGATCAAGATCTCTTTATAGTCTTAGAAAATCTTCTTCACTGTCTACTATGCTACCAATTTTGGTGTCGTCCACAAACTTACTAACCATGCCTTCTATATTCTCATCCAAGTCATTTATATGAATGACAAACAAAAGAGGACCCAGAACTGTCCCTGTGGAACAACACTGGGCACAGGCCTCCAGTCTGAAAACCAACCTTCCACCATTATGCTGTCTCCTGCCATTAAGGCCAATTATGTATCCAATTGGCAAGCTCAACCTGAATCCCGTGTGACCTCTCTTTACTAATTAGTCTACCATGCGGAACCTTGTCAAAGGCTTTACCAAAATCCAAATAAACAATGTCTACTGTTCTGCCACCATCAATCTTTTTGGTAACTTCTTCAAAAACCTCAGTCAAATTTGTGAGATACTATTTTCCTCGCACAAAACTATGCTGACTATCCCTAATCAATTTTTGCCTCTCTAAATATCCATAAATCCTATCTTTTATAATCACTTCCAACAACTTACCCACAACCAAAGTCAGACACACTGACACGCAGTTTCCCGATTTCTCCTTACAACCTTTCTTAACCAAAGGTACAACATTAGCCACCCTCTAGTCATCAGGCACCTCACCTGTAGTTATAGATGATGCAAATATTGCTGCAAGGGGTCTCGTAATTTCCTCCTGGGATACACTAGATCAGGTCTCGGAGATTTATCCACCTTTACATTTTCGTAAGACCTCCTGATCTTCCTCTTCAGTAATGTGAACTGTATTTAAAACATCAAAATTTATTTCTCTGTGTTCTCTAGACTCTTCTTTCTTTCTCCACAGTAAAAACTGATGCAAAATATTCATTTAGTATCTTTCCCATCTCCTGGCGTTCAACACAAAGATGACCTCCTTGATCTTTAAAAGGCCCTATCCTCTCTTTAGTTACCCATTTGCTCTTAATGTATTTGTAGAATCTCTTTGGATCATTCTTAACCTTATCTGCCAATGCTATCTCATATCCTCTCTTTGTTTTCCTGATTTCTTTCTTAAGAGTGCCCCTACGCTATGTTTGCTGATTAAGAGATTAAATCGAACCAAGTTGTCCATATCTAAAGTAACATTCTGTTTTATTCTTGACTAAACCTCAATATCTTTATTCATCCATTATTCCTAAATCTTACCAGCCTTATCCTTCACTCTAATAGGAACATAATATCTCCTCAGAGTGTTTGATGGGGATAGTGTAGAGGAAGGTTTACTCAGTATCTAATCTCATAATAAACTATAACCAATTCCACTTGTCTCAATATCCACTCCTTGCACCACAGTGCATCATTACTGCAGTGTGTACTATCCACAGACAAGTGAACCAATCACCAAGGTTAATGTACACCACCCCAAAGCTGAGTTCTCACCATCTGGAGAGACCTGGATAGCAGATCATAAGACCATAAGATATAAGAGCAGAGTTAGGCCATCAGCCCCTCAAGTCTGCTCCACCATTGCAGTTGCTACAAGAATAACATCAAACCCAGTTTCTCCTCCCCACTATATACCATGCTGACTTGGGACAATATCATTGTTTGTTCATTGTTGCTGGTTCCAAGTGCTGGAAGTCCCTCCCTAACTACACTGTCAGACCCTTTACCACATGGGTAGTTCAAGAAGGCAGCTCATCTCAGCTCTCTGTAGGGCAATTAGGGACCGGCAACAAATCCTGGCTTGCCCAGTGATGCCCATATCCCATGAATAAATAAAAATAATTGGCTCAACCAGCCATGTCTGTTTTTCTTTCTTTAATGCCCTTTGTTCTAAGTTTTGTTTTTGTTTTGGGAATTGGTGCAGCACCTCATTTGAATCACCAACCATGGGTTAAGGACAGGCTGACAGGGAAACCTTCACGCTGAAGGTGCCTTTGTGCAGTGGGTGAGGTAGTGTTGAAACTGGTCTTGTGTTCTCCACAGCTTTACCTTGTGAGTGACACAGACACACTGGTCAAAACAACTGAGGTGAGATACATAACACTGAGAAACCTGGGGAGCGACCAAGACTACAACATCACGGTCACCTCTGTCAACGTTCAAGGGAAGGAGTCACATGGCAACTGGACTATCATCCGACTCCAAAATCACCAAGCTGGAGAATCAGGTAAAGCTTTCCCTGAATGAGCACCAGGGTCCGAGACCGTCTCTTCGGAATGGGGGCAGTGTTGCCCAATGGCCCAAGGGCATTAAGTGCCACCCAGTTCATGCAAGACTGGATTGAATGTGTAGACCACACCTACAAGGCTTCCCCATACTGAAGGAGATCTGTGAATCTCTTGTACTTTCTGCTCCAATTCTGACCTCGCGATCTTCCCCAGTGTTAATGGCAGCTAATGACTGCCTCAGCCCCAAATTCTGGAATTCCCTTCCTAAATTTCACCTCCTCCCTCTATCTTGCTGCTCTTTAAAACCTCCCGCTTTCTCCAAGCTTACCATCATCATCTGCCCTTATATCAGTTTATGAGGCTCTGTCTCACATTCTGCCTAATCACTACTCTCATGAAATAAACACAAAGCACTGTGGGGGCTGGAAATCTGAAAGTGAAAATCTCTGCAATTAATTGTCTAATGATGACTGTGAATCCATTACCAATTGTTGGAAAAACCCATCTGGTTCGCTAATGTCCTTTAGGGAGGGAAACTGCCATCCTTACCTGGTCTGGCCTACATGTGACTCCACTCCCACAGCAATGTGGTTGACTCTTAACTGCCCTCTGGGCAATTAGGGATGGGCAATAAATGCTGCCTGGTCAGTGACACCCTCATTCCGTGAATGAATAAAAAAAGCTCAACACCAGGGAGAGAAGAGAAAAGTAGCTGTAATTAGGGATAGTATAGTCAGGGAAATTAACACTGTTCCCTGTGGCCAGGATCGAGAGTCTGGAAGGCCATGTTTCCTTGTTTCAGGATATGTCATCTGGGCTGCAGAGGAACTTGGAGTGGGAGGGGTAAGATCACGTTGTTGTGGCCCATGTAGATATCAACGACATGGGTAGAAAGAGGGAATATGAGCAGTTAGAGGCTAAATTAAAAAGCAGAACCAAAAAGGTAATAATCTCCAGATCACTACCTGACCCACAAACTAATTGGCACAGAGTCAACAAGATTAAAGAGGTAAACGTGTGTCTGAAAGATTGGTGTGGGAGAAATGGGTTTGAATTCATGGGACATCAACACTAGTACTGGGGAAGGAGAGAGCTCTTCCAGTGGGACAGGCTTCACCTGAATTATGCTGGGACCAGAGTCCTGGCAAATCACATAACCAGGGCTGTGGATAAGGTCTTAAACTAAATAGTGGGGAGTGGGGTCTGTTGCACAGTAAATTATGGAAAAAGTTAAAAGCAGGGAGGGCTCAGCAGGGTTATTAAAGTTTCCCGAACAAGGAATAGGACAGAGAGTATGGAAAGGGTCAGGAATCTAACTTCAGGCACAGCAGATAAGGGAGCAACAATGAGAAGAGGGACAGTCAATACAGGATTGAGAGTGTTGTACTTAAATGCATGCAGTATACAAAACAAGGTAAATGCGCCTGTAGCACAGATTGAAATTTGCAGGTACGATCTTGTAGGTTTCACAGAGACATGGCTGCAAGGGGAACAGCGCTGGGAATTAAATATCCAAGAATACCCGTCCTGTAGAAAGGATAGGCAAATGGACAGAGGGCATATGGCTACCTTGTCAGTAAGAAATTAAATTAAATCAATAGCAAGAAATGATATAAAATCAGAAGGCATACAATCTTTGTGGGTACAGTTGAGGAACTGCAAAGGGAAGAAGATGCTGCTGGGAGTTGTGTACAGGTCTCCTGGCAGTAGTAAGGATATGAGACAGAAAATAAATTGGGAGATAGAAAAGGCATGTCAAGAAGGCACATTTTCAATATTTACGGGGGGACTTAAATGTGCAAGTGGACTGGGAAAATCAGGTTGGTAGCAGATCCCAAGAAAAGGAATTCATGAAATGTCTATGAAATGGATTTATGGAGCGCTTGTGGTAGAGCCCACTAGGGAACAGGCAATTCTGGATTTGATGATGGGTAATGAGGAAGACTTAATTAGGGATCTGAAGGTAAAGGAACCTCTCAGGGTCAATGACCATAATATGATCGAATTCACTCTGCAGTTTGAGAGGGAGAAGTTGGAATCAGATGTAACAGTGTTACAATTGAGTAAAAGTAACTACAAAGACATGAGGGAGGAGCTGGCCAGAGTTGGTTGGAAGGGAACCCGAGCTGAACAGCATTGGCAGGAGTTTCCGGGATAATGCAGGAGGCACAGCAGAAACTCATCCCAAGGAAGAAGAAACATTCTAAGGGGAGGATGAGTCAACCATGACTGATAGAGAAAGTCAGGGGAGAGCATAAAAGCAAAAGAAAAGTATACAATGTGGTGAAGGTTAGTGAGAAGCCAGAGGATTGGGAAGCCTTTAAAAACCAGCAGAGGATAAATCAAAAAGCAATGTGGGGTGAGAAAATGAAATATAAGGGTAAGCTAGTTAGTAATATGAAAGATTGATGATTGCAAGAGTTTTTTTTTCCAATATCTAAAAGGTAAGAGAAAGGTGCGTGGATGTTGGAAATTGAGGCTGGAGAAGTAGCAATGGGAAACAAAGAAATGGCAGAGAAACTGAATAGGTACTTTACATCAGTGTTCACAGGGGAAGTCCCCAACAGAATACCAGAACTTCAAAAGAGTTAGGGACCAGAGGTGAGTGTAATGAGAAGGAGAAGGTGCTGGGGAAGCTGAAAGGTCTGAAGATGGATAAATCACCTGGACCAGATGGACAACACCCTAGAGTTCTGAAGGATATTGCTGAGGAGATTGTGGTGACGTTAGTGGTGATCTTTCAGAAATTACTGGAGTTAAAGAGAGGCCCAGAAAACAGAAAAATGTCAATGTAACTCCCCTGTCTAAGAAGGGAGGGAGACAGAAGACAGGTAACTACAGGCCAGTTAGCCTAACCTTGTTGGTTGGTAAGATTTTAGAATTCATTATTGAGGATGAGATTGCAGAGTATTTGGAAGTAAATGGTAAAATAGGGTTGAGTCAGCACAGCTTCATCAAGGGCAGGTCATGGTTGACAAATCTGTTAGCATTCTTTGAGGAAGTAACAAACAAGTTAGACAATGGAAAGCTGGTGAACATGATGTATTTTGATTTTCAAAAGACCTTTGATAAAGTATCATACAGGAGGCTGCTAAATAGGATAAGAGTCCACAGTGTTAGGAACAAGGTTCAGGCACGGATAGAGGATTGACTGACTGGCGGAAGGCAGAGAATGGAGATGAAGGGGTCTTTTTCAGAATGGCAGATGATGACTTAGTGGAGATCCCCACGGGTCCATGTTGGGACCACAACTATTCACGGTACACATTAACAATGTGGGTGAAGGAACTGAGGGCTTTGTTGCTAAGTTTACAGGTGACACAAAGATAGGTGAAGGGACGGGTAGTGTTGAGGAAGCGGGGACGTAGCAGAAGAACTTGGACAGGCTAGGACAGTAGGCAAAGAAGTGGCAGATGGAATACAATGTAAGTGGCAGATGGAATACAATACACTTTGGCAGGAAGAATAAAGGCGTAGACTATTTCATAAACATGGAAGGCACAAAGAGACTCGGGAGTCCTAGTTCAGGATTTCCTTAAGGTAAACATGCAAGTTCAGTTGGCAATTAGGAAGGCAAATGCAATGTTAGCACTCATTCAAAGAGGGCTAGAATACAAGAACAGAGTTATACTGCTGAGGCTGTATGAGACTCTGGTCAGACTGTATTTGGAATACTGCGAGCAGTTTTGGGCCCTGTACCTAAAGAAGGATGTGCTAGCATTGGAGGGGGTCCAGAGGAGGTTTATGGAGTGATCCTGGGGATGAAGGGCTTGTCATATGAGGAGCGGTTGAGGACACTGGGTCTGTACATGATGGAGTTTAGAAGGATGAGGGGGATCTGATTGAAACTTATAGAATACTGAGAGGCCTGGATAGAGTGGAAGTAGAGAAGATGTTTACACTGGTAGGAGAGACTAAGACCCAAGGGCACACCCTCAGAGAGAAGGGACGACCCTTGAGAGGAGGAGGAATTTCTTCAGCAAGAGGGCAGTGAATCTGTGGAACACATTGCCACAGAGGGCTGTGGAGGCCAAGCCATTGAGTGTCTTTAAAATAGGGGAAGATAGGCTCCTGATTAGTAAGGGGATTGAGGGTCTTGGGAGAAGGCTGGAGCGGGGGTTTAGGAAACATATCAACCATGATCGAATGGTGGAGCAGGCACAATGGGCCGAATGGCCTAATTCTGCCCCTTACCTTATGGTCTACTCTCTGGGGTGTAACTTTTACCACTAATCACTAGATAGACTGAAGAAACAGCAAAGGCAAAGGAGGATTGGTGTCAGCAATGATATCAAACAACCCTTAGGCAGTACTGCATGCTGGGAGGGGTGGTAAATACCACAAGGTGCCAGGGCTGGTCACCTGGCGATGGGAAGTAGTATGGTGGGAGGTGGGAGGTGATGGGGGAGAGGTGGAAGGTGGCGTGGGGGCGATGGGAGGTGGTGTGGGGGGAGGTGGGGGTTGGGGGGGGGGCGGGGGGTGGGGGGTGAGGGGGGAGGTAATGTGGGAGGAGGTGGGAAGTGGGAGGTGGTGTGGGGGGAGGTAGGTGGTGGTTTGGGTGGGCAGGTAGGAGGTGGTGTAGGGAGAGGTAGGAGATAATGAGGCATTGGGGGGTAATGTGTAGTGAGGGAAGGTGGTGTGGGTGGGAGGGAGATGGGATGGGCTATGGTGTGGGGTGGGGTTGGTGTGGGATAAGGCTGGGGGAGGTGTGTAGTGGGCCTGGGGGTTGTGTGTAGTGGGGGAAGCATGGAGGAGGGGTGCTGTGATGTGCTATGGGTGAGGGGTTGTGGAGACTCCGCGGTTAGTGCTGTAAAGACTGGCAGATTGCCCACACTGTACCCCTCTATGTTTCAGCCTGGGGCATCACTCCTGGCCTGGCACGATCAGGGACAGGCCATCTCCGCAGCACCTCCCTGCTCCTGCAGCTCCCAGCTTGTGGACTTTTCCAGCGTATCGCAGAGAACCTCAAGTTGGATTTGGGCCCGAACTTCACACTCGATGTCATGATAGTGGAGAGTACAGGTATGACAGGCCCCACTCCTCGGTGGGACAGTGCGAGTTACAATCTAACCCTTCAGGGAAACTATTCAAAACCCAGCACAGGGATTGTGAAGACCATAGCTTTTTGTGAGCCTCTCTCATGTTGACCCCTTACTGAGACCTTAGCAAAACATGTCCCTTCCTCAGCAAGTTCCCATGGGATGGTAAAGCAGCACCTGCTCAGCAATAACCTGCTCAGAGACGCCCAGTTTCGGTTCCGCCAGGGCCACTCAGCTCCTGACCTCATTACAGCCTTGGTTCAAACATGGACAAAAGAGCTGAATTCCAGAGGTGAGGTGAGAGTGACAGCCCTTGACATCAAGGCTGCATTCGACTGAGTGTGGCATTAAGGAGCCCTAGCAAAACTGGAATCAATGGGTATCACAGGCAAACTCTCTGCTATTTGGAGTCACACCCGGCACAGAGGAAGATGGTTGTGGTTGTTATGTCAGTCATATCAGCTCCAGGACAGCTCTGCAGGAGTTCCTCAGGATAGTGTCCCAGGCCCAGCCATCTTCAGCTGCTTCATCAATGACCTTCCCTCCACCATAAGGTCAGAAGTAGGGATGTTCGCCAATGATTGCACAATGTTCAGCACCATTCGTGACTCCTCAGATACTGAAGCAGTCCATGTTCACATGCAACAAGATCTTGGCAATACCCAGGCTTGGTCTGACAAGTGGCAAGTTACGTTCACGCTACACAAATGCCAGGCAATGACCATCACCAATAACAGACATTTATTGCCCATCCCTAATTGCTCAGGAGGGCAGTTCAGAGTCAGCCACGTTGCTGTGGGTCTAGAGTCACATGTAGGCCAGACCAGGTGAGGATGGCAGTTTCCTTCCCGAAAGGATATTAGTGAACCAGATGGATTTTTTCCTGACAATTGACAATGGATTCACAGTCATTATTAGGTTCTTAATTCCAGATATTTTATTGGATTCCAATTCCATCATCTGCCATGGCAGAATTCAAACTTGGGACCCCAGAACGTTATCTGGATCTCTGGATTAATAGTTCAGCAACAATACCACTAGGACATCACCTTGCCTCTAACCATCCTCCCTTGACATTCAATGGTGTTACCATCACTGAATCCCTCACTATCAACATCCTGGGTTTACCATTGACCAGAACTCAACTGCACTTACCACATAAATACAGTCGCTACTAGAGCAGGTCAGAGCTTAGGAATACTGCAGCGAGTAACGCACCTCCTGAGTCCCCACAGCCTGTCCACTATCTACAAGGCACAAGTCAGGGGTGTGATGGAATACTCCCCACTTGCCTGGATGGGTGCAGCTTCAACAACACTCAAGAAGCTTGACACCATCCAGGACAAAGCAGCCGCTTGATTGGCACCACATCCACAAACACTCACTCCCTCCACCACCGACACTCAGTAGCAGCAGTGTGTACTATCTACAAGCTGCACTGAAGAAATTCATCAAAGATTCTGAGACAGCACCTTCCAAACCCAAGACCACTTCCATCTAGAAGAACAAAGGTAGCAGATACATGGGAACACCACCTCCTGCAAGTTCCCCTCCAACATACTCGCCATCTGGACTTGGAAATATATCATGATTCCTTCAGTGTCACTGGGTCAACATCCTTGCATTCCCTCTCCAAGGGCTCTGTGAATGGACAATGCTGGAAAGATCAGCTGAAGAGAGCAGTCAGTCTTCTAGCTCCTGTGGAGCTCAGTGGGACTGAGCGGAACCCCTTATGGACAATATTTTATGGGTGATCCTGCTCGGCTCAGTGCTGATGAGAATTAATGTGTAACCGTCAGGGGGTGTGGATCATGTACTTGACCAAAAAACCTACACTGACACTCCAAATCTAGCTCTGAGAGGTAACCAATAAAGTCCACATTAAATTGCTGTCACTGTATAGAAAGCGTGTCAGCCTATTTGAGCACAGCAAGATTCCACAAGTGCCAATGCAATAGTGACCAGTTAATCTGTTTACAGGGATCTGTCTGCCAGTTGAGGGGTCAATGTTGGCTTCAGTTTAGCACAAGTAGCACAGGCCTCCCTCAGGACTGCCCTGGTACACCACAGTGCTCTGTCTCAAGGCCACAGCTGGAGTACTGTGTACGGACCTGGTGACCACACTGGAGGAGGGATCTGATTGCACTGGAGAGGGTGCAGGGGAGATTCACCAGGATGTTGCCTGGTCCAGAGTGATTCAGCTCTTAGGAGAGACTAGACAGACAAGAGGAAGGTGGGTATCTGGAACTCACTGCCTAAAAGTGTGATAGAGGCAGGAACCCGTTGGGTTTAGGGCCTGTTTAGATGAGCAGTTGAAACTCCATGGTATACAAGGCTATGGACCAAATGCTGGGAAACTGCGATAGAGTAGAGGAGTGTGTGATATCTGAGGCTGGACAGAATGGCCTCTTTCCATGCTATAAATTTCTCTGGCTCTATGCATCCTCCTTATCTCTTTCAGTCGTTTCCAGCCCATCCTCTGACCTGATACCTGCAGACAGCAACGCCACGTACAGAGACACAGACGGGGGGGCACTCGGGCCCCTATGTAGCTGCTCACCTCTTCCCAGGCACTGCATGCTCCCAGCCCATATCGACAGGCCAGCCGACCCACAATCTGGGCATCTTCCAAGTTGGCTCTGAGGAGTCCTGCCTCCCTGCTCAGACCTGCAATGAACTGCTGCGCAGCAACATGACTTACCGGTGAGCACAGGGGCTTTCGGTGACAACAGAGGGTTTCAGTGAGCGTGAGGGTATCTGGTGAGAACAGGGTTTGAGGGCACTGCCAGACCACCTTCCTCTTGAGGAAGGATTGCCTCTGTAGGCCACAAGAGACGTGACAAGACCCAAAATCCAGTATTAGAGCTGACCCTTGCTGGGTTCCAAACCCTCAGCCATTATTTGTATTTGTATTTAGCCAGGTTATTCTGTTATCTGGTCATTATAGCTAATCACACTCTCGTCCTGGTCAAATATCTACTCACAGCAAAAATTTTCACTTTGTTCCGAGACCTGAAAACCTTGAAGACAGCCTCATTTTCCTTGTTCCTTTAGTTAACACCCAAAGCGGATTAACTCTGTTGCAAACACACGTTTGTGGATGTCGCTCCAGTTCTATTGAGTCTGGTTCTTGTAAGTTGCTAACAGGAAGTATATGGGATGCCCACTACATTTTCACACCTCACAGACAGAATGTAACCACAGTCTACAGGCTGAATCAAGTGGTGAGACTTGTTTAGAGTTAAAAATATACGTGGACATAAATGTATAGAATACAGCATGACAATAATGAAAAGGATGTTCCAAAAACAAAGTCCAAAATTCCTGCCTGTCTGTGGCCGCAGATTTAGACAGATGGTCTTTGCTGGTGCATTTGCTGGAGTAGATGATTGAACAACATTAAAAGACTTTTAATGTTAACAGCTAGGTGAATGGATCTAGATTATTACATTTTTTTCCACTAGTACCTCCAGTGTATTCTCTATATCGGCACTCCCACCTCACACATCTCTCAAACTACCAAAGCTCCGATCACCTTTTAAAAAATCTCCACCTGCACCTGACACAACTGAAGCATTACTGAACGAAAAATAAGACACAGTTTGTTGAAGCTAAAATAAAACAAAGACCGGCAGATGCTGGAAATGTGAAATCAAATCTGAAAATGCTAGAGAAACCCAATAGGTCTGGCAGCATCTGTGGAGAGATTAAAAAAGAACGGTTACCTTTTGAGTCCAGCAACCCCTCTGAAGAAGGAATTTCTGTTTTTCGTTGCTGAAGCTATTTACAAGATTTACCATTTCAAGGTGAAAAACCAACATTTTTCCTGAATCAGACAAGACTGCCAATTCATTGGTAAGTGAACTCTGATTGGTAGAGGTGTTGCCATGGAAGATGCTCCAATTAATGATTGACAGTTAACTACCAAATTTGTAACACATTGACTTCATTAGACTTTCAATTTCAGATTATGTTTTGAATTCAAATTCCACCCTCGTCCCTGGTGGGATTTGAACCCAGGTCTCCAGAAGATGATCTGGGTCACCCAGCAACAATTTCGCCACATACTTATCTCCCCCTGTCGAACTATTTGACTGTTGAAGTGCACACATTCCACACTGCCTACAGATCAGTGTCTGTCCTGCTCCATGTCACTCCAAGTCCATCCTAAAGGAGATACCAAAATAACTGGTTGTTGTTTTGTTGCTCTCAGGGGACGTTATGTGCTAATGAATGGAAGGACCCCCATCCTGATCAGCCAATGGTCACAGCCGTTCACCACCAGAGCAGGTAAGATACTGCCAGATTCCAACATTATCCATTAACTTACACCTCAGTTAGATGGGACTGCTTCAGTTTAAATGCAGCCTTTCCCATTGATTGTCTCATTATCCAACCCCACTGTGTGGAACCTTCTAGAAGGTGAGAAACAGCAAGAGGTAAGGGTTCTTTGTAGTTTATTCTCTCCACCGTTCTCTGGGTGGTTTTCCTAATGTTTAACGGATGAGGGGCAATGTACCAGGGACAATATACCAGGGGCATAGCTTAGACCAAGAAATGATTCAGTGTGTGAGAGTGGAGAGAGTCCATGGAGAATCCAGAAACAGGATTGGCAAGGCCCTTGTCTCGGGAACATCCAGTGTCTGTCCAGATTCCCCTGGGTCCCACGTAGACCCGCACTGCATCGCCTCCCCCAGACTCCCCCTCCCACACACTGCCCCCCTACTCATGTCCCCCACAATACCCCTACAATCCCTCCCACACTCCATCCCACACTGCCCCAAAACCTTCTCTCCCACACCCCCAACCCATTACCCCCCACACCCCCCACACTCTCCTCACACACTATTCCCGTCCACACATCCCCCTTCCCCTCCCACACATCCCTCACATCCCCGTCACCCTCCAACACATTGCGTCCCACACTCGTCCCCCTGTCCCCTCCTACACTCACTCCCACACTCAACCTCACACTCGCCCTTCCCACTCACACCACTCTACCCCCCACAATCTCCCACCCCCATACTCTCTCACCCCCA
>NC_063356.1:42020821-42035453 GCF_021869965.1 Rhincodon typus | reverse complement strand
CCCCCACACAAATCCCCCCCCCCACTCCTCTCCACACTCTCTCCCTCTCACACTGTCCCCATCACACTCTACCCCTACACACTCCATCCCCATACACTATGCCCCCACAATCTCCAACACCCCACACTCTCTTCCCCTTTACACTTTGTCCTCTAACACTCTCTCCCCTCCCACACTCTCTCCCCTCCCACACTCCCTCCCCTCCCACACTCTCTCTCCTCCCACACTCTCTCCAACCCCCACACTCTCTCCACCCCCACACTCTCTCCCCTCCCTATATTCTCTCCCTCCCACTGTCCCCCTCCCACACTCACCCCTCCCCTCCCACTCACTGCCACCCCACAATCTCCTCTCCCACACTCTCTGCCCACACATCACCACCCACACTCCCCTCTCCCACTCACATACCCACCTCCCCCTCCCACCCATCTCTCCCATACTTTCCCCTCCCACTCTCCACTCCCCCTACCACACACTGTCCTCCCACTTGCCCCTCCCACTCTCCCCCCACCCACACTCCCCTCTCCCCCCATTCCCCCCTTCCCCACACTCTCGCCCCCCATACTTCCCCCTCCCACTTCCCTCTCCCTCCCACACTACTGCGTCCTCCTCCTCCCTCAGTACCCACATATCCCTCCACAACACTGCACCACCAACTCCCCCACCACCCCCACCCCCACCCCCACCCAACCCCCAGTGCCTGTCCTAGGCCTGTCCCCTTCCTACACTACCCAATGTGTAGGGGCTGGGATTAGGGCCAGTGTTAAAGGTTGTGTCAAGTGAAAGTGTCAGGGGGGTCAGTGTGGGGTTTGGGGGCAGTGTAGAGGGGGAGGTGTGTAGGCACCGGGGGTACATGGTGAAGTGCTGCTTTAGGCGGATGGGGGTGTTTCAGACTGTCAGATTGTGCTGCTTCCATTGGTCTGTCACTGTTCCCTTTCGTCTCTCTCCCCTCAGTGACCCCATGCCAGCAGCTCAGGGTGATTCCCACACCGCCAGCTCTCAGCACCATCACCGTAATCAGCACCCTCACCACTCTGTGCCTACTGCTGCCACTCTGTCTGCTCGCTGCCACTTACTGGAGCCTCAAGCGGTACGTGACACCCGAAACCACGCTCCCCGTACCCGGCACACATACCCCATCAGCATTGCTGCAGGGGCTGTGAACGCACACAATACTGGTAGAGAAACTGTGTTCAATGGTCCAAGTCCAAAAAGACTTTCTTGCTGTCCTGGTACACCGGGTCTGGTTGGTGTAGCAGGTATTATACGTATAGCTGATGTTGTGGGTACAGTGGGTGAGTTTCCAATGGCCCAGCGCCTCTCATTGAGTCGGACAGAGGAGCTGTTCCTCATGGGAATCACATGGTGGGGTGGGATTTAGACAGAGTGGCTGAGGGCTCAGGCAGGAGGCTGTGGGTAAAGACTGGGCAGGGTGCTGGGAATGGGTTTGGGAGGAGGTTTGGGAAGGGGTTTGGGTGAGGGCTCGGGATGTGAGTTGGGACGAGTCTGGGAGGGGGTTTGTGAGGGGATCTGGGTGGGGGTCTGGGAGGTGGTTTGTAAGAATGTCTAGGTGGGGGGTTGGGTGGGGGTTTAGGACAGGGTCAGGGTGGGGGTTTCTGTGAGGGAGTCTTGGTGGGGGTCTGGGTGGGGGTGTTTGTGAGGGTGTCTGGGTGGAAGACGGGGCTGAGGGGTTCGGGAGAGAAGATAGAGAAGGGATTTCCTCAGCCCAATGTAACCCCACAGTCATTTCCTGTACATAGTGCAAACAGGTCCTTGTTTAGCTTAAATTTCCCTTCCTGCCATTGGAATCAAGAATTCCTGCTAAGTCCATAAGATAGAGGAACAGAATTAGGCTATTCAGGCCATCTGTTCCAAATTTGGATCATGTCTGATACATTTCTCAACCCGATTCTCCTGCCATCTCCCCATGAACATTGATCCCTTTACCAATCAAGTAGCATTTTATTTCTGCCTTAAATACACCCATTGACTTGACCTCTGCAGCCTTCTGCAACAATCCGTTCCACACAGTAACCACCCTCCTCATCTCAGGTATAGAGCCATACAGTCATACATCACGGAAACAGACCCTTCGGTCCAACTCATCAAACGAAATCTGACCAGATCCTTATACTGCCTCAGTAGTACATCTCTGCTGTTGTATTCTAGCCCTCTCGAAATGAAAGCCAACATTGCATTTGCCTTCCTAACTGCCAACTGAACCTGCATATTAACCTTTTGAGAATCCTGAACTAGGACTCCCAAGTCCCTTTGTGCTTCAGATTTCTGAGGCCTTTCCCCATTTAGAAAATGGTCTATGCCTCTATTCTTCCTACCAAAGTGCGTGACCTCACACTTTCCTACACTGTATTCCATCTGCCATTTCTTTGCCCACACTCCTAGCCCGTCCATGTCCTTCTGTAGCCTCCCAGCTTCCTCAAAGGCCTTAAGGTCCTGTATAACTGCAGCAAGACATTCTTACTCCGATACTCAAACCCTCTCACTATGAAGGCCAGCATGCCAGTAGCTTTCCTCACTGCCTGCTGCTCCTGCATGCCAACTTTCAGCAACTGTTGTACCGTGACATCCTGCTTTTCACAAAGTTCCACATAAGAGATTAGTAAGGAAAATTAAAGCTCATGGTATTGGAGGTAATGTATTGGCATAGATAGACAACTGGTTGGCAGACAGGAAGCTGAGAGTTGGAATAAACTGGTCCTTTTCAGAGTGGTGGGCAGTGATAAGTGGGGTGCCACAGCTGTTCACAATATACATTAACAATTTGCATGAAGAAATTGAATGCCATATCACCAAATTTACTGATGACACTAAGCTGGGCGGCAGTGTGTGCTGTGAGAAGGATGCAGGGTGACTCGGACAGACTGGCTGAGTGGGCACATAATTCACAAATGCAAAATAATGTGGATAAATGTGAGGTTATCCACTTTGGTCACAAAAACAGGAAGGCAGTAGAATGGTGGCAGTTTAGGAAAAGGTGAGGTGCAATGAGACCTGGGTTTCATGATGGGACAGTCACTGAAGGTTGGCAGTACAGGTGCAGCAGGCCATGAGGAAAGCTAATGGCATGCTGGCCTTCATAACGAGAGGGTTTGAGTATCAGAGTAAGGGTGTCTTGCTGCAGTTATAACAGGGCCTTGGTGAGGGCACACCTTGAGTACTGCGTGCAGTTTAGGTCTCCTAGCCTCAGGAAGGACATTCTTGCTATTGAGGGAGTCCAGCGAGGGTTCACCAGACTGATTCCCGGGATGGCAGGACTGACTTGTAAGGAAAGACTGGATCGACTGGGTTTGTATTCGCTGGAATTTAGAAGAATGAAGAGGGATCTCATAGAAACGTATAAAATCCTGATGGGACTGGACAGGCTAGATGCAGGAAGAATGTTCCCAATGTTAGGAAAGTCCAGAACTAGGGGTCACAGTTTAAGAATAATGGGTAAGCCATTCAGGATGGAGATGAGGAAGGATTTCTTCACTCAGAGAGTTATGAAACTGTGGAATTCTCTCCCACAGGAAGCTGCTGGGGCAGTTCATTAGATATATTCAAGAGGGAGTTGGACGTGCTCCTTGCGGCTAAAGAGATCAAAGGGTATGGGGATAGGGAAGGAATGGGATACTGAGATTGCAGGTGGTGCAGTCTCGATGGGCTGAATGGCCTACTCCTGCAACTAGTGTTTCAACACTACCTGTCCCTCCACCCATCTTTGTGTCACCTGCAAACTTAGCAACAATGCCCTTAGTTCCTTCATCCAGATCGTTAATGTCTAACGTGAGCAGTTGTGATCCCAAGACTGACCCCTGTGGAGCTCCATTAGTCACTGACTAGTCATTTCTTGAAAAAGACTCCTTTGAGCTGTCTGTGTGTTTAAATCTCACAATCTAATTCTGGCTTCCTGTGCATCCCCAATTTATATCCCTCCACTAATGCCTTTGGTTCCCTCCAAAACTCCAAAACTGCCTTTCTGCACCTTACTGGCTCCCTGTCCTTCTTACCACTGACATTATTGGCCAAGCTTTCAGGATACCTGACCTAGTCTCCCAAACTGTGGCTCAGCATTGGTACTTTGTTATATCATGTTCTCGTGAGACCATCTGGGGTGTTTTTAATTACATGACAGGCACAATTTAAATGCGAGATGTTGTTGTCTAGTTGCCGGGGTGTATTCTATTAACCAACCCAAGACCGTGTGACCCATTGGGAGCAACAATTTGCTAGTGTTGCTATGGGCCAAAGAGGAGGATGTACCTGATCACTGATCCTGATCACTGCCCTGTGATCCAGTTGGAGATTGGGTTGTGTAATGGACCTCGTTGTTTGGGTGATCAGCTCAACGTTGGAGTTCTCCCAGGATGGAGAGCAAGATCCCGGCATGCTATCAGAAGTTGACAGGAGATGGATCTAGAGTTAAGGGTCATGTGTGTGTGAAGAGCACATAAAAAATAGGAGCAGCGCGAGACCATTCAGCCCCTCACAAGGTGATAAATCACTTGGAGAGAGAGCCAGTGCTCAGGTTCAGTCACTTGCACATCTCCTTCTGAATTGTGAAGAACCATCACTTTTGTTTTCCAGAACCGATCGAAAGTGGCTTGTGTGCATCTCGTCCACTCCCAGTCACCAGGAACCTGTTCAGCTGTCAGTCAGTGTGAACCACAGTGAGGTTGCTGTGAAAACCAGCAGGAGGGGATAGGGAGAGATACCCTCCAACATCAACACGCCTCTGAATTCTCAATAGGAACGCAGCACTGCCCTTAGCACCATAAATCATAGGAAGAGAAGCAGGCCATTCAACCCATCGAGTCTGCTTTGCCATTCAGCGAGATCATGGCTGACCCGAAAATCCTCACCTCCACTTTCCTGCCTTTTCCCTATAACCCTTGATCCCCAGATTAAAAACCTGTCTGTCTCAGCCTTGAATCTACTTAATGACCCAGCCTCGAGAACTCTCTGCGGTAAGGAATTCTACAGATTCACTCCCCTCTAAAAGAAGAAATTCCTCCTTATCTCTGTCTGAAATATGTGATCCTTCATTGAGAAATGATGCCATCAGGTCTGACACTTTACTACAAGGATAAGCAACCTCCTTTCTTTATCTACCCCTTAGAATCCTATATATTTCAATAAGGTCACTTCTCATTTCTCTAAACTCCAATGAGCACAGGCCCAACCTACTTAATATTTCCTCAAATGACAGTCTCCCCATCCCCGGGATCAACTTAGTGAACATTCTCTGGGCTGCATCTAATGCAAGTCTATCTTTCCTTGGATAAGGGACCCAAAACTGTTCACAGTGTCCCAGCTGTTGTCTGACTAGTGCCTCATATAGATTTTAGCAAGACTTCCCAACTTGTACACTCCATTCTCTTTGAAGTAAAGGCCAACATTCCATTTGCCTTCCCTGTGACCTGCTGAATTTCTTTGCTAGCTTTTTGTGATTGATGTACAAGCAGCCCCAAATTCTTCAGTACCACGGCTTTCTGCCATTTATATAATATTCAACTCCTCTTTCTTTCCTGCTGAAGCGCATAACCTTACATTTTCCCACACTATTTCATAGAATCCTTACAGTGTGGAAACAGGCCCGTAGGCCCAACAAGCCCACACTGACCCTCAAACATCCCACCCAGGCCCACCCCCCTATGACCCACCTAATCTACACATCCCTGAACACTATGGGCAATTTCCCATGGCCAATCTACCTAACCTGCACATCTTTGGACTGTGGGAGGAAGCCGGAGCACCCAGAGGAAACCCATGCAGACACGGGGAGAATGTGCAAACTCCACACAGACAGTTGCCCGGAATTGAACCTGGGTCCCTGGCGCTGTGAGGCAGCAGCGCTAAACACTGAGCCACTGTGCCACCCACCTTATTCCTCTAACATTTTGCCCACTCACTTAACCTGTCTAGATCTCTCTACAGAGATAGTAGGAACTGCAGATGCTGGAGAATCCGAGACAACAAGGTGCAGAGCCGGATGAACACAGCAGGCCAAGCAGCATCATAGGAGCAGAAAGGTTGACATTTCGGGCCTAGACCCTTCATCAGAAAAATCTCTAGATCTCTCTACAGACTCTTGTGCCATCCTCACCACTTGCCTTCCCATCTATTTTTGTGTCATCCACAAGTTTGGCGATAGTGCATACACTTTTCTCATCAAGATAATATATATTGTAAATAGTTGGGTGGCCCCCATATTGACCCCAATGGCATTCCACTAGTAACAGGTTGCCATCCTGAAAATGCCCACCTTATCCCAATTCTCTGCCTTCTATGTATTAGTCAATCCTCTATCCATGCTAATTTGTTACCTCCAACAATGTCTATATTAAGCAGGTTTAAGTGTAGTACCTTACCGAACACCTTTTGGAAATCTGAATATATCATACTTACTGATTCCTGTTTAACTATCCTACCTGTTACCTCCTCAAAGAACTCTAGTAGATTTGTGAGGCATGATTTCCCCTTCTTGAAGCCATGCTGACTTTAATCATGTTAAGCATTTCTAAATGCTCGTCAATTACATCCTTTTTAAACAAGGCTCTAACATTTTCCCAATTATAGATCTGATGATTACTGACCTATTGTTACTTTTATTTGTTGCCTCTCTTTTGAATAAAGGTGTTACATTGGCAGCTTTTTGATCCTCTGTGACTTTTCCAATATCTAAGGATTCTTGGATGATTAAAATATAAGACAAAGAAAAGGCCCATCACCTCACCATGTCTGTGCTTACCATGATGCCATTCTAAACTAATCCCAACTGCCTGAAGGAGGGTCACTGGAATGGAAACATTAACTCTGTGTCTCTCTCCACAGATGCTGCCAGGCCTGCTGGGTATTTCAAGCAATTTCTGTTTTTGTCCCATCTGCCTGCACATGGTCTGTGTCCCTCTATTCCCTGCCTGTTGATGTGTCTGTCTAAATGCCTCTTAAACATTGCTAACATATCTGCTTCTACCACCTCCCCTGGCAGCACGTTCCAGCCACCAATACACTCTGTGTAAAAAAAACTTGCTTTGCACATCTCCTTTAAATTTTCTCCCTCCCACCTTAAACCTATGCCCCCTAGTCTTTGACTTTTCCACTCTGGGAAAAAGATTCTGACTATCTACCCTAACTCCACCTTTCATAATTTTAAATACTTCTATCAAGTCACCCTCAGCCTCCAACACTCCAGCGAAAACAGTCCAAGTTTCTGCAACCTTTCCTTAGAGCTAATGCACTCCATTCCAGGCAACATCCTGGTAAACCTCTTTTGCAACCTCTCCAAAGCCTCCACATCCTTCCTATAGTGCAGTGACCAGAACTGCACACAATGCTCCACATGTGGTCTATCTAAAGCCTTATTTGGCTGCAACATGACTTGCCAACTGTTATTACCAATGCCCTGATCGATGGACTTATGTCCTTCTTTACCACCTTACCCACTTGTGTTACACCTTCCAAGGAACTATGCACTTGCACGCCAAGATCCATCTATATATCAATACTCCTAATGGTCCTACCATTTACTGTGCACTTTCCTCTTGCGTTTGGCCTCCCAGAATGCATCACCTCACACTTGTCCAGAATAAACTCCATCTGCGACTTTTCCACCCCAATTTCCAACTGATCTATATCATGAAGCATCCTCTTACAACCTTTCTCACTGTCAATTTTCATGTCATCTGCAAACTTACTAATCAGGCCACCTACATTTTCATCCAAATCATTTATATATATTGCAAACAGTAGAGGTCCCAGCACTGTTCCTTGCAGAATACCACTGGTCACAGACCTCCAGTTCGAAAAGCACCTGCGTACAAGTACCCTCTGCCTTCTATAACCAAGCCAATTTTGTGTTCAGCTTGTCAACTCAGCATGAATCCCATGTGACTTAATCTTCCCGACCAGCCTACCACTAGGGAACTTGTCAAGTGCTTAATAAAGTCCATGTGGACAATAGCCACGACCCTACCCTCATCAGTCATCTTTGCCACCTCCTCAAAAAACTCAATCAAGTTTGTGAGACAAGATCGCCCCCACACCCAGCCATGCTGACTGTCCATAATATCTACATTCTTCTCCAAATGTGAATAAAGCCTGCCCCTAAGAATCTTCTCCAATTATTTCCCTACCACTGATGTAAGACTCACTATAATTTCCTGGATTATTCCTGTTCCTGTCTTAAATAAAGGAACAACATCGGCTAATCTTCAGTCTTCTGGGACCTCACCTGTGGTTAAAGAGGATACAAAGATCACTGTCAAGGCCCTAACAACCTGCTCCCTTACCCCTCCCTCAGTACCCTGGGATAGATCCCTTCAGGCCCTGGGGTCTTATCCATTCAATGTTTTTCAAGACAGCCAAATCCTTCTTAATATCAACATGGCTTAATATCAACATTGAGTCAGAGAGGCACACAGCACAGAAACAGACCCTTCCGTCCAACCAGCCCATACCAACCACGTTCCTAAACTAAACCAGTCCTACCTGCCTGCTCTTGGCCCATATCCCTCCAAACCTTTCCTATTCATGTATTTATCCAAATGTCTTTTAAACGTTGTAACTGTAGGCACACCCACCACTTCCCCTGGATGTTCATTCCACACATGAACCACTCTCTGTGTAAAAAAAAAAGCTCCTCAAGTCTTTTTTAAATTTTTCTCATCTCACCTTAAAAATATTTTGACTTAGACTTAGAATGCCTACAGTGTGGAAACAGGCCCTTTGGCCCAACAAGTCCACACCAACTCTCAGAGCATCCCACCCAGACCCATCCCCCTGTAACTCACCTAATCTACACATCCCTGAACACTATAGGCAATTCAGCATGGCCAATCCACCTAACCTGCACATCTTTGGACTGTGGGAGGAAACCGGAGCACCCGGAGGAAACCCACGCAGACACGGGGAGAACATGCAGACTCCACACAGGCAGTTGAGACAATATGCCCCCTAGGGAATTCCCCACCCTAGGGAAAATACACCTACCATTCACCTTATACCCCTCATTATTTTATAAACCTCTATAAGGTCATCTCTTAACATCCTATGTTCCAGTGGAAAAAAAATCCCTCCCTAATCTTATCATTATCCATGTCTGTGTTCTCGGTGAATACTTATGCAACGTAAGGATCTCACCTACTTGCTGTGTTTCCACACATAAATTCTCTCCTGAGTCCTTGAGCAGACCTACCCTTTCCCTAGTTACCCTCTTGCTCCTAATGTACACATAAATTGCCTTGTGATGCTCCTTGATCTTACTTACCAAGGACATTTCATGGCCCCCTAAACTTCCTAAATTCTTGTTTAAGCTCCCGGCTGCTTCCTTTATATTCCTCAAGGGTCTTACTACAAGTGTGTCTGCTATCTCTCTGTAGCTACTTCATTTAATATCTGAGATGCATGCCATCAAGTCCAGGTCTGAGGTGGTCTTTCACCCCTAGCATCCCTAGTGCTTTTTCCTCTAGTTTTAATTATTGTGTTTATTTCCTCTCCCACACCCTGTAGCTCCTTGGTTTTTGGGACGTTATTAGTATCCTATACCATGAAGACTGATGGAAAGGATTTTTCCAACTCCTCTGCGATTTCCTGGTTCCTCATTAATCATTTTCCAACCTCATTTTCTAAGGGACCAATGTTCACTCCGGTCTTTGTCTTTTTTTGTAAATTTAAGTAAGCTCTTATTGTCCTTTTTCATATTACTTGCAAGTTCACCCTCATTGTTTATTTTTTCCCTCTTTATTTTTCGTTGTCACCTTTTCTGATTTTTAAAACTTTCAAAATCTTCTGGTTTACCACTAATCTTTACCACATTGTATGTTCTTTTTTCTTACAATTTCATACTATCCTGAACTTCCTAGGTCAATAATGATCAACTTACCTCCTTCCTAGAATCCTTCTTCCTCACTGGAGCAATGAACTACTTACCTAAACACAGAGTCATAGAGATGTACAGCACAGAAACAGACACTTCCATCCAACTCATCCATGCCGACTGGATATCCTACATTAATCTAGTCCCATTTGCCAGCATTTGGCCCATATCCCTCTAAACCCTTCTTATTGATATAACCATCCAGATACCTTTAAAATGTTGTAATTGTACCAGCCTCCACCACTTCCTCTGGCAGCTAATTCCAGACATACACCACCCTCTGCATGAAAAAGTTGCCCCTCAGTCCCTTTTAAATCTTTCCCCTCTCACCTTAAACCCATGCCCTCTAGTTTTGGACTGTCTCATCCTAGGGAAAAGACCTTGCCTATTTATCCTATCTATGCCCCTCATGATTTTATAAACCTCTATAAGGTCGCTCCTCAGCCTCTGACGGTCCAGGGAAAATAGCTTCAGCCTACTCAGCCTCTCCCTGTAGCTCAAACCCTACAACCCTGGCAACATCCTTGTAAATCTTTTCTGAACCCTTTCAAGTTTCACAAGATCTTTCCTTTAACAGGCAGACCAGAATTGAATGCAATATTCCAAAAGTGGCCTAACTAATGTCCTGTACAGCCGCAACATGATATCCCAACTCCTGTACTCAATGCACTGACCAATAAAGGCAAGTGTACAAAACACCTTCTTCACTATCCTATCAACCTGCGACTCCAGCTTCAAGTAACTATGAACCTGCACCCAAAGGTCTCTTTGCTCAGCAACACTTCCCAGGACTTTACCATTAAATGTATCAGTCCAGCCCCGGTTCGCCTCACATTTATCTAAAATGAACTGCATCTGCCATTCTTCGATCTATTTGACCAAAGTCCCGTTGTACTCTGAGGTAACCTTCTTCACTGTCCACCACACCACCAACTTTGGTGTCATCTGCAAAATTACTAACCATACCTCCTGTATTCATGTCTGAATCATTTATAGAAGGACACAAAGCAGCAGACCCAGCACCAATCCTTGCGGTGCACCACTGGTCATAAGCCTCCAGTACGAAAAACAACTCTCTACCACCACCCTCTGCCTTCTACCTTCAAGTCAATTTTGTATCCAAAAGCTCTCCCTGGATCCCATGTGATCTAACCTTGCTAACCAGTTTTACCATGAGGAACCTCGTCGAACACCTTACTGAAGTCCATATAGACAACGTCCACCGCTCTGCCTTCATCAATCTTCTTTGTCACTTCTTCAAAAAACTCAATCAAGTTAGTGAGACACGATTTCCCACACACAAAGCCATGTTGACTATCCCTAATCAGTCCTTGCCTTTCTAAATACACGTAAATCCTTTCCCTCAGGATTCCCTCTAACAACATGCCCACCACTGATGTCAGGCTCACTGGTCTATAATTCCCTGGCTTTTCCTTACCACCTTTCTTAAATAGTGACACCACATTATCCATCCTCCAGTCTTCCAGCACTTCACCTGTGGCTATCAATGATACAAGTATCTCAGCAAAGGGCCCAGAAATCACTTCCCTAGCTTCCCACAGAGTTCTGGGATACACCTGATCAGGTCCCAGGGATTTATCCACCTTTATGCATTTTAAGATGTTTAGCACCACCTCTTCTGCAATATGGACATTTTTCAATGTGCCATTGATCCTCAACCATTTTTACTGATAAACTCCTTTCACAGTCCACTCCAACCAAGTCTGCTCTCACTGCAATGTAAATACTCTTATTTAAGTTTAGTACAGTTGTTTCCAACCCAGGTTTCTCACTCTCAAACTGAATGCCAATGTACGATCACAGTTTCCTTGTGGGTCTTTAATTCTGAGACCATGTATCAAACCTGCTTCATTACATATTAACAGATCCAAAATAGACTGATCTTTATTTGTGGCCACAATATATTGTTCTAGATAACTGCCCCAAATACTACATAAATTCTTCCTCATGGTTACCTTTGCCAATTTGATTTTCCAAATCTTACATGAAGAATAAAGTCACCCATGATTAATGAACTGCCTTTGTTACATCCCTTCATTATCACCTGATTTATTCTCTGTCCACCATACAGCTACTGTTAGGGACCTACAGACCACTCCTTTCAGTGCCATCTTCTCATTTTATTTCTTAGCTACACGGTATGGATTCTGTATCTTCTCATACAGAATAATCATTTCTTGCTATCACACTTATTCCATCTTGTACTTTCCTTCCTGCCTGTCCTTTAGAAAACTCTTATATTCCCGAATGTTAAATTTCCAGATTTGATCTTCTTCTAATCATGTGTCCATAATGGCTACAAGATCATATTCAAAAACCTGTATTTGTAGCATTAATTTGTTAATTTTGTCACAAATGCTATGTGTCTTTACTTAAAGAGCCTTAACTTTGCCTTTTGACCTATTCTTTTACATTTTTGACCCTATCTGCTATTTCATTTTATGCTTATACACAGTGCCCATTCCTGTCCCACTCTGGATATTGTTACTGAAATACGTTTCTGCAATGCCACTATATTCTTTTGCTTCATAAGCTTATATAACTCCCCTCCTGAAACCTCCTTCCCTCCTCGATTAATTTAAACCCCAGTCGACTAATTTGGTTGGCAATTATCTCACTGACTGGTAGGACAGACTTGAGGGGTTGAATGGCCTTCTCTACCTTGAACCTATGTCCTCGGGAGACTTACGGTATTTCCGTATTGGCATTCAGTTTGAGAGTGAGAAACCTGGGTTCACAGACCAATACCAAGCCCCCAATGAGGAGTTAAAGAAGGAATCTCCACAACTCAATGCAATTGATAGTGATCAATAATTGTGATGTTTGTTGATTTACAAGGATGTTGTCAGGGTGGGAGGATTTGTGCTATATGGAAAGGCTGAATAGGCTGGGAATATTTTCCCCAGAGCATCAGGGACTGAGGGGTGACCTTACAGAAGTTTATAAAATCATGAAGGGCATGGATAGGGTAAATAGTCAAGGTCATTTTCCTGGAGGGAGACGAGTCAAAACTCAACGCCATAGGCTTAAGGTGAGAGGGGAAAGATTTAAAAAGGACCTGAGAGGTAACTTTTTCATGCAGAGGGTGGTGCGTGAATGGAATGAGCTGCCAGAGGAAGTGGTACAGTTACAATGTTTAAAAGACATCTGGATTGGAATAGGAAGGCTTTAGAGCAATATGGGCCAAATGCTGGCAAATGGGATTAGATTAATTTAGGACATCTGGTTAGCATGAGAAATTGTATCGAAGGATCTGTTTCCCTGCTATGTGACTCTATGACTCTAAATGAGAATGTTGTAAGACTCTCAATCAGAAATGTTGTCAGCTGTTTCACATCCTCTGCAATAGCCGAGAGACAGAGGCTGCAAGAAGATACAATGTGTGGCCCACACTGTACCATCAGGCTTGTATTTCCCATTGAGTGATTACACCTTTGGAGGTCCAGGAATTAGTTCATTAGAAGATTTTTTTCAACCAAAAGCCATTCTGTCAGCATTGTGGGTCCGTGAAAATTTCATCATTCCACTGGTTAGTTACTCAACAACTGCAACATAATATGAGATAACAAGGTGTAGAGCTGGATGAACACAGCAGGCCAAGCAGCATCATAGGAGCAGGAAGGCTGACGTTTCGGGCCTAGACCCTCTCAACTGCATCATAATGATATCTTGGAGAATGGCCGGGATTTTATCCTGTGCAAACTCTACACATTTATCACGTTTGAGTGATTGGAACGATATAGTATTGTGCTATTGAGTATAAATTATTGGAAGTTAAACGGCTGTAAACAGTACAGAGAATACAAAGCAAAAAACTGTGGATTCTGGAGATCTGAAACAAAATCAGTTCTGCTGAAGAGTCACTGGACCCGAAACGTTAACTCTGATTTCTCTCCACGGATGCTGCCAGATCTGCTCAGGTTTTCCAGCAATTTCTGTTTCTGTCCCAGAGAAGATGTCCTGTGCTGGTGATCATTACTCAGGCTGGACAATAGGTGACAATATATCCCATTAAATATTCCATTGACTGACGGCGCAAGGTTAAAGAAAGACCTGTGTTGATATAGCGCCTCTCACCACTTGCATTGACATAGTGCCTTTCACCATTTCACCAGGCCACAAAGGATTTTCCACTCAATGACACACTCCTGGTGTGAAGTCACTGTAGAATTGTCAGAAAGGAAAACAGATGTTTTACACAGCAAATCCCACAGTCAGCACTATGCTGTCTGGTGAATTTGGCTCAGTATTGTCCAGGGCAAGGTCAGAAATCACACAACACCAGGTTATAGTCCAACAGGTTTATTTGAAAATGCAAGGTTTTGGAGCCTCACTCCTCCTTCAGGTGTTAGTGAGAGAGCTAGTATCAGACACAGAATTTATAAGTAAAAGATCAAAGGGTCACACCACTGATGAGGATGTACGAAACAAACCTAGGATGCTGTTAAATATTGAATCAGTTGGAAGGTCTTTGATGTCAGCTCGCCTCACGTTTAGTGTTTGGGAACAAAACACAACGCCTGAGTCAATGCAGCACTCTCCCGGTTTTAAACAGATCACGAATTCAGTCAGTGACCCTGAGTTATTAAACATGTATCTCGTCTCTTGTCCCCACCATCCCCCAAATGGTTCATTACCTCACTCTCCCCACCCCCGAGCCCTCACTAACCCCACTCAAACTCACCATCCCCAGCCCTCACTATCCCCACTCACACTCACCATCCCCACCCCTCA
>NC_063356.1:42004003-42020421 GCF_021869965.1 Rhincodon typus | reverse complement strand
TAGGCCATTCGGTCCCTCGAGCACTCTGCCCTTCAATGAAATTCTAGCTGATCTGGCAGTACCTCAAATCCACATTCGCCCCTCCCCACCCCGCATTCTGGATAACCTCTCGGCCCCTCACTTAACATATATTTACCACATCTCTTCCTCAAAAGGCAGAGGAAACAGAATTCCAAAGACTCATGATGCACTGCAAGAGAATGTCTCACCTCATCTCTGTTTTGAAAGGGACTAACCCTTCCTTTTAAACTGTGACCCCTCATTCTAGATTGACCCTCATAGGAAATACTCTCTCTACATCAATCGTGTCAACACCATCAAGATCTTACAATTTCCAAGGGAGCAAAATAGGGATCTACCCATGGAGACTGGGACTATGGGTGAGATCGGAAATAAGGGTTTTGTAACGATCCTCATAAGAACCAGGGGCAGGAGTAGGCCATCTGCACATCGAGCCTGCTCTGCCATTCAATAAGCTCATGGCTGATCTTTTCATCGACTCAGCTCCACTTACCCAACCTCTTACCACAACCTTTAATTCCTTTACTGCTCAAAAATCTGTCTTTGCCTTAAAAACATTCAACAGGTTAGCTACAACTCCTTCACTGGGCAGGGAATTCCACAGATTCACAACCCTTTGCGTGAAGAAGTTCCTCCTGACCTCAGTCCTAAATCTGCTCCCCCTTATTTTGAGGTTATGCCCCCTTGTTCTAGTTTCACCTGCCAGTGGAAATAACCTCCCTGCTTCTATCTTATCTATTCCCTTCATAGCTTTATATGTTTCTACAAGATCCCTCCATCATTCTTCTAAATTCCAATGAATATAATCCCAGTCTACTCAATCTCCTCATAATCTAATCCTCTGAACCCCTAGTGAACCTCCTCTGTACCCTCTTCTGTGCCAGTCCACCCTCTCTCATGTAAGAAGATGATGGTGCTGCCAAAGTGCAGTAAGTGAAGAGGGAAACGTGTTATTAGATAGGAAAAGACTCAATAAGGAGGAAACACTGGAAAACTTAGGAATCCTCAAAGTAGGAAAGTCCCAATTTCCAGATGAGAAGCATTCCGGTGTTACTGAGGGAAGATGAGATTTAACTTTAGGAAGACCCTGTTCCCAATCTTTCAACATAGTATAACAACGAACTGTGGATACTGGGGATCCGAAACAAATGCAAAAATTGCTGGAGAAACTCAGTACGTCTGGCAGTATCTGTGGGGAGAAAGCAGAGTTAACATTTTGAGTCCAGTGTCTCTTCATCAGATTGTTAGCAGTTAGGAAAAAGTGATATTTATGCTGAAGCTGAAGTGGACGGGGGAGGGGGGGTGGAATGGGAGTGGTGAGTGGAAAAGGTGGAGACAGGGCCGAGAGAGAGAGAGAGAGAGACAAAAGGGGTAGGTAAGCAAGGAGATAGCGGATAGCAGGGCAGGACAGATGAAAAGCCGAATAAATGGTAATAAGAGCCAAGAGTGAGAAACTGGGTTAGCTGTGCTGAATGAGCCTGTATAATGAGATAATGAGCCTAGGATTATGTGGGAATGGGTGACTGTGCTAAAAGCAAATTATATCATAACAGGATGCAGTGTGGAATAGGTAAAATAAAAATAGAAAGATGGAATCAGGCCCTAAAGTAATTGAACTTGATATTGAGTCCTCGAGGCTGCAGGGACCCGAAATGGAAAATGAGATGTTGTTCTTCAAGCTTGCACTGATGCTCACTGAAACACTGCAACAGGCCTGTGACAGAAATGTTCACATAGGAACATGATGGTGTGTTAAAGTGGCAGGCAACTGGAATCTTCGGGTCATTTTTGCAGACAGACCATCGATGGTCTGCAAAGCAGTCACCCAGCCTGCATTTCATCTCCCCGGTGTAGAAGAGACCACACTGCGAACGGGGAATACAGTAGTCTAGATTGAATGAAGTATAAGTGAATCGCTGCTTCACCTAGAAAGTACCTATGGGGCTTTGCATGATGTCGGTGTTGGACTGGGATGTACAAAGTTAAAAGTCACATGACCCAAGTTATAGCCCAACGGTTTTATTTAAAATCATAAGCTTTCAGACTGTTGCTCCTTCTTTACCTGATGAAGGGGCTATGCCCTAAAAACTTGTGATTTTAAATAAAGCTGTTGGACTTTTGTGTTGTGTGACTTTTGACCTTGGATGGTGAGGAAGAAGGAGGTAAAGGTTTTACACCTTCTGCAATTGCAGGGGAAGGTGCCGGGGGAAGTGGGGAGGTGTTGGGAATGGAGAAGGAGTGGACAAGGAGTGAATTATCCCTGCAGAAGGCTGACAAGGGAGGGGGGTTCGGAATGTGTATCTGGTGGTGGCATCCTACTGGAGGTGGCAGAAATGGCAGCTAATGATCCTCTGGATGCAGATGCTGGTGGGATGGTAAATAAGGACGGAGACCCTATTGTTGTGGAAGGGGAGGGGAGGGCTTAGGGCAGAGTGTGGGAGGTGGGTTGGACACAGCTGAGGGTCCTGTTAACTACAGTGCTAGGGAATCCTCAGTTGAGGAAGAAGATGGACATTTCAGAGGGCCCTGTGGAAGTTGGCATCATCAGAACAGATGTGACGGAGATGGAAGGAACTGGGAGGATGGGATGGAGTCTTTATAGGAAGCAGGGTGTGAGGATGTATAGTCCAGGTAGCTGTGGGAGTCAGTGGGTTTATAGTGAATATTAGTGGCCAGTCTATCCCCAGAAATGGAAGCAGAGATATTGAGGAAGGGAAGGGAGGACTCAGAGATAGACCAGGTGAAGTTGAGAGTAGGGTGGAAATTGGAAGTGAAATTGACAAACATTTCCAATTCTGATGAGAGAGAGAAGCAGAATTGACGATGTTATCAATGTACCAGACAAAGAGTTGTGGGTGGGGACCAGAGAAGGTCTGGAACATGGAATGTTCCACATACTCTACAAAGAGATAGGCAAAACTGGGGCCCATGTGGGTACCCATGGCCACCGCTTTGAATTGAAAGAAATGAGAAGAGTTTTAGGAATTTTCACCTCTCCCCTTCCCCGATTCATCTTCAGCATAAATGCTAGTTTCTCTCACTACCAACAGTAACAGTTCTGATGAAGAGTCATCAGGCTCGAAAAATTAACTCTGCTTTCTTTCCACAGATGCTGCCAGACCTGCTGAGTTTCTTCAGCAATTTCTGTTTTTGTTCCCGATCTTCCGATCCTCCACAGAAACAGAAGAGGTGCCAGAGGACTGAAGAATTACAAATGTTCCACTCTTATCGTAAACCATCAGCAGGATAAACCCAGCAATTAGAAAGTAGTCAGTATAACCTGGGTCAAAATTAACTGCTACTTGGAAATAAATGGATTGGTTAAAAGCTAATTAAGTCAGTTTTCTTCGGACTAAGTATCTGAAGGGTTGATAAGGGCTGTTCTGTTGACATTGGGTATTATAAACTTTCAAAAAGCCTTTGATAAACTTGTTAGCATAGTTTAACTGTCAGTGATGGCCATAGCTAAAACATTGACTACAAGATAAAAAGCAGAGAGTAGAGTTTGATTGTAGATCACGGGGAAGTATAACTTCATTCTTTCATGGGATGTAGGTATCACTGGCTATAGGATAGAACATAGAACAATACAGCACAGGAACAGGCCCTGTCAAACATAACGCCAAATGAAACTAATCCCTTCTGCCTGCCCTTGGTCTATATCCTTCCATTCCTCACATATTCATGTGCTTATCTAAAAGCCCTTCAAATGCCCCCAGTCTGGGAATTAGCGCCCATCCTACTTGCCTTTGAACTGTACCATGCTGGGTCTTTTCAGGGGGGAGTTGAAATCCAACCACGTTGCTGTGAGCCTGGAGTGAGATGGAGATCCTAAAGCGTTTTTATAACAATTGATGGTGGTTGCCATGTCAGTAGTTTCATCTTCATTGAATTTACAGTTCAGTAGTGTGGTCAGGTGACCAGTAGAATAAATGGCCAGGTTAAGAGCTACAATCAAACATGCTGGGAATTTTGGTCAAGTCGGTTTAAACTCTGACCCCGGTTAAAACCGCAGCCAGGGCATCTTGGGACTTGTCCTGTAAGCTGTGGCCTGCAATTTCCTGTGTTGACCAAATGAGTGAGGTTTTATGGTGGTCTGCTAGACACACTGGCACCATGTTACCTCAGATGGAGAATGGTATGTGGCTGTTTACAACTTGGCGTAAACATTTGGGAGCTGTTTACCAGTAAACTCCATTGGCTGGGATCAAACAATGTGACCAGGTTTCGATCAAGTCATTGGCTGAGTGCCAGACTCCACATGGGTTGACAAGAAATAATTTCAATGTTTGCAGACCACATGAAACTCCAACAAACGATGAGGGAGAGTAGGAAAGAGTTCAGGAGGACAAAGATAAACCTGTGACATGGACAGACGCACTAGAAATGTATAAACGATGAGGAAAATAGTGCAGGCGCTGAAAATTTGAAATTAAAACTGAAACTGCTAGAGTAACTCAGCAAGTCTGGTAGCAACTTTAGAGAGAGAGAGAGACAGAGTTAATATTTCGAGCCTGAAATGACTTCTTCAGAACAAATGAAGTTTAACGCAGAGATTTACGAGTGCATTTTGGGTGGGAAAAATGAGGATGAATTTTTTTTAATTTATTCATTTGTAGGATGTGGGCATCCCTCGCTGGGCCAGCATTTATTGCCTAATCCTAGTTGCCCTTGAGAATGTGGTGGTGATCTTATATAAAGTGAAATTGCTGGTTAAGAGCACTATTGGCCTGATGAAGGCTCAGGTATTGTCAATGACAATGTTAGGGAAATGGCAGATATGCTGAACAATTATCTTGTTTTAGTATTCTTAGCAGAAAAGGAGGATAGCTTCCTGGAAGTCCCAAAGAAGGATCAGGGACAGGGTCCAAATAAAATTAACTGAAGTGAATGGAATAGAATGAAAAAGCTTTTATTGTCACATATACCGAATGAGTATAGTGAAAAGACTGTATGTCACCAAAGACGTGTCAACTTAGATACAAAAGTACCTAAGCATAGCTTCTTTAGTTACAAGATTTGTTACAGAAATAAAATGTCCTACATTATAGAAAAGAGTTCCGTACTGCAGACCAACACTTGCTACAGATGTGGTCACTCTGAACCACAATGAGGTCCACCAGCTCCCACATTATGCAGTTACAACACATCACCTGGTCTGGCATCTCTGTTTTAATTACTTTGTTCTTAATTTGATTTTTAAAAAATTGTTCTGCTCTTTTAGTTTGTAGCCTGTAAATATTTCACCTATTTACCTTCAATCTGAAAATAACCTAGAATAGACGGTCAAATTAGTAGCTATCACCAACCAGTGAGCTTATGGTTGATCTATACTGTTGCTGTGGGGGATGGCTTAGCACTGCTATCTCACAGCACCAGGGACACAGGTTCAATCCCCAACATTGGATAACTGTGTGGAATTAACATATTTGCCCTGTGCCTGTGCAGGTGTGCTCTGGTTTCCTCCTGTGGTCCAAAGACGTGCAGGTTGGGTGGATTGGCTGTGCTAAAGTGTTCTGTAGTATGGAGGGTAGGTAGATTAGCCATGGGAAAAGCAGGGTTACAGGGATTGGGTGGAATGTCCTTCAGAAGGTTGGTGTGGGCTGAATGGGTCCTCCCACACTGTAGTGATTCTATGATTTTTGCCCTGGGCTTCAATTGATTCTGTTAAAAAAATCTGTACCTCTTCCCCCTCTGCTCCAAATTCCCACGCTGCCTCCAGTTTCCCCGAACTCACTCAGACTGTGCCTCACTCTTGCTGGGATCTCTACTTCTGACTGCGCTCAGCTTACTCTGTGCTGTGAGGCTTTAAGCTCTGGCTGAGGGGGCAAAGTGGAAAAAGGCAAGGCAGAGATACTGTGAGCATCCAGTGTGGGGAAGAGCTGAGAGCCCTGCAGTTCTCCGTTACAGGCTGTCAGCCTGTGGGGCTTGCGTTGTGTTTCAGTGCAGAGAGAGCAAGGCCTGACACAGTCAGAGTACTGCACAAACAGATGGATATGCAGCTGTGTGTCACTGTGCTGTGTCAATGTCACACTATGTTTATGCAGCAAACAGGGAGTGTGCTTCAAGCAAATGATAACGTGTAAAAATCAAAGGACAGCAGGGCTATAGGAGGATTAGAGTCAGTTGTGGGGTTGATGTCACTGTAAATCAAGGGGCATGCCTGATTCCAGTCCCTGGGGCCTGGCTACTTGGATCTACCAGATTCTGGGGATCTGTGTCCTTTCAGTGCAGGGACTGGGTTAGTCCTACAGGTGTTGGGTTTACAATAGGTCAGGCAGGCTGCTGTAGAGACATCTCCTCCCATAAGAAACAGGGAGCGGCTGAGTCTGATGGAAGAGCAGTTAATGGTGTTGCAGGAGGAGATGAGGTGGCCTCAGTGAGTGAGTCGGAAGCACTGAGAGCAGGAAACGTGAGTGGCCTGGGAGGATGAGGTCGGTGAGAGCTGGTGAGGTGACAAGATGCAATGCTGAGTGTTGTAGCCCTGGTGTGGATGTGAGTGCAGGGACAGGTTGTGACTGAGTGGTGGTGCTGTGAGTGTGAGGAAGCAGAGAGAAGATGGTGGCACGTAGCCTTGAGGATTGCATTGACCTCCTTCCTGCTCGGCTGGGCCCAATCCTGGGCTCGCAGCTTCTGAAGGCAGACTGGAAACACGTACCCAGCACACGTGGACACTGGAAAGACCCAGCAGCAATGAGCTTGTCTGTCTCTCCTGCTGCCGCATTCCCAATAAAAGTGACAAAACAGCCCAGCAGCAAAATTAACGTGGTGAAGAGCCTGAGATGATTCACTCTGAGCCAAAGAAGGCTGTGAAAGTTCACTAGGGACTGATTTTGGGACATGGAGACATTGAGGAAAGGTAGGCCCATCTTGCAGAGAGTTTCGAAGAATTGAAGGGAATCTCATGAGGTTTGACAAGGTCAATATGAGGGGTAGAACACCCCCACTGGTGGAGAGGCCCATGGTCTCTGAGCGAAAGGGTCAGATGTGTGAGGCTGAGGGGAAGGGAAATGCCTTCACACAAAGAATTATGAATTTTTGAATTCTCTACCCCCAGAGGGTCATGGATGGTCAGTCATTGAGTCTATTCAGGTCAGCAATGGGTCGATTTTTGAATAAGTTGCAGGTTCGAGAGGCAGAGTAACTCCTGTCCCATTACCTTATGACATGAGGAAATTTTTTTTAATGCAGCAAGACATTTATGATCTTGAGTCGTCCCTCTGAAAGGATGGTGGGAGCCAGTTCAACAATAACTATCAACAGGCAATTGGAATAAACATTAAAATGGAAAGGCCATGGGGAACGAGCAGACTAGTGAGGTTCACTGGATTGGTCTTTGAAAGGGTCAGTACAGGACCATATGGTCCGAATAGCCTCATCCTGTACTATATCAATTCAATGAAGCTATAAATAGCTGTTGGCACAAACCCAAAGTAAAGTTAATCAATAGAAAGTCAATCTTTATGATCTATAAGGAATAATATTTATAGCTGTCATGTGGTCAGTATCCAACCAAAATTTGCAACGCGACATGTCATGGGTACCAAAGGTCCAGGGCAGCATTGCCAAAAAAAACCAAGTGATTCATTCCAAGTGCATAGTTATAAAACCTTTTTTTTTAAATGTAATCAGATTTGAAATATTTTTCTAATAAATATGCCATGTGATTATTATACAAATAAGGAATATTCCCTGATGTACAGCAAAAATGAGGTCCATTTCTCTTTGAGTTCAATGGTAACCAGACTCCTCCTCCTTTCTTTACAATCTCCTTCACACTTCCATGTGATCAGACAAATTTAGTGCAAAACCAGACCATTCAGCCCTTCAGGCCTGCTCCACCATTTAATTACATCATGGCTGTGCTGTTTATGTTTCAAATTCCACCTTCCCATCTACCCCCAAAAAGCTTTGACCCACCTTCAATAATTGCCTAATGACCCTGGATTCCCATGCTGTTTAACAAGAATCTATCCACCTCCACCTTAAAGAAACTAAATGAGCCTGCCTTTGCCACTCTCTAAGAGAGACAGTTGCAAAGTGGCACAACACTCTCCCTCTGTCAAACACTCCACTTCTTCCCCTGTGTCTCCCTCTCGTTCCCTTGCACACTCTCTCCCAGTCCCTCACACTCTCTCTCCCTCTCCCCCATTCCCTCACACTCTCTCTCCCTTTCCCCAAGTCCCTCACACTCTCTCTCCCTCTCCCCCATTCCCTCACACCCTCTCTCCCTCTCCCCGATTCCCTCACACTCTCTCTCCCAGTCCCTCACACTCTCTCTCCCTCTCCCCCATTCCCTCACACTCTCTCTCCCTCTCCCCCATTCCCTCACACTCCCTTTCCCTTTACCCCAGTCCCTCACACCCTCTCTCCCTCACACCCTCTCTCCCTCTCCCCATTCCCTCACACCCTCTCTCCCTCTCCCCATTCCCTCCCACTCCCTCTCCCCCATCCCCTCACCCTCCCTCTCCCTCTCCCCCATTTCTTCACACCCTCTCCCCCATTCCCTCACACCCTCTCCCCCATTCCCTCTCTCCCTCTCCCCCATGCCCTCTCCCTCTCCCCATTCCCTCCCACCCTCTCGCACGTACCCACTCCCACAGTGTCCATCCCTTTGACATGATATTGAACAGAGAGATCTCAGTGAGCGCCTGCCTACACTCAGTGGGCGACTGTGTCAGAAGAACAGATACAGCAGCTCATTCACCTCAAGTAGGTGAGTACCACATGACCCAGTTTATCTCATAACAACATCCACTAACTCTTCAGAAAATCTGGTTCCAAACGATTGTTTGTGTAGGTCCTCGTTCTCAGAATTACAGAAACCCGACACACAGCAGCAGGCTGAGTGTGAGTATCAAAGGCCAACAAGTCCACAGTAATTCAGGGAGGGCTCTGCCCATTAATAGAAGTGCGAATGAACTGCTGGTAACTGAACCAAGAGTCATAATTCTCCAGGACAATTGTTCGTCACAGAGGCCCAGTGTTTTCCAGGGAACATGAAGAGAAATCAAAGCCACAGTTCATCCCATCTCCCTTATTGTTTGGACTCAGAACCAGAAGGTCCAAACCTCCTCTTCATTGTGTAGTAATCTGGAGGCAGAAACAGAGAGGGACAGTTCAAGGTTAATCACGACAGAGCCGGGAAACTAAATGGCTTTGTATGAGGTGAGGTGGTGTTAATGTCCATAGTATAGAGCCGTATGGATGCTGCCATATATATCTCAGTGAGTGGATCTGTACAAAAGCTTCAGAAGTAACTCTATCAGAGCAACCATCTTATACAACATCGTTCCCTCAAGCTCTTTCTCTTTTATTTAACCCATTATACAATTGCTTAAACAAATATATATCATGTCCCTCAATCCCTTCACCATCTCCCCCTTCTACCTCAATCTCTGATGGTATAAATTCACACTGACTGAGGCAAGGAGGTGAGCTTTTGTTTGGTAAAGAATTTTGAACATCAACATCGGGACAGACTTGTTGGGGTGGAGGGCCATCTTTATTTCGTTTCATTGTGATTCTGTATGAACGTTGACAATTATCTCCAGAGGATCCTTGAATTCTTTGAAATGTGTGATGGAAGACGAGTGTTGAGTATATATCCTCGCGTGCCACCCTGTCTTTCAGTTGTGAATTACTCAGGATCTGAAGATTCTCCTTTGGATGGAGGATCAGTGAAGAGTTCCTCCAATCCTGTGAAATCAATAGTGTCCTCTTCATTTGGGAACTTAAGGAGCTGCCGAACACCAGTGTTGCTGATATCAGTTGGTCTGTACTTCAGATTTTGATGAGGGCTGTAAAGCCATCTTCAGGCTGACACACGTCATGTTGGTCAAGAGGCATCTGGCAGAATGGATGTGACCAGCATTGTTTCTGTTGCTGGAGAATTGTTGCTGGTTGTCACATGGTTTCTGAGAGGGACATTCTTGTAATAGCACTGCATGTGGCTTTCATTGTCTAGTTTATTTTTACTCTATGTCTTAGACAGTGGCTCCAAGCATCAAAAATTTCAAACTCTCTTAGCGTTGGATTCTCATGTGACTACTGGCATGTTTGTACCTTACGAAGTCGATAGATTCTGACAGTCTTCTGGAGAAAATTTGTCTTTTGTTCCCCAGATGCTCCTGAACCTCAGCTTCCAACACAATCTGGATGGGCTTTTGCAGCATAAAATCATCCTTCAGTTGTGAAAGAGCTAAAATAGATGAATCAAAAATTCCAACCACAATTCTGTCTCTAATTAGTTCTGGTTGTAATGCTCCATATTCACAAAAATCTCCTGACAACTGTATTCTTTTATTGAATCTTGGTATTGCCATAATGATTCGACTATTATGTAAAACAGTTAGAATGATAGAATGTGCAAACAGGCCATTCAGCCCAAACTAGCATTCTACCCAGGCCCATCCTTGCATTTCCCCATGGCTAAACCACACAGCCTGCACATCATGGGACAATTTAGTATGGCCAGTCCACCAAGCCTGCACATCTTTTGACTGTGGGAGGAAACCCACACAGACACAGGGAGAACATGCAAACTCCACATACACGGTCACCTGAGGCTAGAATTGAACCCAGGTCCTTGGGGCTGTCAGTCAGCAGTGCTAACCACTGCGCCACCATGTCATCAAATGCATTTAAAACATCAAGGTTATCAGTATCCTCTTTAATGGTTTCTATGTGACTGGTCTGCTAAAAGGTCCCACAGAATAAAGCAGTGCATTAACTCGTCCTGCTTGTGATTTGGTGCATTAACCTGGAGCAATTCTGTATCTTCTGAATTATTTTCTCTGCACTCACCATTTTAATTCTACGTCTGCAGTATCTGTAGCCTTATAGAGTCATACAGCACGGAAACAGACCCTTTGGTCCAACCAGTCCATGCCGACCATAATTCCAAACTAAACAAGTCCCACCTGCCTGCTCCTGTCCCGTATCTGTCCCATTCATGTACTTATCTGAGTGTCTTTTAAACACTGTAATCTTATTCTGTAATCTGTAGCCAATTGCATGGAGGTGTAATAACTTCCTCAGTTTTTGTTTCTTCTAAATTGCTTGCTTTAAATTCAGAAATTTTCTTGTAAATTTGTTTCAATTCTGCAATATTTTCAGCTTTTCTTTAAGTTTGAGTTGCAGCTTCAACTCAATTACTCCATTAAATTTGTCAGAGAGTTTCCAGCTTTAAGTTTTTTTTAAAGTTTTAATTATTGTAAAGAAAGATAAATCTTCTCACATGCTGATAAGTTGTAAAGACACGTTACTTCAATAAGTCTTAAAGCGTTTGTCTTCAATTCTTCTGTGGAAAATTATTTGTCTTTTAAATTGTTCATTTTTTAAATATGAATTGTAAATTGTAAATTTTTAATAAAATTTTAACAATTATTTTCAATTATTTGAAAAGCGCTTTTTTAACCACAGAGGGCTGTCAAGACTGGGTCATTAAGTATGTTCAGAGCTGAGATAGACAGGTTTTTAATCAGGAAGGGAGTCAAGGATTGTGGGGAAAAGGCAGGAAAGTGGAGTTGAGGATTATCAGATCAGCCATGGTCTCATTGAATAGTGGAGCAGATTCAATGGCCTGAATGGCCTCGCGCTGCTCCTATGTCTCATGGTTTTTAAGCAGTCATTTCATCATTTTAACATTTTGATATAAATAAGTAAAAGGGAATGTTGGTGCCATTCTTCTTGGTGTTTCTTGCCCACCTCAACACGATGGATGTTCCACATCATTTCTGTTTTACCTTTAAATACTTCGATTGTACGACTAAATACTTATTTCAACTTCAAAGTGATCTATGAGAAAATCTTCTACCTTTGACTTGTACATTTTGATATGCAGATTATGCTTCTGCTTTGAAGAATTTCCTCACGAATGACTTTTTAATAATTATGATTTTTAGCTTTCAACAATGATTTTCATGAAGAAAATATAATATTCATTTTAATAACGATAACAACTTAAGCCTTCTTCCAGCTTCCCAGCCAGGAATTTTATGAGGCCACGTCTGGAGTACTGTGTACGGATCTGGTCACCCTACTATAGAAACAATATTATTAAAGTAGAAAGATGCAGAAAAGATTTACTAGGATGCTACCTGGAATGGAAGGTTTGAGTTATAGGTAGAAGTTGGTTAGGCTGGGACATTTTTCCCTAAAGCGTAGGAGACTGAGGGTTGATCTTATAGAGGTTTATAAAAACATGAGAGGCATAAATAAGTAAATAACCAACAGTTTTTCCCCATGGTAGAGGAGTCTAAAATTAGAGGGCACAGGTTTAAGATGAGAGGAGAGAGATACAAAAGAGTCCAGAGGGGCAGGTTTTTTCACACAGAGGGTGATGGGTGTCTGCAATGGACTGCCGGAGGTAATGGTGGAGGCGAGTACAATCTTGTCATTTAAGAAACATTTAGACAGGTACATGGATGGAATAGATATGGAGGGATATGGACGAAACACAGGCAGATGGGATTAGTTTCATTGTGAAAACTGGGTGGCAGGGACAAGTTGGGCCGAATGGCTTGATTCCATACTGTGGACCTCTATGACTCTATGAAGTTAACATAAGTTAAGTATTTTCACCTTTCCACCCAGGAAGTCAACTTACTTCCAGAGCCCAGTGTCATCTTCCTCTTTCCCAGTTTGCAGCCCAGTTTATCTACTTGTAGCTTCAGTGAGATTCCTTCTAGTCCTCACTAGCTTTCCTGACGTTTTTATTGCCCTGGTTCTGCTTGTTTCACTTTGTCAGGGAAAGGCTGTTTGTTGCTCCAGTCCATCCCACACAGACTGACTGAGTGTTACCTTCGCTGACACACAAGCTCCCTTTAAAATGGTGCTGGATTCCAAGAAGGGGCACTTCCATTTTTTTTTAGAAGTTGCTTTTGCTTTTATTCTCCGTCTCTTTCAGCTGACAGAGGATTCCTGCTTTGCTGCTGATCTTGTCAATCTTACATGACATTGTCAGTATGTTGCCAGAGGTGGCTGCAGCACACAGCTGCCTCTGCTACACTCTCCTTTGGGTAACTATGCTACAACCAGTAGCACTTCTGCTTGTATCAGCGCACTGAGCTATTAGTGTTAAATGATGAAGGATTGACCACAGTTTAGTCTTCAGCACATAGTTGAGTAACAAGAAGTAGCTTATTACATGCTAACCATTTGATCCCTTTTGTCCTAAGAACTATATCTAACTCCTTCTTGGAAACATTCAATGATATGGCTTCAACCACTCTCTGTGGTAGAGAATCCCACAGGCACCCCACTCTCTGGGTGAAGACATTTCTCCTCATTCCATTCCTAAATGCCCCAACCTGTATCCTTACTTAAACGGTGACAGCCTGGTTCTGGATTCCCCGGTCATCAGGAATGTCCTTCCTGAGTTTACCCAGTCAGAGTTTTATAGGTTTCTATGAGATCCCCCAGTCATTCGTCAAAAACACCAGTGAATACAGCCCCAACTAATCCAGTCTCTCTTCATACATCTGTCTAACTCCAGTAATTAGTCTAGAGCTGACCAGCTTTGCCCAGGGATTGTTCTGTATATTATTGCTCACCCTGTTCGGGGATGTTCTCACACACCTCTGCTGCAGGTAGGACTTGAACCCTCGCCTCCTAGCTCAGAGGTAAGGACATTACCACTCCACCACAAGAGCCCCAGGGACTGTTAACATCATTCTCAGATACAAAAGCTTCAGCGTTAACCCTCTCAGGTCAACTCCCTTGTCCAACACATACCTGTGATGACAGTTTGCTTCCTCTTGCGGTTCTGAGGTTTCTGCAGTTGGTGAGATTTCTGTGGCAGTGACATCTTCCCCTCCTCAGCCTCACCTTGCGGTCCCCTTTGTGGGCCGCCACACACAGAGGTTCGATAGAAATGCGGGACATTGTGACTTGACACAGCCTCCCACTGGACATCCCCCAAAACTGGCCGCTCCTGCTGAAAGTCAAACGCCCAGCGCCTCTTGGCTGCCTCCAGCTCCATCCGCAGCTCCTCCTGCAGCTCAGCTCTGACCTGTGTGTGATCGACCGGCCCAAAGAGGCTCCGGCAAACCTTCCCAGGTTTCCTCCCCGTCACTCGCCACATGTCAATGGACGGAGATGTCCCATCATCCTGAAAAATCACAAGGTCAGTACATTCATACACACCACACACAGGCTGCAGCACCACTGTGTACACAGGCAGGGGGTGAGACCAGGCACAATGACACAAGTTGCTGGAAAAGCTCAGCAGGTCTGGCAGCATCTGTGAAGAGAATAATCAGAGTTAATGTTTCGGGTCCGGTGACCCTTCCTCAGAACTGATGGTAGCTGGGAAAACGTCGGTACATATGTGCAGAAAATAGGAAGGGGGATAGGGTAGGGAGTAAACAATAGGATAGAGCCTTAAGAGAGGGAAGAGCAGTTGGATAGACTAGGGAGTTGATAATGATCAGGCTGGGAGGGTGAATAGCTGTTAATGGACATTGTTAGTGACTAACAACAGGGGGTGTGTAATGGCAGGCTATGTGATAACAAGGCCTGGTGTGTGGGGTAGGGGGCTGGGACATGGAACAGTGTAGGCCCTAAAATTATTGAACTTGATATTGAGTCCGTAGGGCTGCAGGGTCCCGTCTCTGTCGCATATGTTCAGATGAGGCCAACATCTACAAGGGAGCCTCTGAAAGGTCCACCTTCTTTTTCAACCGAGGATTCTCCAGCACTGTTGTTGACAGGGCCCTCAACCGGATCCAACCCATCTCCTGCATTTCCGCCCTCAGCCCTTCCCTTCCCTCCTGCAACAGCAATGGGTTCGCCTTATCTTTACCTACCATCCCACCAGCATCCACATCCAGAAGATCATCAGACGCCAATTCCGCCACCTCCAGCAAGATGCCACCACCAGACACATATTCCCCTCCCCTCCCTTGTCTGCCTTCTGCAGGGACCGTTCCCTCCGGGACACCCTGGTCCACACTTCCTTCACCCCCAGTCCCTCCCCACAGCCCTACGGCACCTTCCCCTGTAACCGACGAAGGTGCAACACCTGCCCATTTACCTCCTCCCTCCCCAGTATCCAAGGGCCCAAACATACCTTCCAGGTGAAAAAACACTTCACCTGCACTTCCCAGAATCTAGTCTACTGCATTCGCTGCTCAAAATGTGGTCTCCTCTACATTGGGGAAACGAAGTGTAGACTTGGCGACCGCTTCGCAGAACATCTACATTCGGCTCGCAAAAAAGACCCTGAACTACCTGTTGCCTGCCACTTCAATGCAACACCCTGTTCCCTGGCCAACATCTCTGTCTCTGGCTTGCTACAGTGTTTCAGTGAAGCCCAACGCAAGCTGGAGGAACAACACCTCATTTTCCTCTTGGGGACCCTACAGCCCTCCGGACTCAATATTGAGTTCAACAATTTTAGGGCCTAAACTCTCCCATGTCCCAGCCCCCCACCCCACACACCAGGCCTTGTTATCACATAGCCTCCCACTACACACCCCCTGTTGTTAGTCACTAACATTCCCCATTAACAGCTATTCACCCTCCCAACCAGATTGTTATCGACTCCTCTGTCTATCCAACTGCTCTTCTCTCTCTTCGGGCTCTATCCTATTGTTTACTCCCTACCTCATCCCCCTCCCTATTTTCTGCATATAAACCAATATTTTCCCAGCCACCATCAGTTCCGAGGAAGGGTCGCCGGACATGAAACGTTAACTCTGATTTTTTTTCTTCACAGAGGCTGCCAGACCTGCTGAGCTTTTCCAGCAACTTCTGTTTTCGTTCCTGATTTACAGCATCCGCAGTTCTTTCAGTTTTTATTTAGTGAGACGGGGTACTCTGTCAGGGAGTGAGATTGAACACACGGCCAAGGATTGGCGAGACCCAGGAACACCAAGGTTCTATAAGTGGTGTACTGGAGTGTGGGCAGTGTCAATACAAATGCTGACAGCATGGTTTAGTCTGATGGTATTAATACTCAGAAGGAAATTGATATTTGCAACAAGAATTTCAGGGGAACATCAGAAATGACAAAAGAACTGGAACTGGAGCCAAGCTTCAGCAGTTGTCTGTAGCAATAAATTCAGGGTTTCACTTTCAACCAGACAACAGTCCATCAGTTAAGAAAAAGTTACAAAATGAAAATGAAACTGAGAGAAGGATTCAGAAACAGGGAAAATCCAAGACAGACAGATGGAAAGTGACAGGCAATAAAGAGAAAATGAAAGAAGAGAGGGAAAGAAAGGTGAAAGAGAAAAAGTCAAAAGATGCTGATTTAGAGAGATCTGAAGATACACGCACACACGCCCTCTCTCTCTCACACACACACACACACACACACACACACTTCTCCCCCTCACACACAATCACACACACTCACTCTCCCACACGCACGCACACACACACTCACGCTC
>NC_063356.1:42001852-42003993 GCF_021869965.1 Rhincodon typus | reverse complement strand
ACTCACTCTCCCACGTGCGCGCAAACGCACACACACTCTCTCCCACACACACACATACACACACACAGTCTCACTCACAGTCTCTCTCTCTCACACACACACTATCACACACACTACACACTCACACACAGTTTCTCTCTCTTTCACACACACACTCTCACACACACATTCTATCTCTCTCACACACACACATTCTATCTCTCTCTCTCTCACACACTCTCTCTCTCACACACACACAGTCTCTCTCTCTCACACACACACACACTCTCTCTCTCACACACACACTCTCTCTCTCACACACACACACACTCTCTCACACACACTCTCTCTCTCACACACACACACACACACTCTCTCTCTCACACACACACTCTCTCTCTCTCTCTCTCCCACACACACACACAAAATCTCTCTCTCTCTCACACACACACAAAATCTCTCTCTCTCTCACGCACACACACACTCTCTCTCTCTCCCACACACACACACAAAATCTCTCTCTCACGCACACACACACCCTGACAGTGAGAGAGTGAGAGGCGGAAACAGCAAGAAAGCAGTAGATGGTGATGCTGAGTTAAGTCGCTGACAGAAAGGAGAGGACAGTGAGTCAGACAGAGAGTCTGCACCAGGCTGTCTGCTACCACTGCACCCCCACCTGACCTGGTCTCTTCGCCACTGTTAGGACTGCCTAACAGGGTGAAGCAGGTAGGGAGAAGGTGTTCACATCAGTATGGAGAGCACCAGAGAGCAATTAGGACAGGGAAAAGCCAACGTATGCCCTTCACAAGCCCATTCCCGATTCCCTGGTTAATCTCCACCCTGATCCCGCTCTGTTCCATTCCCCATCCAACTCTGTCAAGGCGATAAGCAGGAATGTTCCTCAGTCAGTAGTATCTGAGTGAGAGGTACCGCCTCTCAGTGTCCAACCCCCACTCTCTCTGCCTTTGGACAAGTCCTGACTTGTCTGCACACCCGTTCAAAACAAACCATAGCCTCCATCAAAAATAGCTATGACTGACACAGCCACAGTATGACTCCAATATCAGCAGGGCAGGGGGCCTGAGATCATAGAATCCCCACAGTGTGGAAGCAGACCATTAGGCTCATCGAGTTCATATTGACTCTCTGAAGATCATGCCATCCAGACCAACCCACCCCATCCCTGTAAACCTGCATTTCCCATGGCCAATCCACCTAGCCTGCACATCTTTGGACTGTGGGAGGAAGCCGGAGTACCTGGAGGGAACCCACACAGACATGGGGAGAATGTGCAAACTTCACACAGACAGTCACCCAAGGGTAGAATTGAACCTGGGTCCCTAGTGCTGTGAGGCAGCAGTGCTAACCACTGAGCCACTGTGTAGACTTGGGGTTTTGGAGGGGACAGGGATGGGGGAGTGAGGGGAAGGGGTTATTGCTGTGAGGGAAGGGGGATGGGGTAGTGAGGGGAGCGATATGGTGGAGTGAGGGGAAGGGGATGGGGGAGTGGGGGAAAGGGGGTATTGGAGAAAGGGGAGGGGGATAATGGAGTGAGGGGAGGGAGAGGTGTTGGGGTGAGGGGAGGGGGTACAGTGAGATGTATGGAGATAATGGAGAGGTAGTTAAGCCCATGTCCAGCTGGGGAGTGTGAGTCATCACCAAACTCTAACTCTGCCTCAACATGTTCAGTGACCTCAGGACTAGACTGTTAGACTGGGCATGTTAGCCTGGGTCTGGGCATGTTGAGCTGAGTCTGGGCATGTTAGCCTGGGTCTGGGATTGTTGGACTGGGGATCTGGGCATGTTGGGCTGGGTCTGGGCATGTTGGGCTGGGGTCTGGGCATGTTAGCCTGGGTCTGGGCATGTTGGGCTCGGTCTGGGCATGTTGGGCTGGATCTGGGATTGTTGGGCTGGGGTCTGGGCATGTTAGCCTGGGTCTGGGATTGTTGGTCTGGGGTCTGGACATGTTGGGCTGGGGTCTGGGCATGTTAGCCTGGGTCTGGGCATATTGGGCTGGGTCTGGGCATGTTGGGCTGGGTCTGGGCATTGGGTCTGGGATTGTTGGTCTGGGGTTTGGGCATGTTAGCCTGGGTCTGGGCATGTTGGGCTGGATCTGGGATTGTTGGGCTGGGGTCTGGGCATGTTAGCCTGGGTCTGGG
>NC_063356.1:41998418-42001842 GCF_021869965.1 Rhincodon typus | reverse complement strand
GCTGGGGTCTGGGCATGTTAGCCTGGGTCTGGGATTGTTGGGCTGGGTTCTGGGTATGTTGGGCTGGGGTCTGGGCATATTAGCCTGAGTCTGGGATTGTTGGGCTGGGGTCTGGGCATGTTAGCCTGTATCCGGGCATTGTTGGGCTGGGTCTGGGATTGTTGGGCTGGGGTTTGGGCATGTTAGCCTGGGTCTGGGATTGTTGGGCTGGGGTCTGGGTATGTTGGGCTGGGGTCTGGGAATGTTGGGCTGGGGTCTGGGCATGTTAGCCTGGGTCTGGGCATGTTGGGCTGGGGTCTGGGCATGTTAGCCTGGGTCTGGGATTGTTGGGCTGGGGTCTGGGAATGTTGGGCTGGGGTCTGGGCATGTTAGCCTGTGCCTGGGCATGTTGGGCTGGGCAGTGCACTCCGGGACCGAGCGCATCTCCCGTACCTGCTGATGGGGGACTCGGGTTCGCGGGGGGTGGGTGCGGACTGAGCCTGTCAGTGAGAGGGAAGGGACCCGGGCATTTCACCGGAGCAAGGGACAAGGCAAATTCCCAGCAGCAGGAAGCCGGGATCGCACTGTGCAGGGACTGGGACTGGGGGCCTGCCCCAGTCAGGGCTGTATACAAGGGCACGAAGAGAAAATCGCAGCGTTTAAACCCGGTCTGTATTTTTATAAAAGCACTCTTGATGGTTTAACTGTAATGATAGAGGCGGAGAGCAAATAAAGCGGCACAAAATTACCCCGTGTCCTTGTTCCCCTGAAATACACTCACCATTTCTACATGGAAATCCTGCTTCTGATCCAGTCTGTTCCCGAAGCGATCCTGATTTAACCTGTACAGATCCCCGAAAGATCCTTATTCAACCTCAACTGATCCCTGAGAGATCCTGATCCAGTCTGTGCGGATCCCGGAGAGATCCTGCTGCAATCTGTGCGGATCCCGGAGAGATCCTGCTGCAGTCTGTGCGGATCCGGGAGAGATCCTGCTGCAGTCTGTGCGGATCCCAGAGAGATCCTGCTGCAGTCTGTGTGGATCCCGGAGAGATCCTGCTGCAATCTGTGCTGAAGCGTGTTGCTGAATGACTGAGCTGTCAGTACCTGGAACAGCCTTTCTAGTGAATGCAGTTTGCTGAATAATTGCTGCCGGTCAGATGTTGCCTGAGATCCGCCCACAGAAACAGCGGATAACGCCCACAACCAGATCAGCTGGAATTTGAGACAGAGGAAGAGCAGCCGAGAAACAGTCTGAGCTGTTACTGGACACCGCCCGGTCTCACATCCTAATTTCTCATTTAACCAAATCACTCACAAACTTAATGTAAAATGGTACATGGTGTAGCCTATAAAGGCTCCTTTTCAGCAAGATTAATAAGAGCCTTTTTTAAAAATTGTACAATACGTGTTTCCTGGTTGGTTTCTCAACATACTGAACTAGAAAACCATCTTTTACCTACTAGAGAAGGAGCAAAACTTGACCTTCTCTTGGGAGATAAAGCAGGGCAGGTGACTGAGGTGGCAGTGGGAGAGCACTTTGAGCCCAGTCACCACGATTCTATTAGTTTTAGAATAATAATGGAAAAGGATAGAGTGGATTTAAAAGTTCTAAATTGGAGGAAGGCCGATTTTGACGGTATTAAAGAAAAACTTTCAAAAGTTGTTTGGGAGAGATGATTTGCCTTTTGGCTGGAAAGTGGGAGGCTTTTAAAAATGAGATAACAAGAGTCCAGAGACAGTAGGTTGCTGTTAGGATAAAGGGCAAGGCTGGATGACAAGAGAAATTGGTCCAAAAAAAGGAGGCATATGGCAGGTATAGACAGCCTGGATGGAGTGAATCCCTGGAGGAGCACAAGGGCAGTAGGAGTATACTCAAGAGGGAAATCAGGAGGACAAAAAGGGTATATGAGTAGGCTTTCCCAAATAGGGTTAAGGAAAATCCAAAGGGTTTCTACAATATATTCTATATTCTACAAATATATTAAGGGCAAAAGAGTTACTAGAGACAGAGTAGGGCACCTTAAAGATCAACAAGGCCATCTATATGTGGAACCGTAGGAGATGGGTGAGATACTAAATGAGTATTTTGCGCCAGTATTTACTGTGGAGAAGGATATGGAAGCTAGCGAACTTGGGGAAATAATTAACGATAACTTGAAAAGTGTCCATATTACAGAGGAGGTGGTGCTGGACATCTTAAAATGCATAAAGGTGGATAATTCCCTGGGGCCTGGTCAGGTGTACCCTAGAACTCTGTGGGATCTCTAGGGAAGTGATTGCTGGGCCCCTTGCTGAGATATTTGTATCATCGTTAGCTACAGGTGAGGTGCCACATGACAGGAGGTTGGCTGATGTGGTGCCACTATTTAAGAAAGGTGGTAAGAAAAAGGGGAGGCGATGGCCTAGTGGTATTATCCACCAGGATGGGAACAGTGTAGAGGGAGCTCTATTATTGCTGGACTGTTAATCCAGAGACCCAGATAATGTTCTGGGGACCTGGGTTCAAATCCCACCACAGCAAATGGTGGAATTTGAATTCAATAAAATATCTGGAATTAAGAATCTAATGATGACCATGAATCCATTGTTGATTGACAGAAAAATCCATCTGTTTCACTAAGTTCCTTGAGGGAAGCAAACTGCAATCCTTACCTCATCTGGCCTACATATAACTCCAGATCCACAATATGGGTGACTCTTACATACCCTCTGGGCAATTAGGGATGGTCAATAAATCCTGCCTAGCCATTGACGCCCTCATCCTGTAAATGAATAAAGGAAAAAAGGAAGAGCCAGGGAACTATAGCCAGGTGAGCCTGACATCAGTATTGGAGTGGATTCTAAGGGATAGGATTTACATGTATTTGGAAAGGCAAGGACTGATTAGGGATAGTCAAAATAGCTTTGTGTGGGAAATCATGCCTCACGAACTTGATGGAGTTTTTTGAAGAAGTAACAAAGGGGGCTGGTGAGGGCAGAGCGGTGGATGTGATCTATATGGACTTTAGCAAAGCCTTTGACAAGGTTCTGCATGGACTGGATAGCAAGGTTAGATCACATGGAATCCAGGGAGAGCTGGCCATTTGGATGCAAAATTGGCTTGGGGTGGCAGAGTGGCTCAGTGGTTAGCACTGCTGCCTCACAGCACCAGGGACCCGGGTTTGATTCCGCCCTCAGACACCTGTCTGTGTGGAGTTTGCACATTCTTCCCACGTCTGTATGGGCTAAGTGGTTTAGATATGTAAGTGCATGGATAGGGTAGGCTGGTGGGTCTGGGTGGGATGTTCTTCGGAGGGGCGGTGTGGACTCAATGGGCCCAATGGCCTGCTTCCACACTGTAGGGATTCTTTGATTAAGGAATCAGATACATTACTAATGTATCTGAAAGTTAACACGTTGTCCCTGCCCCTGGGAGTGTTTGATAAGGAAAGTGTAAGGTGAG